>NC_058134.1:252143202-252494933 GCF_016433145.1 Gracilinanus agilis
AGACAGAAGAGAGAGAGAGAGAGAGAGAGAGAGAGAGAGAGAGAGAGAGAGAGAGAGAGAGAGAAGCTATTGAGCCATTGTAGGGTAGTGGAAAGAGAAATGCATTTCTAGTAAGAGAACCCAGTTTTATAATGAATTTTATTTTTTTCTACTTGTATGACTTTGAACAAGTCATCCCACCCTTCTGGACTTCATTTTCTTCATCTGGAAATAAAAAGTAAGGCCAAATGATTTCAAAATTCCCTCTCAGTTCATTAGAACTTTCAGGTCTTATCAAGAATAGTCATGGGTCTTTGAGGAAAAGAATTCGCCAGTAGTCTCAGAATCTCCTTGAGATGAGCACAGGCATTTACTTATCTCTACAAATTTCTCTGTGAAGTAGTTTTCCTTTGTTCAAATTCTCAGATGTATATGTTAGCTCATGGGTTTAGATGTTCCCTCCAGTGATTAAAAGCACAACATTCATACCTGCTCAACTTACAGGAATCTTGGGCCAACCAACAGACTGCTGACCATCCTCATATTTGTCACAAGAACAGTCCCTCTTCACTTCTTTCTCTTTTAATGAGAAATTTATCATTATTTTCTTCAATTGAATATATGTTGTAGCCTTTTCATTTTACCATGTGCCTCATTACTGCCCTCTCTGTGATACTAAGGTTTAGTTCTTGCTAGACAGGTATGTTCCATGTTTCACAGAAATACAATAATAATAAAGGTTATTTTGAATAAATATAAGAAAAATATTCTTTAAAATAAAATTATTTTTCTCTAATTTGTAAAGCAAAAGTTTAAATAGAAGATTGCTATTTCCTGGCTAGAAGGACTTCCTCTAGAAACTGAGACCATGGCTCATGGCCACCTTGCTATAAACCCAAACAAATACCAATGCAGAACATTTCATTTTTCTGCCTGGAAGTCATTCAAGGACTAAGTTTCATTCCATCTGAATATAAACTCCAATTAAGAAAAACAAAAAGCAAAACATCAGGGTGGGGGGAGAGAAAAAAGGATGAGAGAATAGGAAAATGGAGACAAGTCATTTGATTCCCACTTAAAAGGACTTTAATCAGATTGCTCTGAAAAAAAGTTGTCATCCTACCTCAAGGTCAGGTGGCTTTTTAGCAAAATTCTAAGCAACGGTCTGAAATAACCAATTTCTACCATAGGAAATGCCCAACAAAAGTTAAATGACTGCTTTTGAAAAGATGATATGGGAATTCACTAATCAGGTTTAAACCAGATAAAGACTTTTAACTCTAAGATTCTATTAGATTTTTTGCATAGATTTTTTTCCTCCTTTCAATTTATTATACTATCATGTGGAAGAGTTGTTAAATAAAGAAGGGGAAAGACTTGCTATGCATAGTCCTAGAAAGCTGGATTAGATCCAATAGATGTCAATAACAAAGAGGCAGATTTAGGCTCAACATCAGGATCAAACCTTTCTCAGAAACAAAACAAAACAAAAACCAGTGTTATCCAAAAAAAGGAATGGGTTTTCCACACAGTTAGGGAGCTCTCTTTCACTGAAAATATTTACAAAGGTAATAACATGAAGAATGTCTTAAACAAGAGTTGGTTTAAACAGCTTATGGAATTTCTTCCAACCCTCTAAATTCTGGGACTCTTTCTTTCTCATTATCTTTGTATTTTAATAGATCTCATATATTTTGTGTGGGTAATCCCTTCACTAGTGCAGATAGCAATCTATCTCTACCTTTTCAAGCTGAAATTATTATCCACATCTTTTAAACAAGTCTACCTTAGTGAAGCTACTCAGTACATATAATTTAAAATATTTTTGTGGTTACCAATAAATTATTTAAGTTGACCATCTGTTGTCCTTGAAATGGATAGCATGACTGGACCACCTCCTTTTCTGGCCTTTTATATTATTTATGTATGAAACAGTATGGCAGAGTAAAATGCCAATGAATTAGGAGTCAACATGCTCGAGTTCAAATTCTGGCTTGGGTACTTAAAATTTAGCTGACCTTGTGCAAGTCAAACTCTCTGGCCTTCAGCGTCCTCATCTTTGTGATGAGGGGAATGAGAGATGTTAAGAGAACTCTTTTAAAAATAATAAAAAAAATAGATAGGATTGGGGTTGTAAACTCTAACTGATCACTCTATTGCAAATACTAATAATATGGAAATAGGTCTTGATCAATGACACATGTAAAACCCAGTGGAATTGTTTATTGGCTCCAGGAGGGGGGAGGGAAAGAATGTTAATCATGTAACCATGGGAAAATATTCTAAATTAATTAATTAAATGCTTTTTTTAAAAAAAATCCCTTACCTTCCATTTTGGAGACAATACTTTGTATTGGCTCCAAGACAGAAGGGTGGTAAGGGCTAGGTAATGGGGGTTAAGTGATTTACCCAGGGTCACACAGCTAGGAAGTGTCTGCGGCCAGATTTGAACCCAAGACCTCCTGTCTCTAGGCCTGGCTCTCAATCCATTGAGCCACCACATGCCCCCTCATTTTAAAATAAAATAAAAAAATAATTTGTTGTGAAAAGAATAATCATCAAAGGCACCATGATTATGATTTATTACACAGAACAAGAAAGAGGCTCATGTAAGAAACTTGAGCTTTTGTTATATGTAGCTTATTTTTTAAAGAAATAGATATACATCTAAGCACACACTTATCCACACAGACATATATACACTGTTCCAAAAGTGTTAGTGCAAGCTAAAGGTTGACTTTGGGGACAGTGCATTCATGTGTATATTTGTATATGCATGTGCATGTGTATTTGTATGTGTGCAAAATTTAAAAATATAATGATAAAACTAAGGTAGAATGTAAAGAGTATTGGCTGCTATTTGAGGACCTCAGTTTGAATCTTACTTCAGGTGACTGCTACCTGTGGAAACCAGGTCAATTCATCATCTACCTGGGCGATGGATTATTGGTATCCAAGGTCCCTCCTATCTCTGAATCTTTAAACATGGCCCATTTTTAGTGTTTTAGGGATGCTCTTGAAACATCTCTCTCACTACCCACCAGTCTACTCCCTCCTATTTCCCCTCAACCTCATAACAAGGATGTCAAGCACAGGCAAAGGCATCAATAGGTTGGCATAACTAGTTCAAGTAAGAAAAGAGTTGCTGCTCTGTCCTCTTGGATGAAGTTTTTACACGGGGAGTTCCCTCCATTGATGGAAGGCTAGGTCGTTTTTTTTGTTTGTTTGTTTGTTTGTTTTTTACTTCAGGGGTTAGCGGAAGGTACTGTCTTAGCTGGATGAAGGAACGACTGTTCCTAATCCCAGCTACTCAGGAAACCGAGGCTTCCGGTTTTCTGGAGCTTGAGAGCTCTAAACGACAATGATGCAAAGCCAATCCAGCATCTGCCCTGTCCGCCAACCGCATGACGAGCCCCCAGGAGGAGGGGGCCACCCGGCTGCTAAAGTGAGCCAGGTCACTAAAGCTTCTGTGCAGGGCTCTGAGGAGCTTAGGCACGAGAAGAGCTGCTCTGCTTCTAGCCAGGGGTGAGACACGGAGACCCAATTTCATTCCGTTGATAAACAGGCAAATCCATTATTGAACAAACAAAGTACTTTCCAGTCCTGAATCCTCTGATCTTGTGTCCTTTCTGTCAGTTCTCACAGACAGAGCATAATTAGTAACAGGCTGTAACCTACTTATCCTCATCATGCGTCTTTCTCTTGCCCTTCAGATCACTTAAATATAGCTCATTAAAAAAAAAAAAAAAAAAAAAAAGGTTGACTCTCTATTCAGTTTGCTTTTGGACTTTCTACCTCCACATTTCCCAGCCCTGCCTTTAAGGAGTCTACCTTGCCTCCTAGGGTGTCACTTCTTTCTAATATTGCATCTTAATATTTCTTTAAATGTGGGTGGAAGGTACAAGGATAAGCCGATGCTGGAAACACATCACCATCTTGCTGCCTGTCAAGCAGTCCCAGTCACTCAACTCTTGTCCCAAACAATGATGGCTGAGTCCCACAGGGCAATAAACATCCCTATTTGGGTTCCCCCTTACAAGCAGCTCCCCTTGAGTGCATGACAGTTCTAGAAGAGACTGCTAGTAAATAGGCCACTGTGATTGCTAACCCTTCCCCGGGGAGGAACATTTCTGGGCCAGGCGTGCTCCTGCCAGTTTGCTTCTGCCACTGCCTGGGAAAACAGCCCTGTTTTGTAGCGACATCCAGCAGGCAAACACCTGGAGGGTGTTTAACTTCCAGATGCCATTCTCAGGCATGCAGATTGGTGGCAGCCACATAGGACCACATTGGTACCTGCAGAATGAGAATCACCTGGCCCAAGGGGGAAAAGAAAGAATAAAATCAAACTAGCACTTCAAAAGCATACGTGTGGCTTTCAAGTTCAAGAGAGGGATTCACACACATTTATACAACTTGTTTTCTCCCATTAGAATGTAAGCTCCTAGAAGGGGAGGATTGTGTTGTTTACCCAGATTTATATTCTTTGCACTTAGCAGTGTTATCTATCTATATCTATCTATTTATCTACCTATCTATATCTATCTACCTACCTACATATCTATATCTATATCTATATACCTATATCTATATCTATCTATCTATCTATCTATCTATCTATCTATCTATCTATCTACCTATCTATATCTACCTATCTATCTACTTACCTACCTATCTATCTATATCTATCTACCTACCTATCTATCTATATATCTATATCTATCTATATACCTACCTATCTATCTATATCTATCTATATCTATCTAACTATCTATCTATCTATATATATATATATATCTACCTATATATATCTATCCATCTATATCTATCTATATCTACCTATCTATCTATCTATCTACTTACCTACCAATCTATCTATATCTATCTACCTACCTATCTATCTATATCTACCTATCTATATATCTATCTACTTACCTACCTATCTATATCTATCTACCTACCTACCTATCTATCTATATCTATATCTATCTACCTTTCTATATCTATCTACCTACCTATCTATCTATATCTATCTATATCTATCTATATCTCTCTATATCTACCTATCTATCTATCTACTTACCTACCTATCTATCTATATCTATCTACCTACCTATCTATCTATATCTATATCTATCTACCTTTCTATATCTATCTATCTACCTACCTACCTATATATATATATATATATATACCTATCTATCTATATCTATCTCTCTATCTCTCTATCTCTCTATCTATCTATCTATCTATCTATCTATATCTATCTGTCTGTCTGTCTATCTAGATCTATCTATCTATCTATGGCACATAGGAAGCCCTTAATAAAATCTTTCTTCATCTGTGTATGCATGATATATATACCTATCCTTCTCAATCAAACTTTGAACTTTTCTATTTTTGAAATGGAATACAAAATTCATCTGATGTAACAGATGGAAAGAGAGGCAGTTTAGGTGGTGTCATGGATAGAATGCTGGACATGAAAACCTGAGTTTGAATTCTGCACTTTCTGTGTGAGTCTGGGTAGATCTCTCACTCTCTTTCAGCTGTAGTTTCTTCATTTATAAAATAGCAATAAGAAATACATCTATGTAATAGGATTATTTTAGGATGAATCAAGATAGCATAAATGTACACAAAAGGCTTTCTAAGTCTTAAAGTCCTATGTAATGGTTAGCTATGGTCATTATTATGATGTAGATGCCTAGAGTCAATGCTATCATTGTTTTTCCCAGTAACAGTGTATGGATGTGAGAGTTGGACTATAAGGAAAGCTGAGCACTGCAGAACTGTGTCCTGGAGGAAATTTTTGAGAGTCCCTTGGATATCAAGGAGATGAAATCAGTTATTATTAAAGACATTAATTCATACTACTCACTGAAATACTGAAGTTGATGCTTAAATACTTTGGACATATAATGAGAAGACAGGACTCATTGGAAAAGACCCTGGTATTAGGAAAGATTGAAGGTAAAAAGGGGAAGGGGGCTGTAGAGATTGAGATGGATAGATAACATAATAGAAACAACAACCTTGAACTTGGACAGACTTTAAGAGACAGCAGGAGATAGAAGGAGCTGGTGTTCTTTGGTCCATGGGGTCATGAAGAGTTGTATATGAGTGAATGACTGAACAACAACATAGCAGACATGGTGGTATCCTGTTTATCCCACTTTCTGATATATTGCCATTTTTTTCATCCCCTGTAAACCATTGTCTCATTTTCTCCTAACACCAAATAGTGGAGAAAATGGTTGTTTCCAAATTAATAAATAATTTATAAATGAGACTATAGGGTCATATATTTATATGCCAAAAAAAAAACCTTAGCAGTCTAATCTAGTCTAAATATCTTGTTTAACAGATCCAGAAACTGAGACCCAAGGAGGTTAGCTTGCCTATGATCACCCAGCAACTAAAGGATTAGAGGTGGAATTTGAATTCAGGTCATCTTATTCTCAAACCAATATTCTTGATTCTATATAATTTCTTTTCCTTGGCTCTTTTTTTGCCTTACTTTAACCCATTCTATCCCTTTGATTTCCAACATTTCCCATCGAACTTTAACAATTCATAATTAATAACATACATATAATAAATCTGTTACTCCTTGGAGAAAGTGGAATCCCTTCCAGGAGAGTTCCCTTAGTCTCCTTTCCTACTCCTGAAAACTTGGCAGCAGCTTTGCCCCATTTCCTCCTTCTCACAGAAGAATTATTCCTATTAATGTTAACTTTCCTATGGGTTCCCTTGCTCCCTTTCCCTTCAGCCTTCTTCAGGATAGGACAGGAGAAGGCAGCCTAGTATAATAGCTCAAGTGCTGGAACCAGAGCCAGGGAGACTTGAATTAAAATCCTTCCTTGGCTTCCAAGTTATAGGACCACAGGCAAGTCACTTTAATTCTTCTCTGAGCCACATTCCTCTTCTATAAAAATGAAGATGATAAGAGTCAATAATAGACCTAAAGTGCTTTATAAAATTCCTTGAATACATTTGATTTTTTCCAATTACATGCAAATTTTTTCAACATTTAAAAATATTTGAGGTTTCAAATTCTTTAATTCCTTCTTGCCCTCCCAGAGATGGTAAGCAATTTGATAGATATTTTACAGGTATTATCATGTCAAACATTTTTCTATATTAGTCATTTTGTGGAGGAGGAAGAAGAGGAGAAGAGAGAAAAGAAAAAGAAAAAACTAAGAAAGAAAATGATGTAATATGTTTCAGTATGCATTCAGACTACATAATTTATTTCTCTGGAAACAGAACACATTTTTCATCATGAGTCTCTGGGATTGTCTTGGATCACTGTATTATTGAGAATAACTTAGGTCATTCACAGGTGTTTATCAAAAAATATTGCTGACGTGTTCAATGTTCTTCTGGTTCTGCTCACTTCATTTTGTATCAGTTCATGTAAGTCATTCCAGATTTTTCTGAAATCATTCAGCTCTTCATTTCTTATAGCACAATAATGTTCCATCACAATCATAAACTATACCTTGTTTATCCATTCTCCAATTGAAGAACAACCCCTCAATTTCCAATTCTTTGCTACAACAAAAAGAGCTATAATAAATATTTTTGTACAAATGGACCCTTTCCCCTTTTAATTCTCTTTGGGATATGAAATATATATCTAAAAGATAATTGGTGGTGTAGGGGATTTCAAATAGTCAAGGAATGATTGTTAGGACCAGTAATCAGAAGTGTCTCAGGGTTTGGGAAGGCCAACAGGATAAATCTAACAGGATACTCAAATGATATTAAACAGGGTTTTTTTAAGGGAAGGGAAGGAACGGAAGGGAATTAGGATGATCTAACTAAGGACTAAAAATAAACCTCCCACCAAATCCAGTTGTTATCTTCTTAAAGTTGGTATATGCTCTATCAATAACCTGTCTACCTAAAAGTCCCAGTTGCTACAATACATACACCTCACTAACCAAATTTCCCCCTTAGATAGTGAACAGAGTTGGAAAGATTGGAGGGTAAGCAGGAACAAGGGCTCAAAGGGAAAGAATCTCACTGACAGATGGCTTTAGATGTCTCTAGAAGCTCTGTAGGAATATCTGCCAATCAGAAGCAACTGGATACACACCCAGGAACACAAGAACACAGTTGTATCAGGATAGCCAAAAGAAAGGGAAAAATGGTCAAACTCGCATGGTCCACCCAAGAAGTTTAGATGCCCTCTCAACCTTTCCAGATTTCAACTGCTCCCAGAAGAAGCTCACACTGTCACTTCGCTAGAATTCTGGAATCTTCCTGCTTCTCTGCTTTTCCAGCAGCTCCTGTTCCCGCTCATTTCCTTATTTCCTTATAACAGTTTCAGACCTAGTAGTGGTTTTACAAAATTTTAAATTATGTAATGCTATTTATTAGTATCTCACTTTCTTCACTGTTTTTTCTCATCTTCTTTTAAGCATACCTAAAACTGAAATATCCTAAAGAAAAATACAACTGTTTGATCTAATCACATCAAACTACCATTATATCTCTCTCCTCTCCTTTGCTGGTAATTTTTTAAAAAGCCTCTATTGATTCACCTTCACCCTCTATTATTCTCTTAAAAGTCAACATTGAACCCCAGATATCCAAAATCAATAGCCTCCCCCACAGTTTGCTCATCCTCCTTGACCTTTCTGTAGTATCTGACCTTGTTGTCCTTTCCTAATTGTTGGCAGTCAGCCTGTTCTTGCCCTTTTAGATAACATACTCATTCAGTCTCCCATGTTCCAAAGTTATTTTTAAAATTTTCTTTTATCTTTAAAATTTTTCATAATCTTTACAAATTCATTTTCGGAAATTTCTTAGATCTCAAGTCAGTAACAATCTTCTCAATTTTACCTCCAAAACCTCTCCCTTCCTGTCCCTGTCCCTCTCTCCCTCTCTTTCCCTCCTCCCACCTTTCTTTCTCTTTTTCCTTCCCTCTCTCATTCTCTCATCTGTCTTTCTCTTCCACACACACACACATATAAACAAGACGATAAGGTAAACTCTTTAGAACTTACCTTGGAGTCAAAACAGGAACAGGAAACAAATTACAGCAATGTTCAAATCCAACTTGTGGCACATATTTGGATCATTACTCTGAGCCACTTACTTAATTTCAGTGGTCTAGGCAAGAGTTGTCAAATGTACGACATTCTCAAATATGGAGTGAACTAGATTAAAATGTAATTGGAAAATTGTTAACAAAATAAATACAAATGCAATGAAATATAGATAATATATTTTGAAAGTAAATCAATATGTAGTCTACAGGGATCCTACCATTTGGATTAATGACCCCCATTTTTATTTGAGCTCTACACCATTTTTGAGGCAATTCTAAGATTATAAATTGCAGAGAGATTTCGACAGTGCATCAATAGAGCAGTTCCCCTCCTCATGGAATTCTCTATCCCATTGAAATCACAGATCCTATTCTTATTTCTAATCTGCTTTGCTGCTGAGTCTTTTATATTCTCCAAATGCCACCACTCTAATACAAACCCACCTTAACCCAACACACCCATTTGTACTATTACAGCAGCCTTCTAATATATATGCATATATATATACACATGTGTGTATATATATATATATCTTGAGATACATATGTGTATATACACATAAAAAAAGATATCCTGAGATGAAACTTTGTTTCTAAAGATTTTGAGGAATTCCAAAATGTGTGTATGTATGTATGTACACACATATAATTGCTAATTAATTTGAGGAATTCTATAGCATATATGTGCATATACATGCATGTGTATGTGTACATATAATTTGAAATATTGTGTGTATACACATGTAAAATATATCCTGAGATAAAACTTTGTTTCTAAAAATTTTGAGGAATTCTAAACAAACATACACATACACACAGATCTATATACATACACGTGTTCAAAACATATATGCCTATGTGTGAATGTATGTGTATGTTGTACATATATAATATGCATGTATGTTTATACAAAAAAGGCATCCTGAGATGAAACTATTTCTAAAAATTTTGAGGAATTAGATATGTATATAAATATGTATACATGCACATTTTTGTCTGTGTGCACATATGTATCTTGAGATGTATATTTTAACAATAAACCAGCCTAACATAAAACTTTGCTATTAAAGATTTTGAAGAATTCTAAAAAATATTATATAATATATATAATTTATATATTCTATATCCATATAAACTTTACATATCTATGCAGTTCATTTAGCATAAATAACTTGGAAAAGTAGTCACTTGTGAACTAGTTTAAATAGGAGCTACACTAGGCAGCAGTGGGTAAATGGTTACTCGTGTACAAAAAATCCCCAAAACTCAGGTCCAAGAGGATCAAGAAAGTATTGAAAGAGTATATGACTATCAAAATCAGGATATTGATTGAATTTTTTGCTTGGATTTTGATCAGAGAATTTCAAGGCAACCTGTCACTGGTGTTAGTGTGTTAAGTTCAGACAGTTTTTTGTAAATGATGAAAAAAAAAACAAAAAACTTTTGTCAGTGAACATGTACAGAAAATTAGTCTCACCCTTGACTGTTTGTCAAGTGACTGATTAGGTAGCATTAGAGCTGAGCATCTTCTGTTTTCAAGAATGAAAATGAAAACTACTACTTTGTCAGTGGGAAACAATCCACAAATAAAATACTTGAAAAGAAAGTCAAAATGGAAATGGGAGAAGTAGTCTACAAATACTTTGTGAGATCATAGGTTCTTGATCTGGAAGGGACTTTGAAAATTATCTAAGCTGAGGTCCTCCATTTGCTAATGAGCAAACCAAACAATAGAGATGGATATTTGTCCAAGTTTTGAAAGTAAATAGAAGCCAAGATTTGACCTAGATCTCTGATTCAAAATTCTATTTTCATTCTACTCTATTCTTTTGAGCACCTACTCTATGTAGGTTTCATCATTGTGCTCCTCTCAGACCTCATTGTGGCATGGAAGTGGCTTAAAGCTTTGAAGACTGTCTACAGTGGGCAAATTTTGGTAGTACTAGCAATGTTGAGAGCCTGACAACATTGAACAACATCAAGACACTGAGTAATAAGCTGTCTGTTGCTCAACGACTAATGTAGCCAAGTTCAGAATGTTGGGTCAAGTCTGACTGCCAGTTACCTAATTGGAGTCAGAATGAACTGAGGGTGGCATGAGCCTGGCTTGAGCCAAGGGGCAGTTGGAAACTGCCTATACAAGGGACAAACCTGAACCAATCCTGGTCTCAGTCTTGAGATACAACTGGGCAAGGAGGGAGGTTTCTTAGGCTTAGGCTAGGGCAGAGTATATTCTGATATAATTCTCAACCTTTATCAACTAGGAATATATTCAGCCTTATCAACTTCAGTTCTCTGATATTTACATCATGAAGAAGCTTCATTTAAACCAAACCAATGGTTACTCAACTAAACTTCAAAATCAGAAGAGGTCAGGCCTTTTGGCCTGACCAAGCTTTCAAGCCATCCAAAGGCTCTTGAATATCAGTTAATTATCTGGGAGATTCAATAACTATTCATCAACTAGATTTAACTTGGAAATCCTATTCCCACTTTCCATCAACAATCCCATTTTCCCTTTCACCTATATATACCATTAAACCCATTTACAAAAGAAGCCCACTTGCAAACCTATCTGTGATTCTCAAGATTCCAGATAGAAAAGTGTCAGTTGAAGAAGTCATCTGGGTTGTTAGGGAAATACTTCAAAGTTATTAATCCTCAAACCAGTCTCTGAATTAATCCACAGTCAGAACAAGTTACCTAAACTAATTAGTCTTGATTAAATCTATCACATAAGTTACTAATTTAGGAATTAAAGAATTACATCCATCTTCATCAGTTACTTAAGGTTTAGGTAAAACTGATCATCTGTGTTCACCAATCAGCTGATTCTTCAGTTCTAGCTGTAATACCAAAACACTTGTCAGAAAGTTATCCAATTATAGGAGTAAGAAGATTCAACAGTTTCTTACTGAGCCCAACTGAGCTGGAGGTTGACCTTTGGGGTTCATTATTTACATTCATGATCCATTAGGACCAATATCTCCAGTAATTATCATAACAATTTAGGAAATTATCCTAACAAAAGAGGCACATTACCTGAACCTAGGCCATCCCATGATACTTTTTTCCTACAACATCTCATGAAGAATGACTCCTAAGAACTAGATGAATTTTGTCCACATCGATGGGAGGAGTAGCCAAATAGAAGAAATCTTAGCTTTAAGCATGACCCTATGAGGGTACATGGATAGAGTAATATTTTGGTAAGTGTTTAACAACTGGCTCTCTGCGGTGGGAGGGGGGAATGTATGAAGGACACGCTTCAAAATTTAATGCGCATTATTAACATTTTCTCCATCATTTGAAGTCTAGACAGTCAATGAAACAAAAAATCAAGTCCTGACATAGCATTTGCTGATTCCCAAATAATAAATGCTCATATGAAAAAAAATCCTAATCGGCTCTTATGAGCTGGTTCAACTGGCTTCAGTACAATCCCTGGGATGCTTGTCATAACAGACTTGTCATAACATAACTTATATTAGCTAGTCCTTCCAGTCAATAATTAAGGCCCTCAGGGTAATGTAATAAGACTAATGGACATGAGGAGGCACTGTTGCTCATTACACAGTGTGTACCTGAACCTAGCATTTAAAATAATTTTTATTTGTTGCATGGACCCCGTTGATAATCTTGGTAAAGTCTATGGACCATTTTGGAGAATAATATTTTTGGATATATAAAATAAAATTGCAAAAGAACTCAATTTATCAAAATGATTATCATTTTATTTTTTAAGTTAATGGACCTATCACCAAGTTATGAACACATTCTATATGCCCTAATTGTTGCAAAGACAAAGGCAATTTATTTTTTCTATTCCAAACAAGTTTTCACTAAGAAAATGTGAATGTAAATTGACATATTCCAAATAAAGTTTACATACAAATTTCAAATTAATTTAGAGTATAAAACCTACATATTTTGAGCTTTCTCCTCAATTTCACCTCTAAGAATACTTTCTTTCTAAATTCAATTTAAGCATCACCTTCCCTATTGAACTGTTTCCTGATCTCTCCTTTAGTTTCTCTACCCCCCCAATCACTTCATATTTACTTTGTGTGTGCATATATGCATAAAAACATGTGTATATGTGTATATCTGCATATAAACAAACTGTACTGGGTGTGCTTGTGTGTATATATACAATAAACTTACATTTTATTAGGGAAGGCAGCATGTATATGTAAGTAATATCTATCTATGTGTATATATATATACACACACACAATTTGGTTGCATTATATATAATGATATGTATTGTTTATATGTTCTATGATATATTATTATAAATATTCACATGTAATATTTATAAATGATCATATATAATATTTTGTATATAACACCTATACACATACATATATGTAGAAATCTATCTCTATAAACATATATGGGGAGCTATAAATATTGATATAGATATATATGGTTAAATATGAATAGATACCTGTATTTACACACACATGTATATTTATAAATTAATAGAGATCTTGAAAGAGCTAGGGATACACACTTACATGCTGTCTACCATGAGAAAATATAAGTCCCCTGAGAAAAGGGACTTTTTCACTTTTTTCCTTTGTATTCTCAGAATCAACATAATTCCCAGACCATAGTAATGAGCTATCATTTATTATCTTTTGCTCTTTCCTTCTGTTATCAGTGCCTCATTTTTCATTTCTCTGAGATTGTTTATCTGATCTATAATTCTTTCCCCTGTAGCTCTCCATGAATAGTCAAGGGTTCTGTTTAAAATAGTTCTAACCACCTTTTGGTCCCCACTACTGGGTAACTCTTTGTTTTCACTTTTATCTCTCATCAGAATGAATTGCAGCCATATTCTCTCTATTGAATACATCTCAGGAGAATATAGTTTTGTAGTTCTTCAGGCAACGTCCCTGGCTTCCTTCATGATTCAGTTCAAAATTTATCTTCTGCTAGAGGCTGTTAGTTCCTTTCAGATTACTTACCATTTACACTTAATATCTTAAATATATCTATTTGTCATCCTTCTCATTAGAAAGAATATTCCTTGAAAGAAGAGACTGGTTTTACAATTCTTAGTGCTCCTCTTCCCCACCAGCACTTAACACAATTCTTGACACGTAGTAAACATATAATAGATGCTTGTTGACTGACTGTCCTTTCCATTTCAGGCAGAAAAGAAATCCCTGATGTTAGCTTCTAGCAAAGCTTTTTTTAAAAATTTCCCTAATGAGAAAATGCTCTCCAATTCATGGTTGGATTATGACACCTCTTTTTTTTAATTTTTTTTTCCCAAGCTTATATTGGAGAAATAAGGGCTTTTCTAACATTTAAGCCATATTTGCCATCCCCTTGGTCACTGCCATAAGCATATACAAAGTATGGCTTGGACGTGTCCAAGGGTGCCCTATCGCACATTCTTGCATGACTTTAGTCTTGCATTTTCAAAAATATTCTGGTAGCTTCCATATCGAGGAAAGAGAAACAATAGTAGATATATGCAGCCTTAGTTTTCTTATATGTCTAAAATTCCCTAAGCTCTCTGTCCCACATGGACTAAATCACTTTAAAAAGGTAAAACTTATTATGCAGTGTTTTCTACAGTGCTTTTATGGTAATAATGTTTGATCAAGTTAAAGGTCATCTCACTATCCCTTGCCTGTTATTGTTGATGAACACCATAATCATTCTGATGGAAAGGTGCAATGTTATACACAATAAAACTCTAGCTCATCTCCTCCCAAAATAGTTGAATTCAACATCTAGCCTCGAGCTTGGCTGGACTGGGTCCTGAAAAAGATTGTCAGTAAAGTTAGTTCCCTGAGACTGTTTAAAACATAGTCACATTCATATTTGTACAGAAATATTCACAACAGCTCTTTTCGTGGTAGGAAAGAATTGGATGTTGATGGGAGGTCCTTCAATTATACAAATTCAAATATACAAACAAATTGTATATGTTTTAGTGGAATATTATTTTGCTGTAAAAATTATGAAAATTATTATTTCAGAAAAACCTGAAAAGATTTACATGAACTGCCACAAAGTGAAATGAGAAGAATCAAAATGCTGTACAGATTAACAGCAATATTGTTTGGTGAACAAGTGTAGATGGTGTAGCTATCCTCAGCAACAACAATGATCCAAGACAATCCCAAAGATTCATGATGAAAAATGCCATCCTCCTCTAGAGAAAGAACTGATAGAATCTGAATGCAGGCCAAAACATACTATATTTCACTTTCTTTTTTTTTTATTTGAGCACTCTTCCACAAAATGGTTAATACAGAAAAATATTTTAAATAATTACACATATAAAATCTATATCAGATTTCTTACTGTCTCATGAAGGGTGGATGAAAGAGAGTGCAAGAAGGAGAGAAAGACTTCTGAATTCAAAAATTTTTAATGAATTTCAAAAATTGTTTTTACATATAATTGGGGGAAAATGAAATGTTATTTTCAAAATTCATTAATTTATTTAATTAATTTAGAATATTTTCCATGGTTCCATGATTCATGTTCTTCCCCCCTCCTTCCTCCTCACTCCCATTTCCAAAAAAGCAATTTAACTGGATTTTACAGGACCTCTTTCCATATTATTAATATTTGCAGTAGAATGATCATTTAGAGTCTACAGCCCCAATCATGTCCCCATCGAACCAGGTGATCAAGAAAATGTTTTTCTTCTTTGTTTCTACTCCCACCATTCTTCCTCTAGATGTGGAGAGCATTCTTTCTCATAAATCCCTCAGAATTGTCCTGGATCACTGCATGAAATGTTATTTTTAAAAAAAGAAATTATATGCCCATTAGTGAAAAGTTGAATAAGGAAGTATAAAATTGTGAAATAAAGAATGAAAATAGCCACTGCTATAGGAATCATTATGATTGTTTTTGAGAAAATCTAGCATATAGCAATTAAATGAAAATTGTTAAATCAATTATTTTATTAAAATTATTAAAATGTTAACCTTGAAACTCACATATCATAAAAGGAGGGGAGGGGCGGATGAAGACAGTATTGTTTAGCAAATTACAAATATAAGAGCAAGAAATAGTGTGGGAAGAAAAGAAAGGCTGGGGAAGAAAAGCTAATATCAGCCATAAGGAATTCATGCATCAAAATCAAAGGAAGCTGATGCTCTGACAACTACATAATGGTTAGACTTTCAGTGGGTTGAGAAACATCACCTCCAGCTTAACAATCAATTCAAGTTCTTGTAATTTCACTAGTCGCAGGATTTTGATAGCGATGAAAGATTTTTTAAAAGTTCTCCAAATCCATTAGAAAACCACAAGATGGATGAAAAAAAAAACAGACATCCACAAAGTAGGTTTAAATTGCCTCAAGTCATCCTGTATACCACATGAGTTTAGTAGGGAGAAAAGATAATATGGTCTCTAGTAATCATGGAAGGCTTAATGGAGAAAGTTTTAATTTGATGGATAGATAGGCTTTTTTTTCTCTTTCTTTTTAATAGATAGACATTAACACACTTAAGAAGTAGGGAAATCATGACCAATGGAACAGAAGTGAAAATTGTATATGGGTGTCAGAAAGATTTTAAATAGCAGACTGGCTGCACAGTCATTAAAGCAATTGGCCTGGAGTTAGGATGACCTAAGTTTAAATTCATTCTCAGATATGTCCTAGTTGTATGTTCTTAGGCAAGGCATTTAACCTCTGACTGCCTCAATTTCCTTAAAAGTAAAATTGGGATAATAATAGCACTTCGATCCCAGAGTCAGTAATAATCAAATGAGATTTTGTTTGTGGAAAGTACTTTGGACAGTGCCTGAAACACTACAAAATGCTATAAAAATGCTTATGTCCTTTCCCTTTGCAGACAAGAGTGGCTGGAACACATGAAGCACAGAGCCACCAATTTAAACTTAGGAGGGATCTTTGCAGGATTCAAGACCATCATTTTAGAGATGACAACTATGAGTTTCACAAAGGTTAAATGGATTGCCTAGGGTCATGCAGAATGTATCTGATGCAGGCAGGATTTGAACTCGGGTTTTCTTCCCTCAAGTCTACTGTGCTTTTTTTGTGAACTGGTAAGTTATAAAGAGGATTAGATTGCAATATGGATAAGACTGGATGATGGATGGCCTTGAATTCAAGATCAGTACATTTAAACTTTATTCCTTTAGGTATAAGAAACAAAGGAGTGGTATGGAAAACAAAATCTTTTAGGAAATTTCATCTAGCAGCCCCATGTAGGAGATTAATTGTATGGGTGGGAAAAGAGACCAATTAGAGTAGCTATTGCAAAATTCCAGGCATGTGGTGATAAGGGCCTTGACTCTGCAGCTGACATTTACCCATGCCTCTGTGTTGTTCATACTGGAAATGAAATCATTTAAGGACTGAAGGGGAAACAGGTTTCAGCACAAATAGATAATTCACTTGCCAAATGTTGAGCAGAGATAAGCATAATTTTCTTCTGCTAATAGACTGGTAGCATGACTGATTTCAAATGAATTAAATGGCATTGAACTGCTCATTAGTTGTGAGAAAACCAAATAGGGGCTGTGAATAGTATCTTTCCAAATTATCTTCCTGGCACCCTCATACTCTGAAACTAAATCTGACTCCCATATAACAGAACCAAGAGAAGCTAGTGGCAACGGAGACCCAAATTGCAATACACAGCTGGAGGGAGGGCAAACACAAGATTAGCTGATCCTTTTCACAAAGATACTTGGCTTCTACAAGCCATCTCCCATTCGTAAGGCTTGTGCTTCCTCTCTCATGGCTAAATCTGGCCCCATTCTACCAGCCAATGTAGAGCACTGCAAGCCTGTTTATTTTGTTCATGAAACTATCTATATATATTTTTAATGTGCCAAAATAGTTCAATAAACTTTTTTAGCATTGAAATGAAACACTGCTGTCAGGCTTCCCATATCCTGTGCTATTCTATTGGCTTTTTTGTTACCTGTATAGAATTTAATATTATAAATTATTCATTTTTATTTGGAAGGATCTCAGGCATCTATGACTCTAACTCCTGCTTTTTGTTCACCTAACAAATGAAGAAATTGAGATTTTGATAAGATAAATGGCCAGTATAAGCTTTCATGGGTAGGGAATGGAAGTTGCTGGGATTTGAACCTATATTCTTTCTTTGACTTTAAATTAATTATTCTTTCTCCTACACTCATTGCCTTCCTAGAAGGCTGAATACTGGCCTTCAGAACCAGATTTTGAATCCTGTCTCAAGACACAACTCTGTGCCTCATCTGAAATAATGGAAAGAGTTGGATTTGATAAAATCTATATGGCCCATTGCAACACTAAACCTCTGATCCAGTGATTTATCCCTTTCCCATAAACAACATTGGGTCATGATCATTTTTTTCCTAAAACCCTTACCTTCCTTCTTAGAATCAATACTATGTAGTGGTTCCAAGGCAAAAGAGTGGTAAGGGCTAGGCAATGGGATTTAAGTGACTTGGCCAGGGTCACACAGCTAGAAAGTATCTGGGGCAAAATTTGAACCCAGGACCTCCCATCTCTAGGCCTGGCTCTCAATCCAATGAGCCATTCAGCTGCCTCCTGGGTCATAGATCTTTTTTTTTAATTTGAAAATTTTTATTTAATTAATTAGTTTAGAATAATTTTCCATGGTTACATGATTCATGTTTTTTCCCTCTTCTCCTCCCATCTAATCCCATAGCCAACAAGCAATTCCATTGGGTTTTTCATGTGTCATTAACCAAGACCTATTAATATTCATACTACGGTGATTGCTTAGAGTCTACATCCCCAGTCATATCCCCATCGTGGGTCATAGATCTTAAAGGTTAGAAGGAACTTTAGAGAGAGGCATCTAGAATGTGTATATACTAATGCACACTGACATATAATCCTACAACCTTGGCCCTTTGGTTCTTTTTTTTTTCCAAACAGTTTCCAGACTGTTTTGAACTGTAGCCACAGCTACTCACTTTATGTTCACTGAGGACTTATTCCAAATTACCCTTCCATTCAGAGCCTGGGATATAGGGATATATAGTTACTAAAGCAACACCAACTTCCTTATCCCTGGCTCCATCCCTGCACAGTCAGCACAGATATATATATATATATATATAACATGCTCATTGTTGTTCAGTATTTTAATTTTTTCCAATGACTTTCATTCAAGCAGGATTTCACATGGTTGTCCTGTATTGCTGCTCATTTCAATGAATCCTTGGCATTGGATAAATCAGTAATAAACATTTTTGAAACTGTCCCTACATTCAAATCCCTTGAGAAACACTGACTTAATAGATGCATAACAAGTTAGATCAAAATAATTGCCCTCATTTTGCAAATAAGGAAAAGGAAACTAAAAGCTCTGCCACTTTTCTAAGGCCCCACAATAAAGTAGTGTTTGAGCAAATAATGTGGCTTTCTTGTTTTTTAACTGTTTGAGCAAGAGGAAGAGAAAAACAAAAAAGATGAAAGGAAAGAAGAGAAGGAAGGAAGGAGAAAAAAAGCAAAAAAACCCCAACACATATTTTCTAATAGCTGAATTTTAAAGATATTTCATGCTCAATCATATATTTGAATGCATCTCTTTTAGTACTACCACAGCAGAGTATAAACTTGTATGATAAGACATTGGATTTTTCAGAACCTAGAACACTAAAATGTTGGTTTTAGTGATGCTGACACTCATAGGGTTGCTGTTGGACAAGAACCCAACAGAAACCAAAAGATGAAGAACTTCAAGATATGAGATTGTGTTTCTTGAAAAATTTGTCCCAGGAAAGAAATTCAGATATAAATCCAGAGAGAATTAATTGCTTATGTCTTAGAGTGGAAAGTTTGCTAAGAAATTATTTTGAACTTTCTTTTAACATGTTATCAGTGTTTAAAAAAATGAATAATAAATCTTATGAAGTAACTACTTTGTTCAATCTTCCCTTTTTGAAGTTAGAGTTCTATGTAAGATATAGTCATTGATTTGAGATCAGTGTGAAAAAAGTATTAAAAAATTGAATAGTGGGATGGTTTTATGAAATTCATTATTTATAGTAATTACAACCTAGATGTATGCTTTACATGTTAACTTATTTCATCTACCCAATATTCCTGTGAAGTGTGTAGTACTATTTTTTCCACATTATAGTATGAATGAAGTAATTCAATTTGAAAAAGTTAAGTTACTTGTCCAGAGTCATGAGTTTCAGAATCAAGATTTGAACTCAGATCTTTCTTTCAGTGCACCAGTATAGGAGTAGGGAAGAGACACACAATTTCAATGAAATGGGAACTCCCTTTTGAGGAAACTCCCTATAACAATGTAGGTCAATACCTGATCTTCTGCTAAGAGCCCACAGAAGAGAGACAAAATGACTGGCCCATGGCGAGATGGCTTGTCTTTCAGAAAAGAGAATCTTCACAACTGAAGCAAACTCTCTCTACTATATAATGGTACGTTAACGAGGTGGTGTTTTGTTTTGTTTTCAGAGCAAAATGTTGTATTCAAATCTATAACCCAGTACTATTAGAAAATGGTTCTTTCCTATGCCTATTAAAAGTACCAGTTTCCTTTCAGAAGCTTCAGCCATCCTCAACTCTCTACTTTCCCTTTATCTCCATATCCAATCAGTTGCTAAAATTTCTCTTTCCTCCTTCATTTCCCTTCTCTATTTTCACATTTGCCTTCTAAATATGTCCAGTATAAGACCTTCCATATCTCTTCTCTCTAACTTTAGAGAAATGGTACCTCCATGCTTAAATTATTCTCCCTCCCCACATTCAAGAGATTTTTCCTTGCTTTACATTAGACCCAATCCATGTGCTACATTCTTTATGAGACCTTTCCTGTTCTCTTTCCTCCTTTTCCTCTTCCCTACACACTTAATGTCAATTGTTGACTCTATTCATCTTGAAGTTATTTTGTATTATTTATGTTATTTCTATAATCAATTTACTTTTCTGATAAAATATTGTTTCCCTTCTTCTCCTTCTCTCCTTTCCCTTCACATTAGCATTAAAGGTCCTTGAGGGTAGAAGCTACTTATTTCATTTTTCACTTTGTATCCCCAGAAGCTAACATATAGTAGTACACTTATTAATGTTTATTATGTTGAATTCTGTCAGAATGAATACATTTACTAATAATTCTCCTGGCTTAGTGTCATGTATCTCTTCCTTTTAGAAAACATTCTAAAAATTTTTAATTAAAAGTTTTAAGAATTTTAATAGAATTTTTGTCAGTCATTTCATTTAGTAGAATTTATTTTTATTTTTAAATTTTGTTTTATATATTATAATTTTAATAGATTTTTCTTTGGTTTGTATTCACACGATCTTGGTTTTGTATTTTGTATTTACATCACCTAGATTTTCGCTTGTATTCTCCCCCAACCCCATCCTCCATGGAATTATTCATTGTTACAATTTTTTAAGGTAAAAGAGAAAAAATCAGCCAAATCAATTCAGACATGCAAAAAATCTTATGCTCTATGAAGTATTCCTTAGCATGTATCCCCTCCCCATCCTTGTAAATGAGTGAGAGGAGGAAATATCTTACGATATCTATTCTCTGGGATATGGCTTATTCTATTTTCACAACATTCCATTTCAATCATTTCATGGTTGTTATTCTTTCCATTTCCATTGCTTCATTTATTATATACATCATTTTGCTGTCTCTGCTTACTTCACTTTGCATCGTGTAAGTCTTTCCATATTTCTTTGTAATCATCCTGTTTGTTGTTTCTTATAGCAAGTTGCATTCCATTCCATTTATGCAAAATAATTGGTTTTTCCATTTCCTCTTCAATGGGCATCTCATTTCAATGGGCATCTTTGCTAATAGCAGTTATGTGTATGTATGCCTGTCTGAAAAATGTGGTCCTCATCTGCTGACAGTTACCCAAGCTACAGAAGGCCCACTATATTATAACGTGTATATATATATATATATATATATTCATATATATATATGTCACATTGCAAGGAAGTCCTTAGGTAAAACACATCCAGCAACAACAGCCATCTGCAGTCTGACTATCTGGTGAACATGCCAGGATTAATTATTCTATATGCTCTCCTTGGTGATACTCACCACATTCTTTATCTTTAAGACAATCTCTTTTTCTAGGAACAGAGGAAAATAAGTTTGGGCAAAAGAAGAACTATTTGTGGCAAAATTAATTTTATTTTGATGTTTTGGTTATCTTTTATGGATAATTTAGGATAAATTTTTGTACAAAAATTTAGTATAAATAATTGTTCAAACAAACAAGCAACTTTAGGATTCATGTTTTCAGAGACAGGTACAAACTAAGCTTTCAGATGGTACTATGGCCCAATCAATAAATGGGCAAGGGACATGAATAGGCAATTTTCAGATAAAGAAATCAAAAGTATCAATAAGCACATGAGAAAGTGTTCTAAATATCTAATAATTAGAGAAATGAAAATCAAAACACATCTGAGGTACCACCTCACACCTAGCATATCAACTAAAATGACAGCAGGGAGGAGTAATGAATGTTGGAGGGGATGTGGCAAAATTGGGACATTAATGCACTGCTGTTGGAGTTGTGAATTGATCCAACCATTCTGGATGGCAATTTGGAACTATGCTCAAAGGGCTTTAAAAGGCTATCTGTCTTTTGATCCAGCCATACCACTGCTTGGTTTATACCCCAAAGAGATAATAAGGGAAAAGACGTGTACAAAAATATTTATAGCTGCACTCTTTGTTGTGGCAAAAAATTGGAAAATGAGAGAATGTCCTTCAATTGGGGAATGGCTGAACAAATTGTGGTATCTGTTGGTGATGGAATACTATATTGTGCTCAAAGGAATAAAGAACTGGAGGAATTCCATGTGAACTGGAATGACCTCCAGGAATTATGCAGAGTGAAAGGAGCAGAACCAGGAGAACATTGTACATAGAGACTGATACACTGTGGTACAATCAAACATAATGGACTTCTCTACTAGCAGCAATGCAAGGATCCAGAGCAAGGCTGAGGGACTTATGAGAAAGAAAACTAGTGACATTCAGAGGAAGAACTGTGGGAGGAGAAATACAGAAGAAAAACAACTGCTTGAACACATGGGCTGATGGGGATATTATTGGGGATGTAGACAATAAATGATAACTCTAGTCCAACTATCAATAATATGGAATTAGATCTTGATCAATGATACATGTAAAACCCAGTGGAATTGTACGTCAGCTAAGGGAGTTTAGGGGGGTTTGGGGGAGAGGGAAAAAACATGAAATATGTAACTATGGGGAAATATTCAAAATAAAAACTTTTAAAAATAGTACTATGTTACTGCATTCATAGAAGTATTCCAGTAAACATATTCAAAAAGGGAAAGAGAAATAATATTTAGTCATGTCTATGGAGGAATGTGGGATGTTAAGAGGGATCAAAAAGGAATGTCAATATGTGTTCGGAAGACCCCTTTTCATAATTATGACAATGTAGACTGTCTTGATCTACTTTTAGACTAAATCTCTATTAAATCTTGAAAAAAATTCAATGTCTTGATGATACAATCCTTCA
Source organism: Gracilinanus agilis (assembly GCF_016433145.1). NCBI lineage: Eukaryota > Metazoa > Chordata > Mammalia > Didelphimorphia > Didelphidae > Gracilinanus > Gracilinanus agilis. The sequence continues at coordinate 252,166,769 of NC_058134.1, forward strand.
AGCTTTTCCATACCCAACACAAGTGAGACAGTATGTTACCGGTCTTCTTTTTTTATATAAACTTGTCTATAATTGAAAGGATATTGAGAAATCATGTGCCATTTTTCTCCCTATTGCTAAAAATCTGGACCCTAGAATGAAATTATGCTCTAAGACTTTAATTAAACAATACCATAAAAAATCACACCCAAGAGTCCTACCTTAGTGCTATGGTGTGATGCACAATTCTTTGCACAGAATAGGCAATTCAGGAATTATGTTAAACCCTGGATATACAAAGCTAAACATGAATGTATGCCTTTAAGTCATTCATTCATATAGAGAAATGTGTATCCTTTGGTATTCAGGAGGCATTTCATCTGGATGAGTATTCCCTCTACCAATGTATATAAATAGTATCCTAGTTATTTCCTTCTCTTTTCTCATAAATCTGTCCAACGTGCTGAAGGCTTTCTCCTTCATTTGGTTGGGGAAAGGATGCCAGGATCTGTTATTTCATGAAGATGGAAAGTGTATCACTTGGCTCAAAAAGTTGTCCTTTGTGATTGTAATGGAATACTGTTGCATTATAAAATTACAAACAAGAAATCATTAAAAAAAAAACCCTGAAAAAACTTATATGAAGTGCTGACAGTGAAGCAGCAGAATCAGAAGAATGATGTACACAGTAACAACAATAGTGTAAGATGATCAACTGTGAATGATTTAACCCTTATCAACAAGGCAAAAATCCAGGACAACTCCAAGAATTTAGGACTCATGAAGAAAAAGACAACCACAGAAGGAACTGATATAGTATAAATGCAGATTGAAGCATGTTATTCTTCACTTTATTTCCTCCATGAATTTTTCTCTAGTATACGCATTATGGATTTTGTTTCACAACATGACAAATATGGAAATATGCATTGTATAATAATATGTGCAACCTATAGCATATTGCCTGCCTTCTTGGAGAGGAGGGAAGAATGAAAAGGAGAGATAGAACATGTACTGATACATGTCAGAAAATGATTGTCAAAAATTGTATAGATATATAATTTGAAAAAAATTTAAAAAGAGGAAAAAAAGAAAGTGCCTTACTGAGGAAACTTTATTACTATTATGGGCACTGAAAGACTAAGAGACTTCCTATGGTCACACAGCTAGTATTTCAGAGATGAGATTTGATCCCAGGTCATCCTGATTCCAAATCTTAGTCTGTATTTTATCTTTTCCATATCTCTGGGTTCCAAATGTAGCATTTCAGCTCTTGTTGTCTCTCATTTTTTGTGCATAATCAATCCATTTATACATACTATTGATGTGTTGTAACATTTATACATACTATCGATGTGTTGTAACATTACACCTTACAACATAAATATATATACCTGTTGGACTTCTTTATAGTTCTTTTGATCATTTTTAATTTTAATTCTTCTGAACATGTAACATCTATTATTTGCAGCTTTAAATCATAACCTAGAGCAGTGATGATGAACCTATGGTACGGGTGTCAAAGATGACATGCAGAGAGCTCTCTGTGGGCATTCAGCCACCTCCCATCCCATCAGAGTTTATTACTAGACAGGCAGAGGGACTCAGGCGGAGCTGCTCCCCTTTCCCTCTTTGCCATGCCTGATAACATTTTTTTCACATCATTCACCCCTCCTTCCAGCAGCCCAATGGGAGTGCTTTTTCCCTCCCCTGAGTGGAGTAAGTGGGGAGCAGGGTTTTTCCAGCACTCAGTGGTAAGGAGGGACATGGCATTCAGTCTCAGGGGAGAGGGTGGGCATGACACTTAGTCTGGTGAGTGGGGTGGGGGTGGAGCCCAGCACTCTGTCTCTTAAGGTTTGCAACCACTGAATATTGGAATATCAGAGATAGATTACACAGCTATTGAGAATTTTTGAAAAGACTGTACTTCCCTAAAAGTTAACCAACTTAATATCTTCCAATTATTTATTTTGAATCTTGCTTATTTTCCATTTTGGTACCTGTCAATAGATTAATTCAAATAACTAGATGCTCACCTGCTTGTTATAAGCTCTTATGGTTAAGTATTCAACTTAATCTTGAATTTATCCAAAGTATATGTAAAGGAGATCCAGTGGAGCATTCACTGAATTTGACATTTTTTCAGAAATGGTAGCCAAAAACTGAATTTAGTAGGCATTCATTCTCAAATATATGAAATAATATGACTTACCTATAACATTTCCTTTTCATTTACTTAAAATGACCACTGATTCAATGACATCTTTTAAGAAATTCAAAGAAGGGAAGAGCCAGATATTTTTAAACAATATTCTATTCCAAAGCATATCTGTAAAACTACTGCTGAATGAAAAGGAAAAATAATATAAGACTAGACAGTGCTTATTGATTGTTAACAATAAACATATTTGATTTGATGCAAAAATTCAGTATTAAGGCCTTTCCTAATAAGGATCACAATTTTCCCATCTGTAAAATGGAGGAGTGGGTCTAGACTCTTTCTGAAGTCCTTTTACAATCTAAATGTATAATTTATCTTCTCTAAAAGACATTTTTTTCAATCACATAAGAATCACTGACAGATGCAATAAAAGGGATAGTACTTTGATATTCTGATTATTAATATCTTGCATCATATATCACTATGAGTTTTATGCTCATGAGATATATTTGCCAACATGATGTCAATATAAAGTCAAAATGAATGAATGAATTCTCCCTCTGGAAAGTTCAATCTTCCAGATGCTTTTGTTTGCTAATGCCACAGCACCACTTTTATTAAGTTTTTTTTTTTAAATTTCACTTTTTTTTTGACTTGTCTCTTCAATTTAGGCACAATAAGATACCTTTCTAAAATCAACATATATTATATCCATCAAGCCTCATAACTTAGTATCATCTATTACTCTATCACGGAATGAAACTAGAAAAAATAGATGGGTTTGACATGATCTAAAAAAAGTTTAATCATTATAATTTTGGATTATACCTGCATATTGGAGAAAGTGCTGGACTTAATATTCAGGAAAACCTGAATTCAAAATTCTGCATCAGACTTTTTTATCCTGTATAACTCTGGGCAAGTCACTTACTTTCAGCTCCCTCATCTGTAAAAGGGAGTTAATATTACTCCTACATTACAGAATCATTTTTAGAACCAAATTAGACAAGTCAGGTAATATTTTTTTTGAAACCCATGTGGTGTATGGAAAAGAATGCTAGATTTGAATTCAGCAATGCTTGGATTCAAATTCCATTTCAGCCACCCAAGAGCTAGGTGATCTTGGAAAAGTCACTAATTTGAGCCTTAATTTTTTACCTGTAGTAGAAGAAATTGGCTTTGATGTGTTATTAAATCCTATTCAACACTAATTTTAAACATATGATCTTGAAAAGAAATCTTTGAGACTATTTAGTTCAACTGTCTCATTTTAGAGATAGGGATACTGAGACCAAAGAAAGTTAAGTGACTTGACCACGAATACTATATTACTAACATAATACTAACATCAGTGTTGGGGTTTATAGCCGCGTCCTTTAACTTTAGGTATAGTACTCCTTCCTTTACACCATTATGCCTCATTTATATGGACAGCTAGAAGAGGAAACACCCTCTTGTAGAACAGGCCAGTGCTTCATCTATTGAAACCTATTGTTTCAGCAACTTGCCTCAGGTATTGATACTTTAACTGATTTGCCTGGGATTACCTACAGTTTGTCTAGAGCCAAGGCTTTGCTGACTCTTTATTGATCATATTTTGCTGGTTCTTTCATGTATATATACATATGTGTGTCTATTAGGTAACACCTATTTTTTCATTATTCTGCCCCACAGAAATTATACAGTTACCATATTTTCAATTAAAAATGGAATGTTATTAGAAAAAGTAGTTTATGCTTGCTACATAGAATATAGTTTTGAATTATCTTAATATGCCTTACTTCTCCTTATGAAGTTAGGGAGTGTATGTTTTCTTACTTCTTCAAGGATCTATGAGATAAACTATATACAGGATAAAAATAAAGGGGGTGAAGAGAAATATCTTTCTTATTTCAGCTGCCTTAACTTATACTGTAAAGAAACATAAAAACAATTCTACAAAAAAAGTCAGAATCTGGCAAGTACAATGTATTCTAGATAGACTTTCTTCTCATGACTAAAGAACGAACAAATGAAAAATATTATACATAATTTATTTCCTGAAAAATGTTAAAGGTTTTTTGAGGAGAAATGTGAAGATGTATGGAGAAATTTTAATGAATGCAGTGAACTAAAAGATAAAAAAAAACATATTTACTGAAGTGCAGAAAAATTATCACTCTTAAACTGAGGTTCTTAGATGATACCAACTGTAATCTTTCTTATAGCAAAAAATATTATAAATAATTATTTTTGACTTTGTTTTATTATGCATTTTATTAGTTAATAAGTTATGTATGAGTTACTATTGTTGGTAAAGAAGATTGTTCTACTACAATAAATAACATTTAAGACTTTGAAGTTTTAGTTAGTTTGAGAAAATTAGTTTGAGACTAATTAGTGAGAAAGAAGTTCCAATTTTATTAATTAGAAAGAAAACATTAAAATCTATCTCTAGATTGCTCTAGAGCTTGGGATTGTGAGACTAAACATGAGAACAGCTTAAGGTTCAGGAAGGGATACCTAAAAGTCAGGTGGCTCAGCCCTGATTGTACATATACTCACACAAATATATATATGTGTATGTTTCTAACTATATATATATACATACATATATGTATACAGTATTGTATATTTGTATATGGTGATAGGTTGATCAATCTTACTTGTTCAAATGTGTAGATATAATTATAACAAATTTATAATAATAATTAATAATAATTACATTATAATAAATATTATACATAATATATCAAATCTATATAGGTCAATAAACCAAGATACAAATGGATACATATCTATCTATCTATCTATCTGTCTGTCTGTCTGTCTGTCTGTCTGTCTATCTATCTATCCTGACCTATGAATCCACCATTGTGGAGAACTCATGGTTTGGAAAACTGTCTTTGTTTATGCAAATCAATTGTTATATTTAGTCAGAAAGAGTAATCTGGGCCAATAAGGAATTAGACAACTTTTTCTTGTGTCAGAGGTTAGATGTGAAGGCTAGGTCTATCTGACTCCAAGGCTGAATTTTAGTTGTTTCTCATGCAATAAAATCTTACATTTGTATAGTTAGTATAAAGTCGCACAGCATTCTATTTTTCATTATATTATTTAGTCTTCCTAACAAGCCTATGAGATATGTAATTTGGATATTATTTTTCATTTCTTACTGATGAGACAAGTAAAAATCAAGTGGAATGACCAGCCTCAAAGAGCTAGCAAATGATGCAGGTAGGTCTAGAATTCAGGTATTAGGATTCCAAGTGCTATTTCCCTAATAGGTTGGTCTAGATCAGCTATGGCAAACCTTTTAGAGACCTTTGGAGACTGTGTGTCATGCCTCACCCAGCCAGACCCCTTGGCCCTGCCTTACCTCACACAGGGGAGGGAGAAAGCTCTCCCACTGGGCTCCTGGGCAGAAGAGAGGATGAAGTGAGAAAAATGTCTTCAGGCAGGGTGAAGAGGAGGAAGGGAGAAGGTCTACCAAGTCCCTCTGCCTTTCTAGTAATGAATTCTCTGGCAGAGAGGGCATGTGTGCCATAGATTCACCATCATGAGCCTCTTAGACATCTCTAAGATCCTGTCTAGCTTTGAAATTAATATGGATTTCAAGTTTATACTTCATAGTTATGATGATTTCTGTGAAGTTTTCTGTTGTTTATTTACTTGAAATTGATCCTTTAATCATTCATTCTGGTCTTATAGGATTTGAGAGCTGGAAAGGATTTCAGTGGTTGTTTAACTCAAACCATAGGCAAAAGAAATTTCTACTACAATATACTTGAGAGGTAGTCATCAAGCCTACTGTTTTGTTAGGCATCAAATTTTAGCTAAGTGATTAGTGGTTCAAACTGGGTAAATGAAATAACATTAGAATGGTTTGACATTTCATGACTCCTTTTTTTAAAAATTACATCTGGTGGCTCTGAAAAGACACCTATCAATTCCTTAAACACCTTATGGTAGATATTTATGAATCTTATTTCAATGAATCCATATTCTCTAGACACTCCTTAAAGAAAGACATCTTTACATTTGACCTTCCTTTCTCAGAACTGGGAATTTCTCCAATTAAAATTTGCCTTTAATCTTTTTTGAAAAGATGGAAATAAAGAAGGCATTACAAACCTCAGTCATTTTTGTTATTCTTCCCTTATTAATATTCCTTCCGTCTGTATCAAATGAACAAAATATTCTTTGTGCATCCTCTTATGACCAAAATATCTCATGGTTTTGTGAATGTTTTTTTTTTCCCTTTGCTAGCTGAATCTTCTTTCTGTTGTGGCCCTCTTTCTTTTGCTGCTCAACCCTGTCTTACTTTTTTTTGTATTCCTTTTCAGGGATAAGACCTAATTTCCACTTTTCCCTAGGTTTCTTATTTTTTTTAAATTCTTTAGCCTTAGCCTGAATAAATACAGCTTGGATAAATGAGACAGAATTTTGAGACTGGACCAAATTTACTGCCCACAGTGTAAGAGCAATATCCAAATCCCCTTAGTGCAATGTAGTCAGAATTCAGACCCAAATTACCTGCAGGTCTCAAGATTTCTTACTCTTCTTCAGGAATGCTTGTATCAATCAAGCTAGAACTTTCCTTAGCCAAGGATATCAGATGATAAGGTAGAAAAGTAATACAAGTCACATTTAAAATATTTTTTTTTGTTTTAATCACTGGACCTTCTCAAATTTGAATGGCAATTAGGGATAAAATGGTTAGCTAGTGCTGAGAGTCTAATGATCCAAATGAATTTGAATCCCTGGAGCTATCAAATAAATCAAGGATATACAGACCTTTCTTGAAACATTGGTCTTATTCATGCATCAAAAGACTGACTTCTTTTAAGGTTAGAATAGCATGGAAAAAAAGAACCGAAAATCACGCTACATTTATTTATGCAGTATCCACTATGTCCTAGGCACTGAGTTAGATGCTAGAAATACACATACCAATTATAAATATGCTTCCCACCTCCTGATAGAGAGATGATAGACTCAAGATGAAGAATGAAACGCATTATTGATCATGGGCAATGTAAAAATTGTGTCACTTGACCATGCACATTTGTTATTAGAGTTCTGGTTTTCTTTTTTCTCCAGGGAGGGTATTGATAAAAGAAGGAGACAATAAATTCTCTTTAATTAAAATATATTTACTTAATTTTTTTAAAGAATATAAGTCTTACATACGAAACACTCAGCTTTTACAGCATGATTTCTATCTGGACTTAATAAATCATTTGAATAAAGAAGCCTTCTTCAATATATGGATAAAAAATAAAGTGTGTGTGTGTGTGTGTGTGTGTGTATGTTTGTGTGTGTGTAGAAAACATTTCTAATGGTAGTGAGAATTCTTACAAAATGGACCAATTCTTCCCATAAGGAATTTGCATGAGAATATCTAAATAAATCAACACATATATACATCATTACTTGGGAAAACTAAAAAAATTTGCTCTTTTGACTGTAGGTGAAATACATTATTTAAAACTTATTATTTCATAATCTTCTATCACTTAATTTATTAAAAAGGCAATTAATGTAAAATGGGTTTTGAAATATGAATTTTCAGAGCTTTTTATAGAAATTAACATACATACAAAAAAGTATCATGTTATAAGAAATAAAATTAGGACTCTGGTCCTTATTTTTCACAAAGTTTATTAGTTATTTGGATAAAGATAGAGAGAAAAAAGCCTATTCTAGCTTACCAAGTTGTGGCCTCTGCCTGGCCACAATAGCAGATCCCCCAGAACCATCACCTGGGATAAAGAGCCTGCACTTCCTGGATCCCCTTTTTTTATTCCTTCCCTTTACACCAAGATCAGTTTCAGAATCATTTCCAGATCAAGTGCCTAGGTCAACATCCTGTGACCCATGCTCAGTGACATGACATAGCTCTAGGGACATGGGGACACAGATTGTGTGTGATTCTGGGAGAAGGTTCCCTTCACACAATCTGGAGCTGCTGTACAAGCTCGACTTCTAGATTCTCGCTCCATGATCTACACCTGGGAGACAAGGTGTACATAAAGAACTTCCAGCTCATTGGAGGAAGTCAGCATGCCTGGGAAGGTCTGTTTTAAGTACTGTTAACCACTCCAGCAGCTATCAAAATTAGAGAAAAGGTCTCTTGGATTCATTGCTCCCTTGTAAAATGGGTACCTTCTACTGACACTGAGTAACTGTATCCTGTTACATATATTATATTTTCTGTTTGTTTGTTTTTTAGATTTAATTTTGTTTTTAAGTTTATATATTAACCTAATCTAATATGTTCTGTAATATGATGTTACCCTCAGTTAGTATGTTTTTGTTATTAGCTGTACGTTCTATTACATTGTCTTTATTTTCACCCTCTGCCTATGACTAGAGACAATGTCATTATAAAAGTCCATAGACAAGTTGGACAAACTCTCTTCTCTGGCAAAATCTTTGGTCCCTATGGATGCTTGGTCTGTCACCAGATCCATCAGAGTTCTGTTTTGTCATGGACAACAATTCCAGTTCACAGAAATCAGATGTTACCACAGCTTACACCACTAGGTCACATATTACCTAAAAGGACTTTTGCTCCTTTTGATTTTGTTAACTGTCACATAGATGATGAAGGATGGACTTCATAAAAATGATTACAATCTAAATCAGTGACCTTTGAGGAATTTAATGAACTAAAAATCTCACTTGATTCTAATGGGTCTTCAGAAGTGTTTTTTAGCTATCTAGGAACACCACTATCTCTGAATGATCATTTGCCTACCTTTGACTTGTGTATGACAAGAGGTAAGGGTCCATTAAGTGGTAGCAATTACATGGGTGACAAAGTGAAGTGGAACCACACCATTCCATTCCCCATCTCCACATTTATTTGTGCTAGAGTGCAGCTTAGAAATGTCATTGATGAGATGTATAAATGCATGTCTTTTACAGCTGTTACAGTCTAATTCTGGCAGAGGAAGGATATCCCGTGGGGTTTGGTGGCCCACGGACAGTTCTTTGTAACTGTTCAGCTTACTCTACACTTCCCCCAAGATGGTATGATGTTATTCCATCCGTATCAGTGCATGATCACTATATTGGTCAAATAGGCAAGCCCATGGCCAGAAATCTAAGTTCTTGGTGGCATTCTAGACCCAAGAGGTTGAGGTCAAATTTAGTAACATCTTTATCTGCATCACAGAGGTTTCTCTGGGCATTCTTGCCAAATTTTGTAATGATAGCAGTGATAGACTCTGTTAGAAATATCTCAGCTGAGGTTGAAAGGTTGGCTTAAGACACAGCTTATGCCATCTCCCAAACTACTAAGGCCATCTCTTACTTACAGGAAGAGATTGACTCTTTAGCAAAAACAGTTTTACAAAATCAGCTGGCCCTTGGCATACTTATAGTCACATCAGGAGGTGCATGAACCTTTATTAATCAATCTTGTTGTTCTTATGTAAATAGATCTGGAGACCTTGTGACAAATATTGAAGAGCTTCAAAAGATTTTAAATGACACACAAGTGGCTATGGAGACTCATGTGACTCCTGATGGTAATTGGTGGAACCTCTCATAGCTGCAGGGAACGGGTTTGTTTGCTACTATCTTCAAATGGGCTCTTATAATTTTGGGAATTTTGGTACTTCTCAGAATCTGTATTAGCTGTTGTACTACTGTTTATAACAAACTTTTATATGGTGAAAAAATTATGTATACTCACACTATGGGTCATGGCCAAGTTAGAGAGGAAATAGAGCTCACTTTTGAGTAAGAAACTTTTCTGTTATGCCTCTTTTTGGCCGACCCATTGTCAAATGGGATGTGTGATACAAATTTCTGTTTTTTTGATAATTGTTTTTCTCTGGATATTTGATTTTTTTCTCTTCTTATTTTTGTAATTGAGTACATGGAATCAGTATTAATGTTATTGATTCTGAAGGATAAGTTTACAATATCTTTTAGCCCGAATACCAATGCATATCCAAAAGCTTTAGACTATGGAAACCTGACTTTCATTGTTAAGTATTGTGGGACTTTAATTAATAATTGTGTCTGATTTCAGAAGAAGGAATTACCAAGGAGCCACTACACAATGCAAAGAAGTATAAGGTCAAGGAGACCAACAATCACTTTGGGATTTATGAGGATATATGCCAAGACAGAGAACTTGTTTTGAGGTTTGAGAAAGTGGCTGTTTGACAGATTCAGATGTTGGATTTCCCCATGCCAGGTTTCTACAATTACCTTCGTTTGGCTTTCATTTTGATTCCCCTATCCCTGAGATTGAAGGTAAAATCAGATCAAGGAATCATACTTTCCTTTTACCTCAGACTCTTGTCCCCTTCTCTTTTATAGTATGGCAGTCTTCTGTAGTCCTTACTGTTGATGGGTAAGTGCAATATTGATGAAATTGTCCTGAATCTTGTAGGACAGGAGCCACTTTACTTGGGCCATGCAGGTAATTCAAGAACCTGTTATGGTTTTATTTTTACTTGTAATTATACACACATAGGATATAAATATAAATTATAAATATAATATATAAATATTAAATATAATATAAATAAATATAAATGATATATGTTTATAAAAAATTAAATCCAGAATTTAATTTTTTCTCTGTATTTGGTTTTTGGGGTTTTGGGTTTTATTTTGAGAATTGATTCGTATATTTCATATTTCAGCCATGTATCCCAAGTCGATTCTAGTATTGGTCAATACCCTCCTAAGGGGGGATTATGTAATTATCCTAAAATCCAAGGTTTAAGATATTTTAAAGCAATTTTAGGAAGAGAAAAATCACAAACACCCTGAATCAAGAAAGTAGATCTTTTGGAGAAGATGTCATAAGGTTGCCTACAGAAACCACACACTACATCAAAAATTTCAGAGTGAACTTTGGGATATAATGAACTGAACTGAAGTTGGGGAGGGTTGAACCTATCATTTATTCTGAATGTAAACTTTTATGCTTAAGGAGAGTGGTCCCTAATTGACTTTTTGTCAATGTGTCTGTCAATCATTATTTGTTTTCTTTCTCCTTTTTCTTTTCTTTCCTTCTTATTCCCAAAAATGGTTGTAATTCCCTCTATGTAAAGTGCAATATTTTATACACTTCTAATAAGAGAATCTTTAGAGGTATAGGCAACATGTGTGGAATGATTCACTGAGGACACCTGACATGTTCATCTTCTAGAAAACCCAACTGAGGAGATTTAAGATGCTGGTCTCCCAAAGAATCAAAGGGGGTATTGTGTGAAGGGAACCCTCTCCCAGGATCATGCCTGGATTCCTATCTGCATCCCTATGCACCTAGAGCTATGTCAAATCATTGAGCATGGGTCACGGGATAGTGACCTAGCTACTTGATCTGGAAATGATTCTGAAATTGATCTGGATGTAAAGGGAAGGAATAAAAAGAGGGGATCCAGGAAGTGTGGACTCTCTATCCTAGGTGATGATTTTAGGGGATCTGCTATGGTGACCAGGCAGTGACCACATACATGGTGAGCTAGAATAGGTTTTTTTCTCTATATATCTATCCAAATAACTAATAAACTTTATGAAAAATAAAGACTAGAGTCCTAATTTACTTCTTACATATATATGTATGTAATATGTAATATGTAATAAATATGCATTAGCACCTGTGTCTACAATTATAAATATATGGATGAAAATGTCTATTGTCTAGACTCTTGTAAAAATGAAATTTGGGAGATTCCATCTTTAAGTATATATATGTATTTTCTATGGACACGTGGAAATTATCAAACTACATTTCCCGTGGTCCAACCGGTTTCTGGTTCCGGTTCTTTGGGCGTGGGGACGCCTACATCTCCACACAGAGAACAGTTTAAATCTCCTGGGTTAGGAGGGAGTGGCCCTCTTGGCCAGAAGACTCAGGAAGAGACGGGAGGTAACAATAATGGCTGGGGTGGCAGTTTTGAATTCTTACAAGCACGTGGTCTAATGACTTTATCTATCAGCATGGCTTTAATTAAAATACTAATTTATATATTTATCTCAGCCTTTATTATTTTTAATCGTTATACTCTGATATGAAGTTGTTTTTTTCTTAAAAACCTTAGTATAGTAATCTAAAAGAGATATATGGGACAGGGACCATAGTTAGCAATAAGTTTGATCCAAAATTGAACAAATAAAAGTAAATCAATTGAATTGCATGTGAGAAATTGAACTTGATTTTAATAATCCCAAGATTCCCAATGAAACTTTTAACACACATGTTATGCCAGTGATAACTTTTGGTTATGAATCTGGGAATCCCTCAATCACCTAAAAATGCAAGTTTGGACAAAGGTCAAGGGAAATATTCATGGCGATTGCTCATAGACCATAGCAGGAGTTGGCAAGGTATGGCTCTCGAGCCATATCTGGCTCTTTTGAGGGCCAGATATGGCTCTTTCTGCAGGAGCCATAAAGTAAATTTTTTTTTTCAGGCGCCATTACAGGAGTGCACACTGTTAGCACTGTATGGCTCTCACAAAATTACATTTTTAAAAATGTGGCATTTATGGCTCTCACGGCCAAAAAGGTTGCCAACCCCTGGACCATAGCAAAAATCCAGTGATTACCTTTGCTGAGGAAGGTGAGAATAAGACTACCATTCAGGGAACAGAGAATTGGAAAAGGTCAGTCAAGTAGTAATAGCAAGGAATGATAAATGAACTACCCTGATACTGAACTGGTACTCATGATATTTAAAATTAACTAGAGAAATCTCTCCAGTACATGAGGTAAATTAATGGACATATAGCCCTAGATGCAAATGTGTCAATGAGCTAAGATTTGCAATTAGATCAAGGATTTCTTCAAGTTTTGAAGGCTAACTAGAAAATTCCCCATCTGCTTGAACCAGTGAATTTTTTAGTAATAGTATAGATTTATGTCTATATCAACCTCTAAATAAAATCAAAAGATATTGTAATAAATTACTTTTAGGAATAATTAATTTAACCAAGTCCTTGAAAAATACTTATGTCAAAAATGATATTGATAATAAACTAATTCATTCACTAGATTAATTTTTATCTTGTTTTGTTGCTTTAAAAACCCCTGGATATAAGGATGAGTGAGTGAGCTCTAAATAATTAACCATCATCAAGTTCCTGAAAAGAGGAATAGTGTTCTTGGATAGAGGAATATAACTTCTGAGTCAGAAAGATATGGTGTAAAGTCTTGCCTCTTATCTTTACTATGTGACTGTAGATCAGTCACTAACTTCTCACTGTTGACAAGCAACACCTCTATGAGATATAAAACAGATGCTAATTTGTATTAATAGAGACACTTTCCTGCTTTGGAGAAACATAAACATTTTGGATGAATTGCAGATTGGCATAGGTAAAAATTTCTACACCTAGATTTCCAAATGCTAATGTAACCAAAGTTTGAAGGGGGGGGGGGGATTCTAAAGCCCACAATAACTGATGCAAAAAATAGTGATGGTGACTATGTTTATAATTTCCCTGTTGTATGGAACACCACCTGCAAATTCAAGTCAGCCTGTGACTTAAAGTCTTAGACAATTGAAGAGAATTTGAGAAGTCAAGTGACTTACCAAAGATCACTCAACCAACATGTGTCCAAGAAGGGCCTTGAACCAAGAAACAGTTAGCCTTGGAGATGGTTCTCTATGCCCTATAACACATTTCTATTTTTTAGTAATTCATGTCAAAGCATTATAGCTCATGGAAAATCTTAGCAGAAAGAGAAATAAAAAAAGACGGTGCTCATTCCCAAATTATAAGTTTTATGGAGTTTGAACAACAGCGAGTATCTCAACTAACATTTTGGAAGATTCACAGTGTAATGGTTTTTAAAAATACATTTTCTTTCAGTGTAGCAGAGAAAGCAATTTTGGGAGCTGAAGAGTGTATTTGTCATTGAAATGCTTTTTTTATATATGTTACCTTTCAAAGAAGAAATAGAAGAGACTCATTTTTGCCCCCTGAGCCAAAGTTTATACAAGTAATCTATAACATAATGCAAATTTCAGGTATGACCCAATTTTGGAAAATACTGTGCTGACATAGTTGTAGAGACTTAAACTTATAAAGCTTGAACAACTATGTAATATATGATTTAACAGCAAGTCAGAACTCTGCCAAAGTAAGCATCCTCATGACTGCTCAAGGACAAAGTTGCATTACAGATTACTCGAACAACTTGGGGTTTCAATGACAAATATGTGATTGTTCCATTGAAATGACTTTCTCTTTACAAATGAAAGAAAAATACTAACAAGGAATGTTGAAAAATACTTAAATGTTGTTCAAAGTCTGCAAATCTTCTAGTGTAAATATGTATTTCCATGACTACATCACAGGAAGAATTCTTTCTTATTCTTGTTCTGTCAGTTTGTATAATAGAACTTCAAAAATTGCAGATAACCTTAAAATGAATTTTTAAAAAGCAAAGTCCTAAGTATTATAAAATAATTGTTAATACTAATGCAATTTTCTGTGTTTTCAAGTTCAAGTTTATCAGAATGATTTTATTTAATTTAACATTCTAGCATGGAGAGAGAGAGCTGGCAAACTGACATAGCCCCACATGCCCTCTAATATGACTGTGCTCCAAGATGATTTTAGGAAATATTAGCCATTATATCAGGGCAGAAGATGCAGCACACTCAGCCATTACACCCAAATAAAACTGTCTTGGCAGATGAGCTAAACTAGGTTGAGGGTAACTGAAAGACTTCAAACCCATAGGTGAATTGAGTGATAAGGGATCTACTATGAGCATGTAAAGATTTCTCCCAGTAGAGTAGGTGGATAGGAGCATTTTTCCTTTAAAATTTTTTAAAGGACTGTATTATTAGAAAAATAATATAAAATATAAAATAAAATAAAATTTATGCATAAAATTATATAAAAGAAAACTGTTCTTCAAAACATGTCACCAACATAAGAATAGCAAGAATAATTAATTTAAAATGTGAAAATTTTCAGGGAAATATAAGCCCATAATGATTTTGCCTGACTTTAAATCCATTATGATATTTCCTAAATAACATTAGCCATAGTTTCCTAATTTAAAAATGCAGTTGAACCAGAACATCTCATCTATCTCTTGGTGTACATATATGAAGTAAAATTATAAATTTGGCTCCAACAAAAACAAAAAAAGTTAAAAAGTTCTTTCATATGATATAATCTGTCTCCAATGATTTCAAAGTATTGTTTGGACTTGATAATTGTAAAAATTCTTAACAGAGCAAAAGCAGATAAAGACTGAAAACTTTTAGCTCAGATTCAAAGATATCTTCAACTCAATAGATGAAAAATTGTCTATAAGTAACTTGACATTCTCTAGGCAAAAGACATAAATGTCAAGGAAATGCTATAGTTGAATATGTTAAGAAACTTCAAGGCATCCTGAAACCAAAATTGAATTGAGAAGAATAAATTTAAAATAATATGTATTCGTTGTACAAGGAGATATTAGAACCTGTATAGTATGTCACTTTTAGACTGTAAAAATGTATTACCTACCGAATACTTAACAAGATGCAACCTAATAGTTAGAAACTTACTATTAATATCTTGCTTTCTTCTATAAACTGACAGATAAAAAATGCTCCTAATACAAATTCAGGCTTCAAAATATTTTGAAAAATTCGTCCAGCAAATTGTCCTAGAAGATGACCATGATGCTAAACCAAATTGTTGTCCATAATTGCCTTAACATGACATTGATCCATACTAAGTACTTTTAAATATTGTTAATAAACACTGCTATTTCAAATACTCACAAATTCAAAGACAACATAGAACAAAATGTTTTCAAAATACAAAATCCCATTTGGGGACACTAAAATCATGTGCACGCAGAATAAATTTCATGTCATCCCCATTGTCTCCTACAGAAGTCGTACCAAGAATGCTTACAATCAGCCTATAGTGCATGAGCTTCTATCCTAATATTTTTATTCAATTAGGAAAAAGCAATTATTTTTATCCACCTCTTGATTAGCCTGTCTAAATATTAAATAAAATATTAAAATAGCAAGATAATGAATTTTGGGACAATTTCTATGTAAACCCAATCAATGAGAATGAGATAATCACAATGAGCAGAAAACCAAATAATTTGGTTTTAGTGTCTACATTGTCATTGAATTATAGAGCAGGAAGAAATCCCAATCTCATAACCTGCAAATGAGGAAACTGGGGTCTAGAGAAGTAAATGAATTGCTCAAGATCATACAGATCATGACAAAACCAAGTTCCATCAAATTAAAATACATTATTATTTATTTCCACTGCACTTCTATGTTCCATTACCTAACAGGACAAAATTATGCCCCAGAGAGCCTGACTTTAAGGTCAGAAAGGTAAAATGATCCATTCATGGTCCTACAACAAATTAATGAAAGAGCTATTAAAACTCTGATTTCCTGGGGGCAGCTGGGCAGTTCAGTGGATTGAGAGCCAGACCTAGAGATGGGAGGTCCTAGGTTCAAAACTGGCCTCAGATACTTTCCAACTATATGACCCTGGGCAAGTCACTTAACCCCCATTGCCTAGCCCTTACCATTCTTCTACCTTGGAGCCTATACACGGTATTGACTCCAAGATGGAAGGTAAGGGTTTAAACTAAAAACAAAAAAAGACTCTGATTTCCTAATTCTCAGTCAATGCTATCTTCATTTTCAAGACTGTTATTTCCTCCTTAAACCTCTCAAGGTTTGCTTTTCCCACATCCTCTCAGCTGAGAACTTTGCCTCATATTTTACTTAAAAAGCTCACCAAGAGCTCCTTCTCCTTGTTGCCTCTTCCTTATCTTATAGGTGCTTTCAGTCACTATCTGCCTTTATCTCAGATGAAAAGGTGGCTCTTCTTGCCAAAACAAAACTCTTTGATAAAACCCAGTGATCTTATTCTGTCCTTTCTTCTCTGACAGATTGGATCACTTCTATTATATCCATTCTCTCATTTATCTTCAATTGCATACCTTTTACAGACTGCTTCCCTAATGATTACACATATATCTATGCCTTCCTCATCCTCAAAAAAACGAAACCAAACAAACCCACTTGACCTATTTCCCCCCACTAGCTAACATCCCATATCTCTCCTCTCTTTTTGGGCAGAAACTCTTGAGTAGGACATCTGTAATAAGTGCCTCTATTTCCTTTCTTGTAACTCTCTTTTTAGCTCTTTATAAGTCAGTATTCTGACCTCATTATCAACTGAATGTATCCTTAACATCCTTAATAATCTCTTCAGTGCCAAATCTAATGAGGTTTTCTGAATCCTTACCCTTCTTGACCTATCTGCAGTCCTTGGCATTGCTGATTATCTTTTCCTTCTTCTATCTAGAATAATGGAGGCAGAAGTCTGGTCATTCAAGAGGGAGGCTCAGAGGGGAAAGGTACTAGTGATAATCTCTTATTATATGTAAGGAAGTTTCATAGGCATAGTTAGTAAGTGTCTGAGGGAAGATTTGAACTCAAGAAGTGGAGTCTCCCTGACTCCAAGCCCAGCTCTCTATCCATTGAGTCACCTAGCTGCCTCAACACATTCTTAATCTCTCTAAGCATTTCCCTTGATTTGACTCTTCAGATGGACTCTTTAGTATTATTGATTTATTTAGTATCTATATTATATATATCATATATATCAGATGTGTATATTTAGTATAGATTCATTAATCATGACCCAGTTCTCTGCCTAGAACAGTCACTTTTATAGCCAAGTTAATCTGCTTAATAACATTAAATGGGAATGGGTTGAGGGAAAATAAATCTACTCACCCCTTTGTCTTCATCTGGAAGAGGTACCTGATCTCCTTCCACAGACCCCACTATTTCGATTGACAGAGTTCACTCTCTTCTTAAATGACTGGAGTGCTTTTATATAGAAAATAACAAATACAACAATTCTGTAAACCAACATCCATCAGACCCTACATGACCAGGGTCAATAGGAACTTTGAAAGTCCTAGAACCCTGCAGCTTCAGAGGAATGAATTCTCCTCCCACAACATTCCTTTTCCACCTGTGTTTCATACATGGGTTCCTCTTCACTTGTAAATTCTACTCACGCATACTCTTTTCTTGGATGCTGTATGCATTTATGGGAATGTGTGTTTCAGATTCATCAGCCAGATGTTTTGGAGCTACTTTTCTTACTATGGCATTTCAGGAAATGCCTTTCCTTCAAGTTGTCAGGTGTTCTCTGGTTGACTATAAAAGCAAACCCATCAGTGAGAATTTGTGACCTAGAGTTATAGGAGCTTGGACTTCCCAAGTACCTTGAAACTTCCATAGTCATACCTTAGGGATCCCAACCTAAGAATATAAGTTGGAGGTAGGGGTGGATACTCCCTCTGGCATATATAACCTTTTAATTCTGCCAGGAAGGCAATCAGATGCAGCTCTTCTAAGCACCTACCTTTAAAAATGCTATGCTCATCAATGACTATTTGTCATGGTTAGTACTACTATCAGGGTGCCTTTGGGACTCACTTCCTATCATATAATAAACAAATGAGACCCTTTTGGGAAAGGGAGTCATTTTTTTTTGTTTATTTATGATGTCATTTATACAAGGGGCGACAGGCTTCCACTTTGTTCTTCCCAAATGATAATCAAAGCTTGCCTGCTGTGGCAATTACTGACAGAGGGCACAACTCTTGTTGGTAACTAACAACGCATTATCAACACCTCAAACTTAGTTTATTCTTTGCCTGGAAGGACTTAGCTCTTCTAATTCAATTAGTTTCTGTGTTTCCACTTTGGCTATTGGGGTTGTCTTCTAACAAAAGAAGTATCCTGTTTTTCCTTTTTTTTTTTTTTTTTTTAAAGAATCGATCTTAAAGCTTTGCTTCTCATATTACCAGGTCATATAACCATGATTCTTTTTTTAATATCTTTTTTTTTACCAGTTTATGTTTTTTTTAGCATCTTTCTTTATCAATCCTATTAACTAGCTGTGGTATGAATTACACAGACATGGTAATAATTAGCATCATTGAATCTGGGGCTTAGAGAGAAAGAAAAAAAGTTATTTGAGTGAAGCTCATATTTCAAGTTTCTCAAAATGAATTAGGTTTTCATATTACTATGACAATTTTAAAGGGAATTTTAACACAAGTTCTATGAAAATATATAATTACATTTAATTGAGTTCTATAAAAATAATTTTTTCTCTGAATAGGTTAATACCAAAAATGTGAAATATAAAATGTAGCTACTAACATAATTATATCAGATCATGATTCTATTTTTTTTCTCTTTAATTTCAGTTTTATTGCTTGATTACTCTTTCCTGGTTTTCCTAAGAATATCTCTTTCCTCAAAACAGCTAATTTAAAGAATTTTCTAAAATAGCTTCACTGCTATTCTAAGGTAACCATCCAGCTATTTTTTTCCTTCTTTTATATTCATTATCCTTTTATTTATAGAAAAATATTTTTTGCATATTGCCTAGGGGAAAATTACTTAAAATGCCTACTTTATAGCAAGGTTTTTCATAGTCAGCATTTTTAAAGATCACAGTAGACTTAGAAGGAATAGGTTGACATCTTTTTTTTTTTTTTTTTTTGCAAATGACATCATGTTGACCCAACATACTGCATGCTCACAAGCTGACAATTTCTATTTGTTCTCAATTTGTGAATAAATTAAGTAATTTCACTCAAACCTTAAGAAAAGAACCTAGAATTTGAAGTCTTCAAATCTTGATTCTTCAGAATATTATCTGTATAATCTTCTGCAAGTTATTCAATCTCTCTGGGACTTATTTTCTTTATTTGTAAAATGAAAATATTGATCATAATGCTCTCTAATATTCATTTCAGCTTTAAACCTTTTATTTTTTTCTAACTTACCCAAAATTTTTCAGTCTCTGCTTAAACATATCTTTCCTTTTTTCAGATCAAATCATAACTTCTTTCTTACTCTTTTAAAAGGGGTAAAAAATATGGTTGTACTGAATATTTAACAGGGTGGTCACCAGGAATTTAATTAATTAATTCCAAATGACTTTTTTAGCAATTTATTTATAAAATAGAGAAAGTGAAAGTAAAGAAATGAGAAAAGGTAGAGTAAGAGATCTAGCTTAAGGAGCTTGACTATGTGCTCAAACTCTGGCCTTACTCTGGCAGGGCTCCAGAAGCCCCAGCCAGAGAGCCTAAAGGTCAATTAATAAGAGTTTTAGCCACAAGGCCTCCTCCCAGATGAGGGGCCCCTCTGGAGGCTAGTATCTCCAGGGCAGTTAAGGAAGGGAGTCAGCCTTTTTTCACTCACCCATGTGGTAGTTCTAAGGAGAATATAAAGCAGTCCAAGGTCCTCAGCCAGAGCTTCTCCAGGGTCCAGTTTAAGGAAAAAAGAGAGCATCCCAATATTAAAGACTTTTAAAGACCATTCCTTTCACCACTTCCTGTGCCTCCCTTCCATTTTATGTGTACCAATTACAGCTAAAGTTTTGCTTAGGACTACCCAGGAGGCAGTCAATTGATTCAGATTTGTCACCCATTTTCACACACATGGATTACAGACCTCCCCCACTCAAGTATAAATGGGGTGTTTACACTTTTGGTGATTAAATCTAAAAATGGGCAGGGTAGCCCTAATCCCATCCTCACACTCTTTAAAGGAAAATGCATATGCGATTGCAGGGAACTTTAACCTTTTATAACATTCATAGTTAACTAAATAACAAATACTCTTTAAACATGTACACAACTGAGGTGGTTTATCACTTTATATAATCCAAGTCCTAAAGGTCCTCCATTTGACATCTTTCTGAATTTTTTCTAAAGGACTGTACCTTTACTGCACTACACAAACTCCTTAGTCTAATATTTAAGATCCTTCTTAATAGGATTCAAAATGATCTAGAATATATTTTGTATTTTAGCAAAACTGAACTCCAGGTAGGCTATCTGTTGTCTGCAAGGTAGTCTCTGATTATTTTCTGCTGAAATCTTCTTCTTACTTCAAGGCTTAATTCAGGTATCAACTTCGGAATGAAGCCTTCCTTATTCCCTCAAATTAAAGTATTCTCTCACTCCTCATTTGTTCCTAATGCACTTTTTCTAGATCTCCCCATTGTACATTCTACATGGCATATTTTTATTTATAGATATTTTCATCCCCCATTTATATGCATACATTTTGATATATATTATGTACAATATATTGTGTACAATTATGTACAATATTCATGTGTTTGGTCATGTGTGTATACACATACAAACAGATATGTCTGTGATGCATCATCATGTACAAACTTGGGTTTGCTTTTAAAATTATGTTTGAGTATTACAAATTATAAAACATTTGGATGTAAAATTCCTATTTTATTAAAAAAAAGTAACTTCTAATTGCTAAGCAGAATTCAACAAGTTATCCACTAATTCATATTGTACAAATTAAATTATTAAAAAGGAAAACTTGGTCTTATTCTATTCTATTAGTTATGCAAACTAAAAGCATGCTTAATGAATTACCATACTGATAAAATACATTTATATATACATGTTTATACATATATTCATGCAGACATGTATATACATACACAAAATAATACATACACAAATTATATATACATGTATATGTATAATTGGTTACAATAGTTCTTCAACTCTGTGTTCCTAGTGTTACTATCACAAATCAATACTTTTTGGAAATTCCTCATTTATAATGACTTTAAGAAATGCTTTGCAATCCAAATAAGAAAAGCAATCTCATTAAATTCTGCCATTTCATTTTTTTTAAGCAAAATTGAAGTTATCCAGATTGATTATCCATGTTGTGTCTCAGATTTGGCTCTGAATGAGCACTGGCTATTTTAAAAATTAAATTCATCTTCAAATGATAAACATTTGCTAAAAAAATACATTGGAGAGAACATTGAGTTTGGCATTAGGGGACTTAGATGCTAATCAACTTTGATTCCTTTTTTCCCTGGGAATGTGGGGGTCCTACTGTCTTGCATTTGCTCTGAGTCTTATAAACTTC
Source organism: Gracilinanus agilis (assembly GCF_016433145.1). Classification (NCBI taxonomy): domain Eukaryota; kingdom Metazoa; phylum Chordata; class Mammalia; order Didelphimorphia; family Didelphidae; genus Gracilinanus; species Gracilinanus agilis. The sequence continues at coordinate 252,188,872 of NC_058134.1, forward strand.
CCCCAAAGAGATAAATAAACCAGTAAAATTAAATGGTGGCCTTTAGAGTTCTCATTTTTTAACTCATATATCTCTTAGCCAGCTGCTTTCCCACCCTGGAAGAATCTTCTTTCTAAACTCCTACTCTCCTAATTGGAAGGTCTTCCTTTATCTCTGAAAACTATTTCTGTATGGCCCAGATCATGCTTCTCCTTATTTATATTTTCATTTACTATCTGAAGCTCCTCTTTTTTGGTAGCTTATTCTCACCCTCCCCTGCTTTCTAGCTGTAATGTCTTGACTCCCTCTATTAGAGAATAAGAGTTCCTTGTGAGTAGAGACTATCTTATTTTGCTTGTAGTATAATTCCAACATTTTTCAATGTCTGGAATAGAAGTATTTAACAAATGATCTATCTATCCATTCATCTACCCATCATCTATCTTTCTATCCATCCATCTATCTAACCATCCATATGTCCATCCATCTACCCATCATCTATCTCTATCCATCCATCCATGTATCTATCCATCTATCTATCTATCCATCCATCTATCCATCTATCATTTCTCTATTAATCTGTCTGTCTATCAGTCCATCTACCCATCATCTATCTGGCTCTCTATCCATTATCTATATATCTATCTTATTTATCATCTATCATCATCTCTCTTTCACCCTGTTTATGTATCTATCCCTCTGTCTGTCTTTCTCTGTGTATCTGTGTCTCCCTCACAAACTATCCATCAGGGAAGGCATCAGGTCTAACTTGAGATGAACAGGGATTAGGGGCAATTAAGGATACATAACAGTAAGAGTAGAGAGCCAGGAAAAATCAGAGATAACTGGAATGGTCAATAGACTTAAGATATTTGGTCTTAGTTCCTTCTAGACCAGGCTGTAAGCTCCCTGAGGGCAAGGACAATTTTATTCTTCGCATTTTTATCCCTGGAGCCTAGTACAGTGCCTAACATATCATTGTGTGTTACAAATCAAAATGTCATTTCATCTGTTGATTCATTACTCAGCAGGAAAAACAAAGGATATTCCTAAGAGAATTTGCCCTTCAGTCTTACTTCCCTAGCTTTTTGGATGGTTGGGTTTCTGTTCTTTACAGTGGGGGTTTTCACTGACTCCTTGCCTTTAATGCCAAAGTGACAACAGGCCAAACTCATAGTAGAGCAATTCCACATCCTAGATTAGTCTGTCTGCAAATTAGAGCAGCTTAGGGTTAATTGGAGATGACAGTGAGGTGGGACAAAAACAGCCAAGGCATTATAGTGAGAGAAAGATTCTCACTTAGGTATATGTTTAGTTTTTCATTTCTCATATCACAAGAACAGGAAGATTGACCAAATAAAACATCTTCCTTTACCACTTCTCCCTTCCAGCGATATGTGCTATGGAAATTTCAAACAGCAGAAATTCTAGAAGTTAATACAAAAGAGTAAGATAAAGGAAGGGTCCTCAAAAAAAGGATGTGGGATATAGTCTAGTGGAGAGGAATCTTGATGGAAAAGTGATGGATTCCCCAAAACAGAGAAATTTCTTGTATTATCACTGGACCAGTCACTTAACAATTCTGAGTTGGGTTTACTCATTTTTTTAGAGCAAATAATAATACTTACTCACCTTCTCCCATAGTGCTTTTGTGAGGAAAATGCTTTGTCCCCATAAAGTACTCAGTAAACATGAGCTTTTATTGAAGCTCTCCAAAAGAATGAGTCACAAACACTGAAGACAATTCCAGGAATGATTTCCAAAATGTTGCAGCTGTTGGTAATATCATCAGATCAAATGCCTTACTCCTCTTGCCATGTCTGAAGTCTGTGGATTATCTCAGTTACATTTTGTTTGCTCATATTCTGTTCTTCTAAGTCCCATATGTCCTATGCTATCCCAGCCCCAGGATGCCTCAGGTAGACCTCTTGTGTGAATTAAGCCATACACCTGATAAAGGTCTCCTGATTTTAGCATCATTGACTAATAGGGATAGCAACTGATCATTTTTGTCTTTGCATCTCTCAAACCAAGCCTGATGTGAGGAATGGAGTAGTTGTTCACTCATTTTTAGTTGTGTCTGACTCTTCATGACCCCATTTGGGGTTTTTTTTTGGCAAAGACACTAGAGTGGCTTGCCATTTCTTTCTTAAGTTCATTTTACAGATCAGGAAACTGAGGTAAATAAGGTTAAGTGACTTGTCTGGAGTCAGCTAGCAGACAGATTTGAACCTGGAAAGAAAAATCTTCCTGACTTCAAGCCCTGCAACCTATCAATTGTGACCTACCTACTTCTGCACATAGTAGGTACTTAATAAATCCTAGAAGAATGATTGATTCATTGAAGTGAGTTGCTTCTCAAAGTAACTTAACTGAAGGGGATAACACTCATTTAGATGTGTAGTTTCTGATGAGTTTGTTTAAAAAAATATCAGCCACACTACCTTTCTAAACACATTTTCCCCTGCCATATCTTATATAATATTTACAATATATTTCAGAGATTTTTTTTTGGGGGGGGGCTAAAGGGGACAGCATTAAAGATCCATATTGTTTAAAGCTTTTGTTCTTCAAAAAGTCAAAGAACAAAGTTTCTCTAAAATATTGACTTCAGAACTGTCCAAATTATTGAAAATGTACAATGTGAATGAAGTGTAACTCTAGGGGTGTAATGTGATTGAAAAATAATGTTTGAGGTACACACACACATTTTTACCTTTGTATCACAGTGTGAAGCATGTAGTGGACACTAAATAAATGCTAATGCTGGATGATTGACTGAAGTAGGTAGCATATACTTGCATTACATGTATATATACACAATATGATATATATGTCATATATATGTGTATATATATATATATGTGTATATATATGTAGTAGGCCCTCATTTTACATGACCAATATAAAGTTCCAAGACCCTTTGCTAATGAAACAAAGAGATGAACTACTCTGATATGGACTTAACTTGTTACAAGCTAGAACTCTGGACAAAGACTAATGAGGGAGTAATGTATGATGTAAAACAATGTAATGACTCATGCTAACACTTTTCAGTATGAGAATGAGTGCAACTGGGTAAAGTGCTGTGAGACTTTACACTTCCTGGGGAAATGGTATGGATTTAGTATATAATTAAAATTTTTTATTTATGTATTTCTCTGCCTTTATTTTTTCAATGATCAATTGCATATACCTGAATTTGTGTGTTGAGTTTATTTAAAATAGGTCTTATGGCATATATAGACATATGCAACAGGAGAGAAGAGGTGAGGGAGGAGGAGAGAAAGAACCTAGATGAAAATCAAGCTAAGAAGACTGAGAAGGAGAGGTTTGATAAGTAGGAGGAGATCCAGGAGAAAGCAAGGTCATGAAAACTGAAACAAGAAAATATAAAGAAGGTGATTTTTAATGATAAAGTCTTTACAAAGGTCAAGGAAGATGAGAAATGAGGAAAGGTCATTGCCTTTGACAATTAAAAGATTCTCAACTGGAGACAATAGTTTTTGGTATCTAAGAAATCACAAGAGAGTGGGAAGAAATCCCCCCACATGTTGGGTAGACTTCTTTGTAGTGCATTTGCAAGAGGAAATAAAAGAGTAACGCAATACCAGCAGGCCTGGATGGATTGTCATATGCTTCCAAATCCCTCATTCTGGCAAATGCTCAAATCAGTGAAATTGGAGGCGGTGACACACTTGAGTAGTAATGTAAAAACACATATACTTGGGAGTTATTGTGTCATCCAATACATAAGGAACAATACAGTTCAGTGGAAAGAGCTCTTTGTCCATTTAGGGGTGAATTAGCTGTAGGTTCTTAGAGAAGTCACTTTATTTCTTTAGACCTCATTTTCTTCAAGTGGGATTTGGCTATACAATAATCAAGTTCTCTTGCACCTCTAAAATTCTATTATCCATGGGTCATAGCTTCCAAAAGTTTGAGATGTACAACACCAAAAAATCAGATTAACCTTTGGAAGTTGTTGGTTCTAGTCAAGGACTTATAATGGAGTCATCATTATATATCAATGCTTTATGAGAGTTGGAACTCCTTCCATTGATCCGGTTCCTGACATATCCGTAATTTATGATCTTAGAGAGTTGCCTGAGGCACAGAAAGGTTATACATCTTTTCCTTGGTCATGCAGAGCATAGGTCAAAGGCAGGACTTGAACCTCTATCTTCGTTGTTCCAAATTTATCACTTTATCCATTCCACATAGCCTCTTATCTTTTTTATTTATATGAAAAGATTGTAGAGGACTGCCCATCCAATTATATTATTTTTGTTGTTGGCTTAGGAATGAGATGCAACACTGCTGATTGATGCTTCTAGTGTCTTCACTTTATTATTACATCTATATAATCCTGGATCATACTTCTCTTTCCTCAGTAATCAGCATGGAGATAGTCACCTTTGAGAGTATAAAATTCATTTCATAGCTTGAAAATCATCTCTTAGCAAAACATAAATACTATTTTGGCAAGGAAGGCCACTCTTTAAATTGCTATAAGTGATTGGCCCATTTCAAGATTTTCTTTGAAATAAAAATGTTTGATTCTTCTCTTTTAAAAATAGCATCTTTGTAAGCAACAGAAAATTGGTTGTATAGCACAGAACTCCTACATCTGACTAATATTTCTGAGTTCTAAAAAATAAGTTTCTCACTTCAGACCCAGCCATCATCATAGATGAGAAAGTTCAGGTGTTAATTGGTACTGAAATACTAGGAAGGACACAAAAGGACAAAAGGCATTGGAGGCCAGCAAATTTACTGTCTCTCAAATACTGAGTATTTTTGAGTTAACTCATTTCCTGCTTCCCCACCCACTGTGTCCTTAATTCATTGTGTGTGTGTGTGTGTGTGTGTGTGTGTGTGTGTGTGTGTGTGTGTGTGTGTGTGTTATATGCAAAGGAAAGTACAGGCTAATTCTGGGTGCTAAGTCAGGCTGTGTAACTAAATAATCCAGATTTGAATTGGAAAAACTGATCAATTTCTCAATTCATGATGTGAAGTAAATTCATTTTGAAGTGCCCTTGATTCATTTAAAGCAAAAGCAAACACCAAGCAGAAAATAAAAAGAATTGTTTTAAATCCTAATATTATTTTATAGAGGCAGCTGTGACTCAGGGATTAAGAACACTGGATCCCAAAGTCAGGAATGTCTGAGCTCAAATCCAGCCTCAGATGACTTCCTAGTTTTGTGAATTTGGACAAGTCCCTTAACCTCTGTATGCCTAGGAGATGGCTAAGTGGCTTAGTGGATAGACTGATAAATCTATAGTCAGGAAGATCTGAGTTCAAATGTAGCCTTAGATTTCACAGATGTGTGACTCTAGGTAAGTCACTTAACCTCTGATTGTCTGACAGAAGGATCCACTGGAGAAGGAAATGGCAAACCACTCCAGTATCCATGCCTGGAAAACCTTATGGAGAGTTATGGTCCATGGGGTCATTAAAAGTTGGAAAGAACTAAATTATTGAAATTACTTTATATGACATTCAGTGTTTTTAGCAATTACTTTTGAAATAATTTTACAAAAATGTCCCTAATTTCTATAAATTGAGTCATTTTGATTATAAAGTGACCAGAAATTTTCCAAAAATTCTTAACTTATTGCTAAAAGTCTTGCTTGTTTTCTTCTTGAAAATATCTCCCAATTTCTTTTCCTGTAAAGGCATAGATTAGAGGTGGAACAATCCTCTGAGGCAGATCATGTTCTTCAAGTCCTTCATTATATTAATTAAGAAACTGAAGCCCTGAAAAACCATAGGTCATAGCTGGAAAGAAACTTACAGGATGGTGAGCATAATGCATTACATTTGGAAAAAAAATTTTTCTCCAGTTACATGTAAAAACAATTTTTAATGTTTTTTTTTAATGTTAAGTTCAAAATTCTTTCCCTTTTTCCTCCCTTTCTTCCCATCCATCCTACCCTCCCTGAGATGGTAAACAATCTAATGCAGATTTTACATCTATAATCATGTAAAACATTTTTCCAAATTTGAAAATGCATTCCCTTTACAGATGAGGAAACTGAGGTCCTGAGAAGTTCAGTGACTTTAATTCGGTTAACAAACATTTCTTAAGTACCTACAATAGATCAGACACTGTTCTAAACACATACTAACTCAGATAGTAGATAGCAGAATGAGTGTGATGCAATGGAAAATTTTGGATTTGGTCTTGGAAAATCTAAGTTTAAATCCTGGCTCCTCTTAATCAAATCACTGTCTCTTCAAGGCTTAGATTCCTAATCCTTAAATTACTGGTGGTGGATCAACTGAATGACCTCTATCAGACTAGATGAAAACAAACCTTTGAAATCTATGGACATATACCTACATAATACATAGTAATGCATATATATATATACATACACATGCATGTATTCATATGTATACACATATGTTAAAACATATATGAACACATGGTTATATATTAGTAGCTATATTTCAAGAATTCAATAAACATATATTCAGCACCAACTATGTGCCAGGTACTGTGCTAAACATTAGAGATAGATACAAGTTAAGAGAGAAAAAAAAGACAGTGTGTCCTCAAAGAGCTTGCAATATAATTGGGGAAGATATCAAACAAAAGAAAACTGAAAGGCAAAAGTTCCCAGCACAAGGGCATGATGGAAAAATTCAAAGTAATAAAAAATCAGTCTAGTTGATGGGAAATGAGGAGAAGACTGTGTTCAGTCTCCATATAAATAGAAGCTCTGGAGCTCATGGTCCTGCCCTCCATCCAGAAGATCTAATCAGAGGGACAGTGGATACTGATGAGATGTGAGAACAAGGCAGATTCAGTCTTATGGGAGAATGTGATTTTGGAACAATGAGTTTCCTGCAGAGGGAAGGCATGATAGAGAAGTCTAAAAGCAGTGTAGCTGGTAGGAAATGTGGAGATATCTATCTAAGATCTATCCAGGAATATAAATTTCAGAGAAGCTGTCTGTATGCTTCCTCACTGGAAGTCCCTTTCACCAGTGAAATCACAAGTCCAGACCAGCAAAAACAAGAACCTCAGAAGCCTGTGGTCTAACCCGTATCTGAACAAGAATTCTCCCTTTCAGAATATCTCGTAAGCTGTCATCTAACCTTTGTTTTAAGATCTCAAGTGTTGGGGGAGCCATGCCTTTCTGTGGTGGCCCATTACAAGATTGGAACATGACCTTGTACTCATCCTTCAACTAAGAATAAGCTTTTATTCCTGTTCAGCAGATCCAATTTGTTTGTGCACCAATTTCTGGTGTCTGTTGGTAAGACTTGTGATCTGGGACAATTGCCACAAAAAAAATTAAGGGTGGGTCTATGGAAGCAAAATGGAAATCACTATCACTAGGCAACCTATGTATCTTTAGAAGAAAATTTGTAACGAATTGTTTTTGGCGTTATGCATTGGCAGTAGAGATGAAAGTGACTTTGTAGTCCTTGACAGACAGGAAAATGTAGAGATTGGACTACATTTTGGTATATTCTCCAAGAGGAGCAGGAATTTTCATATAAATGTCCTTAATTTAAACAATTTTCAAAAGATTCAAGTATTTCCCTGACAGAATGTGAAAGGTTCATGTTAGTAGTCATCATGTCTAAAATGAAAAAGACAGTCTTTAAGGAATGAGAAGATGAAGGGCTATAAGTACAAGGTCAGCTTCAGGTTCAGAACAGGAGGGAAAAAGAGGCTTATCTCCGTGTTCCAGAGGTAGAAGTTAGAATTAGAATGAAAAAGACCCCCCAAATCCTCAAGTCCTTAATAATGGCAGAAAATGTCCTTGCTTTCAAGATTTCCTTCATTTTTTTCCTACAAAAAACCAAAAATGCACATGTAAAAGAAGTGAGCAGATCTATATCTTGTGCAGGCCCTGGGTAAAGGGAAAGAAAAGAGAAAAATTGGTCTTCTGTTTTGTGCCTTTCTCTCCCCCCAATTCTCAACATCTCTAAATTAGTTCAAAGGCCAGTTGTTAACTCCTGATTCCTGAGCTCTTCCAACTGGTGGATGAATGAATGCCAACTCACATTTATATGTAGATGACCCTTGGGCAAACTTTACATTCCATCTAGTCACAAGAAACTAGGGCTTACCTGGGCATCTGGCCATTTGCCCTACTAGTAAGCATGTCCCTCACTTCCTCTTCTGTTACTCTGGGAATAGTAATCTAATCAATACTACCACAGCTGCTATAAAAGGCATGCAAGTTGACAGCTCTCTATTTCTAACCTATATGAATTCACAGATGAAAACTCCCTTCCCTGTCTCCCACTCTGCTATATAATAATAGCTAGGATTTAGATAATGGCTTCAGATTTGCAAAGTGCATTTCTCTGTGTATAAAAGCAAGAGTAATAATTGTAGTATGTAATGATATTTTGCAAAGCAATATGGAAAGCAAAATTATGGATAGTTACCTGATTAGAATATGGAATGAACTGAGCATGGCAGGGGCTGGCTTTTGCCAAATCAGTTGATGCTCAGGTATAAAAGAGAGGATTTGAACTGAGACAGGGCTTAATCTGAGGTATTTGGAGTAGTGGGAGGTTTGTGGTGGTGGTGAGGGTAGACTTTAGGTCAACTTGAATTATCAGCAAACTCCACTGACCAATCTCGCAGTTCCTGATCCTGTAATACCTTTATACTGAGTAACTTGTTCTTGATTCATACTCCAAGAAGAAACAACAATATCCTTCAGCAAAAAACCTGATTTGGGTGAACCAGTCTGGCTCTGCCAGGCTGGCAACTGCCAATTATCAATTGACAACTGATAATCCTGATTGCCTTCAATTCAAGTAGCACTTTTGTCAGCATTAACATAGATCAAGAACTTCCTGTTTCCCTCCTTCCTAATTATTTATCCTGCTCCCCCTCCTGAGCACCTTTCTTAAAGGTGTTACTCATATTAAATCTTTGAACTTACCTAAATTGGTGTCAGCTTTATTTTGAGGATTAGTGATTGAATCCCTGGAACATTTGAGAGAAAGGAGAATAGTAAAATTCATAGCAAGATATAATCCTTAGTCAAACTTTTTATTATTTAAACATTATCCTACTAGGCCAGATTAATCAGTTAGAAGTATCTTTACAATTCTATTCACAGATTCTTCATTTGGGTAGCTATTCTGGGACACTTATTCTGAAGTTGAGTTTAGCAGATTCAATACAACTATCTTGTGGGCCCTTTGTGTTTCACTACCACAACTTATGTGTTACACTTAGGTATCACCCACACACATACTCAGCTTTAGCTCCTCATATCACCAGACCATTATAACAAGTATTAGTAGTAATTATAGTAGTAGTCATATTAGTGGTAGAGTAGTAGTTGTAATAATACTGGTGGTAGTACTAGTGGTAATCATGGTAGTAGTAGTGTAGTATGTAGGAGCAGTCTCATTTTACCCTTATGCAACCACTTACACAAGTATATATAAATATATATATAATATTCTCTAGAAAATGAAATTCTCAAGTCTGGTTATCGTTCCTTTCTTTTTTTCCATGGTTACATGATTCATGTTCTTTACCACCCCTCCTCCCAACCCCCTCCCATAGCCAATGAGCAATTCCACTGGGTTTTACATGTGTCACTGATGAAGATCTATTTCCATATTATTGATATTTGCATTAGGGTGATCGCTTAGAGCCTACATTCCCAATCATATCCCCATTGACCCATATAATTCCTTTCTTAGCAATCATAACTAACTAATCACTGGTTTTCTTTTTAACTCTGCTTGCCACTGAATTCACCTATCGTTTACAAAGGAAATTTCCTCCCATGTTTTCTAATGAGATATAGCTATAAATTGAGTTGAAGTTAGTTTAAAAATCCATTTTAGATTTGGTTTGACAAATATACACATGTATGTGTATATGTATCTACACATACAAACATTATATATATTTCCTTTTTTCTTACACAACAGAACAGGCCTCATTAAGGACATTGTACTATCTTTTATAATAATAAAGGAGACCTGAATTCAAATCCTTCACATGCAAGCTCGTTAAATGGCCATGGCAAATTACTTAACCATTCTTACCTTCCATTTCCTCATCTATAAAATGGGGTTCATAATAGCACCTACTTATAACATTTATCATTGGCATAAAGTGAGATGATGGGCAAAGTGCTTTCCAAATCTTAAAGTTCTATATAAATATTAGTTGTATATTAAATTAAATATTTTCTTCTACTTAGACTTCATGTTTCCTCTAAAATAGCCAAGGTCTTAACTGATGAATTGACTGCTGGAATGTTGTTCTGATGTTAGTCCACCAGTAGCTTATTTAGGATGTATTTGATCAATAAGCATGTGGAAAGATGTTTATGAAGCTCTCATTTTATTTTGAGTTCTACTGGTACCATCATATTTAATATATTCCTTGAATTGGTCCTCTGATTCTGTTTATAAGGACTTGCAACAATCAAAAGAGCAAACAAGCAAGATGGAATTTCTCAAACTGTGATAACCTTATTTCAGTTCTACCCTAGAGATTGGCAGTGGTATTCTCACACAATATGGCTCATAACCTTTTTGGCGACTAAGTTTATCTTTGAAGTAAAATGGTGCCTCATAATCCATTTATTAACTAGAACTAGAATTACCACATTTTCTTTCAAGGTTCATCTCTAGTAACAAACAGTTTTGATGATCAGTAATGATGGTAATTGTAGTGGTGGTGATGAAATTAACAAGAACCCATCATCAGAAGACTGACCACTGGGAATTTTTTTTCAGCCACAGCCAAGTATGACATAGAGATATTTGTGTTGGTTGCAGCCACACCAATTAAATTCAAGATACTTAAAATTGCCTTTTTTTAGTAGTAAAAAGTACATTACTTTTTGTAAAAGAACGTATATTTTGAAGTAATGGACTTCTCTACTAGCAGCAATGCAATGATACAGAACAATTCTGAGGGACTTAAGAGAAAGAATGCTATCCACATCCAGAGAAAGAACTGTGGGAGCAGAAACACAGAAAAAATTTTCTTTGATCACATGGTTCAATGGGGATATGATTGGGGATGTAGGCTCTAACCAATTACTCTATTGCAAATATTAATAATATGGAAATAGATTTTGATCAGTGTTACATGTAAAACCCATTGGAATTGCTCATTGACTACAAGAGGGGTGAAGGGAGGGAGGGAAAGAACACAAATCATGTAACTATGGAAAAATATTCTAAATTCATTAAATAAATTAATTAGTTTTTAAAAATTGCCATGTGACATACTGCATAGGTGTTGGGCTTGGAGTCAGGAAAGCCACAGTTCAATTTTTGGCTCAGACATTTACTATCTATATCCCCAAGCAAGTCAATTCACTTCTCATCTCTAGAATAAATGGATTGTAGTAGATAGACTCAAAGGTTCCTTATAGGTCTAAATACATGATCTCATGAAGTGTGGGACTGTCCTAATATCGACTCATGTAACACATTGAAATCATAAAGTGTTTTACATTACAATAACTGAAAATTCTATGGTTCTTTAAGCTTTACAAAGTGTGTTACATATATTATCTCAAATAATTCTTACATCAACCTTCAGAAGGAGGTAATGCCAGCTTTATTATCCCATTTTACAAAAGACAAAATTGAATATGAGTTTGAATGAATTTTCAATGTTTTTGTAGCTAATAAGATTGAACACAAATTTCATGTGTTTTAACTTTCTCTGTCTATTATCCCAGTGTAATTTCTCTCCACCCTCCCCTTTGATCTGGACCTATGATTTCATTGGTTTAAAAAACTCCCAGTGAGGAAATAGCTTCTATGCCTACAGACTACCAAATGTTCTACAGCTTATATTCTTAAACTATTATCTGTATATAAAAATCAATGTTAAGTAAGTATCAAATAGGTCTTACTTTTTTCATGAAATAAAAATATTTCTTGAGTGAAACCAACCCTGATATCTTAAAGAATATGCCAAAGTAGAAGTCCTGGCAGAAAAGTCAAGCCAAATTGGAAGGGCTCCAAGGACAAACTTGGTGTTGAACTGTTTGCACAGCATCCATTTAAGATCAGCCTGACTCATTTCAGAGAGGATTGTTAGAAGTTTGAAGGGCAATGCATGTTTTAACCATATTATCTCTCAAGAATCTTTAGTTATAGAAGGGCTCTGATGGAGTCACTAAACTACTGATGCTTTTGAAGTCATAGATTCTTGAAGGATTGAAATTAATAAATGCATCTAATTTAAAATGCATATCTTTAAACCTCCCAACTATGCAAATCGTTTGGTCTGAAATTCAACCAAATTAATTCCTTTCATTTTATTTATTTATTTTCTTGGATGGGGAGGGTAGACAAATAAGGGAGAGACCAGACCTGTGTCTTCACTGATATGGGGAATTTCTGATGGGTAATTCTATCCACCTGTGCTGATCAGCACTTTTAGATATAAAGAGTTGCCTGATGTACCAAAAGTGTAAGAGACTTGTCCAGGGTCAAATGATATGTACCTCTCAGAAAGCTCCTTTTCCACTATAATTCTTTGAATCTTCTCACCTCACTCTTTTCTTCTTTATTTTTATTCCAACATATTTGCCTTGCTATGTGATGGCAGGGAGAAGAGGAAAGAAGAGAAGAGGAAAAGATGAAGAAATCTGAAAATTTGTTTCAGGACCACATTTATTTGGGTTCCTTCTGTTGTCTCATTGAGAAGAAAGATCTTTCTAAATGGTCAGTTAGCACCTTGCCAAAAGAGCATAGACAGTTTTTCACTTGATCTCTTGCCTTCAACACAATTTACATATTCTATTGAAGTAAATTTAAGAAGTCATATTTGAATGAGAGCTGTCATCTGTCAGATTACATATGCTTATGATGAAATGAATGAATGAATTGATTGAATACTTACAGGAAGTGCTAGATCTACATAAATTCAAGCAAGTGATCTAATCTATGCATTCAAGAAACATATTTTAATAGGAGGAAAAAACACATGGGAGATGTTGGCATAAAGAGGAATATTTTGAGAAGGGAAGCCAGGAGAATGTTATTGGAGTCATAAGGTAATAGACTTGCATATCTTTCCCAGAATGGTAGTATTGACTTGATTACTATGCTCAAGGATTTTTGTCAGTCAGGTATTGTTCAGTAATGGCCAACTTTTCATGATTCCATTTGAGGTTTTCTTTGCAAAGGAGCTGGAATGGTTGCTATTTTCTTCTCTAACTAATTTTAGACATGAGGAAACTGAGGCAGATAGGGTTAAGTGACTTTCCCAGCATCACAAAAATAGTAAGCATCTGACGTCAGATTTGAGCTCATGAAGATGAGTCTTCCTAACTCCAGCCCTGACATCAATCTACTGTGTCAGCTAGCCGCCTATATACTTAGAACTTGAGTAGCAAAATAAGAAAGGTAGAGAAGGAGAAAAGGCAGCATGGATATAATGATTAGGAAGCTGCATGGTTTGTGTGAGCTATGAGTAAGACAAGGTGAAAGCTCACTTACTAGAACCTCAGGATTCCAGCATGGAATTTAGAAATCAGGGCTTGAGAATACAAATAGTTAGAGAAAGAGATCATATTCTTGATCATTGGGTCCTTGCACTTAACATTACATTTTTTAACGCGATCCAAACAGTATGTACCAATGACAATTCTTTGTCAAAATTCTGTAAAGAATGAAAAATATAAGAGTTGTTAATTCCTATCTTCAAGAAAATTTTAAGTTAGAGTGAAATATGATACAAACACAAAGGGTGAATATTCTGGTCATAAATGTAGTTTTATTCTATAACTATGATTATATTTTATCTCATTTAAGATTTTTAAAGCATTTTTTTTCTGGAGGGATGGGGTATATAATGAGATCTTCCCAGGCACTTATTTTTAAATTCATTTTATTTTTATAACCCTTGAATTTCCAATATTTGCCTCTTTCCTCTTTTCCTCACCAACCCATCCAATGAGTTTTCTCTTATGACATTGATTTGTTAGTGGTTCAGTAAAATTAATCAGCACAATGATTGTGTCTGACAACATATGCAGTATTTTATGCCTGTAGTATCTTGCCTCTCCAATGAAGGGAGGGTGCTACCTTTTTTTCATCTCTTATCTGTAGACAAAGATGGCCCTAATAAATATACACTGATCAATTAATTTTTATTTTTTTAGTTCACATTGTTGTGGGCATCATGAATATTATTTTCATGGTTCCATTTAATTCATCCTACATCACTCAGTGTTAATATTCCTATTATCAGGTCTTATAGTCATATTACATTGCATTAATGTAGCATAATATATTTCTCTATTCTCTCCTAAGTGTTATTGTTTCTAAGATATACAAAAAATATAGCTATGGATATTTTTAGCATGGATTATATCATATTTTGTTATACATTGTGACTTTGAAATTATTGCCATATTCTTAAATATATACATTGTAGTGGAATCTCTAAGAGATAAAAATATTTTAATCACCTTCACAAGCACAATCCCAAAAGGTTTTCCAGAATGACTGAACCAATCCATAATACCACAAAATTATATATGCACTTATCTATCTGTTTGCATCCCATCTTTATCTTTTGTCATCTTTGAAAGGCAACAGTTACTAATAATATCAAGTAATATGTTGACAACAGTCAAAGGATGACTACGATCAGAGATTTAGAAAACACTGGAATTAAAAGAAATACTACAGTATATCTAGTCTATTCCCTTCTTTTTTATAGATGTGGAAAGTGTGTCCCAGTGAATGCTTTCACATAGCTAGTTAGTCCTAGAACTAGGACCCAAACTCAGGTCTTCTGGTGCTGAATTGAAGGTTCTTTTCACTACCTCAGTGTTTAATAACTGGGTTTTGTTGCTAAAAGAACTATTCTGTTCAAAACCAATCTTAAATTCATGCTGGTGACCTTCAACTATGATCAAAGAAAAGATACAAGGAACTAAAGAAAAAAATCAGAGGTAAGAGTATCTAGCATTGTTAGATATTAGAAAGTTCTCTGGTGAGAAACTGAAATCCCTAAGGAAAGAGTTCTTTTATATATATATGCATATATATACACATATATGTTATATTATGTTATATATAACTTAATAATGTTATATGTGCTATATATACATAATAATGTTATATTAACAATATTATTAATAATATATATGATTACAAAGGAAACCAAAAATATAAAATATAGTTTTTCAAAGTATTAAATTCACAGATCCATGTTTATGAGCCTTCGCCTTAGGGTCATTGTTGGTATTTTGTCCACACCTCCCAATTATAACAGAGAGGCTTCAGAAGAGAAAGACAAATGTGAGAAGTGAACAGATATTTAAGGAAATGGTGTCTGAGAAGAAGATTGCGATTTATGGACCACACCTACTAGATCCTGAACATCTAATATCCCACTGGAGAAGACAACATGTCCAACATGTCAGTATATAGGTATATATAAAACATATACAAAATAGATGAAAGATAGTTTTTGGTGGTAGACAAGTACTAGTAGTTGGGGAGGGGGATTAGGAAAGGTTTTATATAGACAAGATATCACTTGAGTCTTGAAGGAAACTAGAGATTATAAGAGGCAGTGGAGATAAGGCATTGAGAAATTCAGCACAAAGCAGCAGATACAAAAAATATTATATGATGTATGTAAAACAGTTAAATAGATAATTTGGATGGACTGAAGTGTGGGTGTGAAAAGGAATATTTTGAAATATGGCTGGAAAATTAGATTAGAGTTAGGTTGTAAAGAGTTTTAAATTCTTCTCTATTTGATCCTAGAAGCTACAGGGAATTGTGGAAGTATTAAAATAGGGGAATAATATGGTTGGACCTACCCTTTAGGACAATCACTTTAGCAACTGTGAGAGAGGAGAGACTTGGAACAAAGAGATCAGTTAAAGACTAATGCAAAAGTATAGGAAGAGATGGCATCATCTTGTGATGGCAAACCTATGACACATGTGCCAGCACTAATACACGTAGGCATTTTCGATGACACGCAGCTGCATGCGGCTGCATACAGAGAATTATGGGGCCATATGCCGAAGATGAAACATTTGCTGTAGTGTATTGTAGACACTCTGTGCATAATAAATGACAATTCTACCTATATTAATTTACCTATTTTGGTTTATTAAATACAATTATATATTATAATTATACGTTTTTGTTATTTAAACTATAAATATCGTGAAACTATGGGGTTTTTTTCCTCGAAGTCACACACTACCCGAGTTATGCTTGGTTTTTTGGTGAATTTTGACCACCAAGCTCAAAAGGTTGCCCGTCACTGGTTAATCTAAGGTAATATCTGGGTGGATGGAGACAATGGGATGGAAGAGAAGGAAATGTGAAATTAAAAAAGACAGGATCTGGCAACTGATTTTGATATGTGGATTGAACAAGGGAAAGAGAACACTATTGTTTATAAGTAAAATATAGATTGTGAATCTGGGAAGGATGATGATGTCCTTCACAGAAAAAGTAAAGTCTAGAGGAGGAATGGGATTCGTCACCTCATAATTCTCTGATATTGGGGAAATAACTTAGTCTTCCCCTTTAACAGGTACAAGACCAAACAGATAAACTCTAACCGAAGTGCTATAGAGATGAGCAGAAAGAATATAGGAAAAGAAAATCATCAGAAATGACAAAAATTCTTAGGAGACAAGGTGACTAAACAAACACATTGCATTAGATGTCTATACAGAGTGTGCAGATGATGAGAAAAAGACAAAGTACAATAGGTATCTATTGGAAAAAATATACATTTGACATCAGAAGTATTACTGAAATTAGGAAGATATAACTCAGTACTGGGGTATGTTTATGCAACACAATATTTTATTACAAGGGAATACAGTAGATTTTTTTTGAGATTGTTTCCATAGCATTGAATTTTAAGAGAATATTTGAGAAAATCTACAAAACCAGTCCAGGGGACATAATGGAGAACATTAGGGTAAGGACTAATGTTGGGAGAACTGGAAATGATATTGTGGTCGAAGTGAAGTATAGATGCCTTGGATGGAGGAGGGAAAGTAAGGGAGAGAGACAGAGAGAATTAATGAAGATTTTGAGATAAAGAACTAGTTCAGGGGCATTATATAGTTTTATTTTGTTTTTTAAACAATACCCATATCTTCCATCTTAGATTAATACTGTGTATTGGTCCAAGGTAGAAGAGTGGTAAGGGCTAGGCAGTGGGGGTTAATTGTCTTGCCTAGGATCACACAGCTAGGTCTGAAGTCAATTTGAACCCAGAACCTCCCATCTCTAGGCCTGGCTTTCAGCTTTCGATCTACTAAGCTGCCCCTGCATGATATAGTTTTTATGATATAAAAGAGAGAGAGAGAGAGAGAGAGAGAGAGAGAGAGAGAGAGAGAGAGAGATCTTATAGTTTGTAATTTTTTCTCTCTCTCTCTCCACAAATATTTTGCATGATTTAATTTCAAAAATAAGCAATTGTTTTTATTCTATATGTAAAGGAAGCAATGCTGGGATTTGCAATTCTTTATCTGGTTTTAAGGAAAAACTAATTTCTCAAGGGAAAATAATGGGAATCTTGAGAAGTGATGAAATCACTATTCCATCTTGTACCTGATGATAATACAGTTGAAGATAAAAAATGTTAGGCATCATTTGATGTGTGGCCCTCATGCTGGGAGAATGAATTTCCAAGAATTCAGAGAAAAAAAAGCTAGGCTCTCATGATGGGTGGAGCTGCTCCCCTCCCCCTCTTCACTATGCCTGATGATATTTCTTCACATTCCCTGCCCCTCTGCCTAGCAGTCCAATGGGAGTACACAGTGGGTAGGGTGGGCGGTTCATAGGAGGCAGAGCTGGAAGGGAGCTATCATCAGATATGACAAATAATATTTTTTAAAAAGAAAAACAAGGGAAAATCAGTAGAATTAATAAATATATTGAAAAAGTCTAAAAATATATTCAACGAATCATGTGAATAGAACTTCCATCTCTGAAAGGTCAAGATGAGGGAATATGTTCTTATATCCCTTCTTTTGAGTTATAGTTGTTCTTTGTAAATTTGTAACATTCTCGTTTGATTTTATTGAGGTTGCTCTTTCCATTTCCTTTATCACGGTCACAGTGTATTACAATGTCTTCTAAACTTGGCATTCTATATTAGTTCATATAGATATTTCTATACATTTTGGTAGTCATTATATTCATAATTTCTTGCAGCACTGGGATATTTCATCACCTTCAGGAACATTTTTTTCAGCCAATCCCTATTTAATAGACATCTACTTTGTTACCAATTCTTTGTCATCACATAAAATTGCTGCTATAGATATTTTGATATCAATGGAAATTTTCTTATTATTATTAGCTAAAACACACATTTACACATTAGAAAGAGATGTTGATGCATCTGTATGTGTTGTTTCTTCCCTGAAAGGAGGTAAATTCTATATAATCAAAGAATATTTCATTTTTTGCCTTTGTCTTCCCATTTATTTTTATACTATTCTGCCCACACTGACTACAATTCTCATTTTCCTGATACACTGCAATCTTAAACTCGGCCCCCTAGGTTACCATGCTCTGACAGATGAGTTTTGACCTTATCTTCCCCTAAATCAAGACTCTTTGCCACTTGTTGGTGGCTCTTTCCACAAAATGCCATCAGCCTGCCTTTCTAGATATCTTTTAGATGTTATATCTTCCCATTAGGGTGAAGGTGCCTTGAAAGCAGGGACTGTTGTATTTGTTTTTAATTGTATCCTCAGCGTATAATAAGTGCTTAATAAATTAACTATCTATCTATCTTTCTATCTATCCCAAATGGCTAACACGGTGCATGATGCATAGTGGGTGCATGACAAATGCTCATGTCTTGCTTATTTTTTGTTAAATGAAAATTAAATAAGTAATTAAGATTTCCATTAAAATAGTTTTCTAAAAATTCTATTTTTTTTCTTTTTATGACATATTAATCAAATGTATCACATTATTTAATACATGCCAATATGTTAGAAACAAAACTTCATTTATATGGATTCTTCCTCTTTTCTTGGGTCACATAATATGGAGATTAGAGGTAGATATCACATAAGAACTATACCCTTAGATAAGAGCCTAGATTTAGACCAGTACTCATTGACAGTGACAAGTCCTTCTGGTGTAATAATTGTCCTTTGTGTTTCAAATCAAGAGAAGTAAATTTTTCTCTTATTGGGATTTCCTGGCAACCAAGATTAAAAGCTATTCCCCTGCCATGGATTTAAATGAATAGCTTTTAAGGGAGGTCCACCAAGTCCATAAGTGGAGTCAGAGGAAGTCTCCTAATTATGAATTAAATTTACTTGAATTTAATATTATGAATTAAATGATATCAAAACATTTATTAAACACTTCCCATATTCCAGGAAGTGTGGTACATAAGGATCAATGATACAAATATAACAGTCAAATTATCACTGCCATCAAAGTGCTTACAACCCAAAGAGAGAAAAAGTGCATACTCATAGATATATATGAAACATATACAAAACAGATATCTAATAATGTACACGGGGAAGGCATTTGTAAATGCCAACAGTAGCAGGTAAGGAAGAGATATTAGAAAAAGGTGGTAAATGACTTGAGTCTGAAGTAAGACAGGGATTCCAAGAGGCATGGATGGAGAAGGTATGAATTTCAGGTACGAGGACCAATCAGTACAAATTAATGGAAATGGGAGATAATATGCTGTGTGTGAAGAATAATTAGGCCAATTTGGCAGGTTTATAGAGTATAAGAAGGGAAGAAATGTATAATTAGACTGGATGGGTGGGATTAGGGCAAGCGAGTTTTGAAGAGCTTTCCCTAACTCATGTAGTACAGCTATTATCTAATTATGGATTATGAAAATTCCTTTCAGAAATAACTAGTTTGGCATAGTTAGAGAAGAAAGAATGTAAGACAGATCACCAGCCTCAGGATATGCCTGACATTGGTCTTTATATCCTATGGTGGTGGAGTACTCCAGTTGTTCTTGCCCCTCCCATCCAGTCCAAGTTTGCCTTCTTCTCCTCTGATCTTGGACTGGGGAGAATCCATTGCTAACTGACCCTAATCCTACAGGTCTTCCTTGGGAGAGTGAAATATCTGCTGATGTGAAATTTCCCAGTAGTACAACTTCCATTTTCTTAGTACTTTAATGAGGAAAACCCAGGAGAATTGAAGAAAGAAGGTCTACTATGCCATGAGTAATTAAACTGTCATTGTAGAGATAGATTTTAACTTGGATATTTCAGAATATCACTATCGATATGGGATACTAGACTGATCACAACCCAATTACTTTGTGGGATTTTTTTTCATTTAGTAGAGAGATTTATTTCCCTAATAAGTCTTCAGTGCACGGGAAAGGGAGGAACTATTGTTGTGGAACTATTGTTGCATGTGTATATTAGAAAAATTTCCCCTTGCCTTTGTGCGAGTATACCTTCCTTGAGTGGGACAAGGCACAAGAAAGGCATCTATGATTAAGTGAGGGGGTAGTGGTGAGTATAGTGTGTCTATGTCTTTCAGGCATCACATCTAGGGTGTCTTTTCTTAACAGATGCTGTAAGTAGGAGTTCAATTTAATTCAGTATTTGTTAAGTGTCTGCTAGGTACAAGGCACAATACTGGGTGATAAAAGATCCAAAGACAAGACAAAAAAAAAAAAACCATTCAGGACCCTGGTGAAAGGGAATTTTTTTTTTATCTTAATTAAGTACTTGGAGTGCTCCACCTTTTAACTCAATCAGTCAGGAACTTGAGAATCCTTTTGATAAAATTCACACCCTGAGAGGACAGGAGGTGAATCCCACAGACACTGACTCCTGGGCAGTGCCAGGCAAATTAAAAAACTTTGATTGGTTCCTTAATTGTGATAGACCAGCCCACAGTGAAAGGAAGGGAAAACCAGAGAGACAAGAAGTGACATGGCAAAAACTGCTTATAAAAAAAGCCAGTCATAGACATTCTGATTCATTCTGCTGTCTTGGTGGTTCTTGCTGAAAGTGGGATTCTTCTGCACGTCATTTCTTCTGTGTTGGAGGACTTCTGCATTGGAGATTCTGCATTGGTGGCTCAGAGTTCAGCTTCAGTGACTCACTTGGTTTGAGGATATCCTGGTGGAGACACTGGCTTTTATCCTGATGGGATGCTCTCTTTGGTGAGGCACTTGGATCCAGACTTAGATAATTTAGCTAGGCAATATTTTCAATCTCCTTCCTACTTTACTATCTCTACCCTGTTGTAATAAAGCTACTAAAGCTACTAACATCCTTGTGACTTGAGTTAATTTTGTAAATGGCTACCACAACAATTCTTTTTAACCATCATTATTTTTGTTAAACCAAACTTTTAAGTATTACATTTGGCAACCAATTTTAATTATTACACCCTCAAGAAGCTCACACATTAAGCATGAGGAATTCAAAAGGATGGTGAGTCTGTGATAATATTGTGATTCAAATATAATTCAAACTGATTGTCTTTAAAGGCAATTGTTCTGAAACTTCTCCCCTCCACCACAAAGGTGTCCTAGATGATCCAGAAAAATAATCCTCTATTATCCTCTCTTTGCCCCCACCCATACCAATGATTTTATACCTTCTCTGACATGGGAAGTTCTGATAAAACTTTTCCAGTGTGCATTGCCAAAGATCGTATTGCTTTTCTTTGGGGGTATGTGGTTATCTGTTAGCCCTCAATTGCCTAAAAGCCTGCATCAAGGATAAATCAATAGTTTTCTTCACCATTGAACCTAAAACTTAATACTATCTATGAGACTTCTATGAATGTCTGATGATTGAATTGGAAAAACAAAGAAACAAAACAAAACAAAAAAGAAAAATCTAGCCATAATAAAGAATAAACTTGAAAAGAATAACATGGAAACATATATAGTCATATATTCTTATAAGTTTAAAGATATTAAACAATATGTCATTTTTAGAATGAGGCATCGTATTATTGGTGTACAATGTCTATAAGATGCAAAATTAGCATAGGTAATGAAGGCTTTTTTTCAGGCTTAATTTGGGCATTGGAGAGATTTTAAAAAGGAAATATAAGAAATTTTATTTATAGAAAAGGGATAAATGCCAAAAAAATTTGATGATGGTGTGGATGAATAAAATTACTAAATATGTTTTATGTTTCGACAACATATGGTTATGGTATCTTAAAAGAAGTGCTGTTTGCTTGCTTCTGGCTCTAGAAAAGGACAGCTCTAGTTATGTGAGAAATGTTCTTTGCTGTTTTGGTATTAGCTCCAAGAGTAGAATTTAAAAAGGCACACTTTAATCTAGTAAGAAATTATTTCTTAAGTCAAATCAGCGTTTTCAGTTGGTCTATTTCCATTTGGTTGAGGAATCTTAGTTCTTACTTGGCATTGGTTTTAGAACTCCTAAGAGCCTCTCCCTTATCATAACCTCCCACCCTGCCAAAGTATATGCTGCTGCTTTCAGATATTGGCATGTGCCCAAAATGAAGGACATAGCACAAATTAGCTGAATCTCTGACTAATACAGCAAGAACTTCTTATAACGTAACCATGGTTTCATCATTGAACATTTCTATTGTTAGTTCAGCATTCTAATGGAAAAGGCAAAACAGCAGATCTTTTGATATCAAGATAGTTTGGACATAAAATTACAGAACATGTCACTAATAAAGAAGATAGCTGAGCTTTCTGTGAGTATGGACATTTGAATATTTATAATTTTCCAGAATATAACATGAACTCCTATTAAATGATTTCACTATTTTAACCCAAATTTGGGGACAGTGTTTACTATGAAGAATGATGCATGATTTAAATTTAGTTGTTGGTGTTCAGTTGTGTCCGACCCATGGACCGTAGCTATCTTTGGGGTTTTCTTGGCAAGGATACTGGAGTGGTTTGCCATTTCCTTTTACAGTGGTTCCTTTTGACAGGCAATCAGAGGTAAGTAATTTGCCCAAGATCACACAGCTAGAAAGTGTCCGGGGTATGATTTGAACTCATCTTCCTGATTCCAGGCACAGTGCTCTAACTGATGAGCCACAGTTGCCTCTATGATTCCAATATCAATATTCAATTTTAGTTAGAATACTTTCTCCATATGTATGTGTGTATATACTGTATATATGTATATATATATATATATATATACGTGAGGCACTCATATATATTATTCATAAATGGGGGTATTTTATATATATGTATATGTGCATATATATATATATTTATGTCAGAAGTCACTTAAACTTTATCATAAGACAATTTTCAAGTGGCAAGACTTTTCCCTATAATTTGTTGTATAAATATAGTTACTGACCCTAATCTCAATCTTAGGATTTATATTTTTTGCTTTGGACATTTTAATTCTTTCTTTTCTTTAGCACATGGAAATCAAAAAGTACCAAATGTTTGGGAGACATCACAGATGCAAAATAAAGAGGGAAATTTTCATTTTCTCTTGTAAGACAACTATGGTAGGAAGATTTCAGAGGTATAGACTAGCTGTACATGTCTCTACCTTCTATGCAATTGGAGAAAGAAATGTTTGTGACGATTGTAAAGAAAAAAAATAAAAAACAATAAGTAAAAGTCAGTTCCTTTTGGAGTGAACAGATTATACAGGGGTTGAATTATGCTGTAAGTCATTTATATTAATTAATAGAGTGTAATAATTGATTGCATGCAAATCTTTATGGTGGTGCCTAAGTCTAAAAGCAAAACATTCAGGGATAATAAATGAATCTCCCTTTGACAGGTCAGTCATGCAGGGCTTAGCAGAAAAGAGAAATGGATGCTCTTTTCTCCCTCACTCTTAAATGTATTGGGTAGGGGCATTTTCCATAAGCAATAAGAAACCTTCACTTTTGTGGGATACCATCTCACTGTTCTCAGATGTAGGGCAGACCTCAGAAGAAACATTATTGAAATAGAATTAAAGAATGAAAATTGGATGAATTATTCACTTAGGTAGCATTTCAACTCTGAATAGGTGAAACAAAGAATATATTCGGGGGTGGGAGTTGTTTGTTTGTTTAATATGTCAGGGCCTTTGAATTGCTATTGCCTTCTTTCCCATACTCTTTTCTTGTTAATTTAGGTTTAAGCAAGTTCCCCATCAAACCAGGGATGCACTGTCAACTGGGAAAATGGAAATATAGACCTGAATTCTCATATTTGCTCTGCTATTAAACTTTCTACTTGGCTCTAGGGAGCCCTTGAAGGTTACTGCCTCAGTTTCCTTATAAATCAAACATTTGTAAGGTATCTTAGAGGTCAAATAGATCAAGCTTCTTAACCAGAGGCTCCATAGATATATTTCAGGGACTCAATCATCTTACATGGGAAAAATTACATCTTTATTTAGATTTCATTGATTTAAATCGTAATCTCATGTATTTTATTTTATGCTTAAAATAATTTTTGAGGAATGGTCTATAGGCTTTACCAGATTGCCAAAGTAGTATATGATACTAAATATTTAAGAAAAACTGTTCTTGTTTATTTCTTAAAAGATAATCCTCCATTAAATTCCTACTCCAATGCCTCAGCACGGCACAAATATACCTTAAAAGCAATGAAGTGGCACAGTGGATAGAGTACTAGACCTAGAAACAGAAAGACTGAATTTAAATCTAACCCCTAGGTACTTACTAATTGTGTGACCCTGAGCCACTTAACCAATGTCTGCCTCAATTTCTTCAACTTTTAAAATGAGGATCATAATAGTACCTATATCCCAGGGTTGTTGTAAGGATCAATAGATAATATTTGTAAAGCACTTAGCATAGTGACTAACACAAAGTTGATGTTTAATAAATGTTTATTTACTTCTTTTCCTCCTTCTCTCTCTCCCTCCCTTCTTTCCTCCCTCCCTCCTTTCCTCCCTCCCTCCCTTCTTTCCTCCCTCCCTCCCTCCATCCCTCCCTCCCTCCCTTCCTTCCTTCCTTCCTTCCTTCCTTCCTTCCTTCCTTCCTTCCTTCCTTCCTTCCTTCCTTCCTTCCTTCCTTCCTTCCTTCCTTCTTTTCTTCCTTCCTTCCTTCTTTCCTTCCTTCCTTCCTTCTTTCCTTCCATCTTAGAATGGATAGTAGGTGCCCACTTGGTCATCTAAGACCAAAGAGAGCAAGGGCTAGGCAATGAGAGTTAAGTTACTTGCCCAGGGTCACACAGCTAGGAAATTTCTGAGGCCAGATTTTAACCTAGAACCTCCCATCTCCAGGCCTGGCTCTACATTCACTAAGACACCTAATTGCCCCTACCTGAATTGCCAATCAAAATGGAGATATAAGGATTTTTAAGTAGTGTACAATGATTTCGATGAATTAAGCAACATGTTAATGATTAAATGTTTTTAAATTATATTTTATTCTCTACCCCATTACACATAAAATAATTATTAACAGTCTTTTAAAGTTTTGAATTCTAACTTCTCTCCCTTCTTCTGACACTCCCTCTCTCCTTCATTGTTCTTCCCCATCCTTGAGATAGTAAGCAATCTGAAATAGATTTACATGTACAATTGTGGAAAACATTTTTCCATATAAATTGTTTTCTGGAAGGAATCACAAATGAAAAAGAGAGGAGGGAGGAGAAAGAGATAAGGAAGAAAGAGAAAGAAGAAGAAAAAAATTAAATATAGCATGTTTCAGTCTGCATTCAAACTATCACTTCTTTCTTGAAGGGCAGATGGCTTTTTTATCATGATTCTGGGATTATCTTCCATTACTGAATTGCTGAGAATAACTAGGTAATTCTCAATGGTTCGCCAGGAATTATTTCTATCTGGTTCTGCTCACTTCACTTTGTATCAGTTCATATAAATCTTTCCAGATTTTTCTGAAATCATTTTTCCTGTTATTTCTTATGGCACAGTAGTGATTAGATACTTTAAAAAAGTCAAACTATAATGTTAGTGAAAGGAACAAGAGAAGAGTATATCTTATAGATGATGAGAAAAGCAACTAGTTTTGTTCTTTTCATACATGTGACATTCAAATGAAAAGTTTTTTAATTATTTTCTCCCTGAGAAGAGAAATGGAATTCTGAAATTATAATGATGATTTTCTGAAGAAAATAATATTCTCTTTCTAAAAACATTAATGCTCATAATAATGTGAACTAACAATTTCAAAGTTGTTTGAATGGCTGCATTAACTTTTATTGCTTTGTTTATTAAAATAGTCAATACCTTTTTTATAGATTCTTATATCCAGAGGGAGCTTTACAGATTATCTGATATAGTCATTCATCACTGGAAAGGGGCATGGGAATTTATTCATTTTAATATTTTGATAACTATTTCTGTATGAATGCTTCCAATATAATCTTGTATGTTATATTTTGTGGGCAGATAGTGGTGCAGTAGATAGAGTGTAGGCTCTGGAGCCAGGAAGAGTTAAAACCCAGTCATAGGTACCTACTAGCTGTGTGACTATAGGCAAGTTCCTTAACTCATTTTGCCTCAGTTTCTTCATCTATAAAATGAGCTAAAGAAGGAAATAGAAAATCACTCCAGTATCTTTGCCAAAAAAATCTTACATAGTGTTACAGATTTGGACATGACTGAAAAGTGATTGAATAACAATGAACATTGTATTTTATGAATTTTAAAATAGCATTCTGATCACTAAGATTTCAAAACATCATTCTGATCATTTCTGAAGAGTTTACAGCTTTAACAAAGTACTGAAGAATCCTTGATGCAAAAAAGATTAAGAATTCTATTAAAAAAGATTTTGCAGATTTAGCAAATGAAGCCTAGGAAGACAAGGTGACTTACTTTTTTACATGTCAAAATAATTTTTAATAACTGTTTTCTGACATATTTTGATCTATGTTCTCATACTCCCTCCCATCCCTCCCCTTCTCCAAAATGACAAGTAATATAATATAGGCTGAACATATGTTATCATACAATACATATTTCTATGTTCAAGTTATGAAAGAAGACACATATCACTTACACCAGAGGAAAATGCATGGAAGAAATAAAGTGAAGAAAGATATGCTTCAATCTGCATTGAGACTCATCCAGTTCCTTCTATGGTGGTAAATAGTCTTTTTCTTCGTGAATACCTTGAAGCTGTCCTGGATCCTTGCATTCCTGATAATAATTATATCATTCATAGATAATCATCGTGCATTGTTGCTGTTACTATACAACATTCTTCTGGTTCTGCTCACTTCACTTTGCATCATTTCCCATGTCTTTCAAGATTTTTTTGTGATTATCTTGTTCATCATTTCTTATAGCATATTAGTATTCCATTACAAACATTTGTCACATTTTTCAGCCATTCCCCAGTTGATGGACATCCCTTCAGTTCCAGGTCTTTGACACCAAAGAGTAACTTACTTAAGATATAATAATTTAGTTGTAAAGACATTAAATTAGATTTCCTTAACTCAAAAGTAGTGTTCTTTCAATTCTATGATTCCATTTTTGCCATAAGTATTAAAAAAATTTGCACAGGTCACTGAAAGAATATAGAAGTAACAAGATCTAGTGAATAGAGTCTCAAACCCATGAATATATGGATTCAGGTTCTCCCTTTAATACAGACCTTCTGTGTGGCTCTTAGACAAACCATTTGACCCCTCAGCATCCTAAGAAAATCTCAAAGATCACAAGTTACAGAAGAAATGGATCTAACCATTAAGAGTAGCTAAAGTAAAATTAAAGTTCTAGTCTTTACACTACTAAAAGAGGGCAAGATAATTATTTCAGGGGTGAAATGTGCTTTGGGTAATATTTTAAAAATCAATGCATTTCATTGAAAATTAAGTCAGTAAATTCCTACTTGGGAATCAAAGTATTTTTACTTAAGTGCTTCCAGATAGGCTTTCTTTCTTTCTTACTTAAGTGCTTCCAGATAGGCTTTCTTTCTTTCTTCTTTAAAAAACTCTTATCTCTTAGTATCAATTCTAAAACAGAACAATGGCAAAGAGTAGGCAATTGGGGTTAAGTGACATGGTCAGGGTCACTCAGCTTGGAAGTATCTGAGGTGAGATTTAGACCCAAGTCCTCTCAACTCTAGGCTTGGAACTCTATCCACAGTGCTGCCTAGCTGCCTGAAGATTGGTTACTTTCACTCATATCAGAGGTCAGACTTTTAGAATTATCCAATACTCCCCCATAAGATAGCTTAAGTATTTCAGGAAAGAAAAAAAATTAAAATTATGATAACACACACAAAGAGAATTCATAACAGGCAACTTGACTCACAAATTAGTTTTGCACACTTCAAAAGGCAAAAGATAGGTAGGTATATGTTTGTTTCAGTGTCTAAAATAGATCCATATTACCAAAAAAAATCACTTTGTGGTTTAATGAAAATCCCTCTGTAAATCAATCAATCAACAAGCATTTAATATATACTAGACACTATTTGGGGGCAACTAGTTGGTGCAGTGGATAGGGCACTTGGAATCAGGAAGACATCTTCCTGAGTTCAAATCCAGTCTCAGACACTTACTAGCAGTGTGACCTTAGGCAAGTAACTTAATCCTGCTTGCCTCAATTTCCTCATTTGTAAATTAGCTAGGGAAGGCAATGGCAAACCACTCCAGTATTTTTGCAAAGAATATCCCAATATGGGGTCATATGTAGTTAGACATGACTGAAACAAAACATAAGGCACTATTTTACAACCTGGGGAGATTGAAAAAGAGTCATGCAGAATAATTCCTATTCTCAAGGAGATTCCAGTTGACTTCAATATATACTTTTCTTTCCTGTCCAAGATGGGTTGCTTTAATTTTTTTCTTCTTTTTCTTTCTTTTATTAAATTAAAGTTTGCTGGCTTGGCAGGACACCTTGGAGTTTTGTCATTAATGTTGCTTATTACTGGTTCTATTATTTACACCGTATAGAGCTGAATTCCTTGAGAAAATGTTAGTTTCCTGTAAATTAGTTAACCTTGGATATGCATTGGGTCCAATTTTTCCTCCCGCCCCCAACGGATCCATTTATAAGCTCCTTGCGTTTCCATCTCAGAGCTAAAACTCGTAGTCCTCACTGGACTGACAGCAGCTGACAAAGTTTCAGGAGCTTAGTAGGAAAGCTATTTCTGTCCTAGGCCAGATGAGTCTTTTCCTGGCTTCTCAGACATGTATAGACATAGAGTCACAATCATGATGCTATTTTATATTTGAATTGTGCTTCTGAGGAAGTAATTAACTTCAAGTTGGGTTCTATATCTACTATGCCACCTCACTGCCCTGGTGATAGCTGCCCTTGGGAATTTAAAGGATGGTCATAAGGCAGTGGGATTAGACTTTTTCCCTCCCCAATGTGCAGACACTAAGACAAAACAGGTCATAATCTAATTTTAGGGGTACACAATAATCCAGTTTATCCAAATGAAAGCTCTGCCTATGTTGGATGGCGTCTGACATTTTGTGATCAGTTTCATTCCTTTAGCTCAGTGTATTGGTGCCCTTTAAAAGTAATGATACCCAATTTTTATTGTATGTGCGATATTTGTCTTCTGTCATAGCATGAGCAATATGGAAATACTTATTGCATGAAAGCAATGGCATAACCTATTTGTTGCCTTGAGGAGGGGAGGAAGGAGATAATCCGAATCCTAAAATCTCAGAAAACATTCTCAAAAATTGTTTCTGCATGTAATTGAAAAGGGAAGAAAGAAAAAAAGTAACAGTCCCCTGCAAACAAGGCATATTTTTAAAATAGCCAGTTGGTGTAGTGGGCAGAGAGAACTGGTCCTGGAGTCAGGAAGACCTGAGTTATAATCTTGCTTCATTCACTTACTACTTGTGGGACCCTAGAATAAGTCACTTAATGTCGACCTGCCTCCATTTCCTAATCCATAAAATGAGAATAATAGCATAATAATAATAAAAATAGCATCCCAAGGTTATTATGAAGATCCAATGTAATGCATTTTCCACTTTAAAACTTTATATATATATGTATATATATATTTGTATATTATTGTTATGACTGAAAGTAAATGAACAGAAATGGGAAATTTAACAGAAGCTATTGGTTTGGGAGTCCAAGAGACAATGTCATATTTATCCAAATCCAAATATTTGGATGTCATAACTAGTCATTTGGTGGCAGCAGCATGGTATGTGGGAAGAATGTAACTCTTGGAGTCAAGAAGACCTTTTATAAAAACTTCCTTCACACACCAGTTGTAAGTCCCTGGGCAAACAATGTGACATCTCTGGGCCTCCGTTTCTTTATCTGTAAAATGAACATTGTTCTCAGTGACTTCTGAATCGTCTTCCACTTGTAATCCCAAGATCCTTTTGCTGCAATTATTTCAAGTCTTTATACACATTTTGTTTAGAGCTATTAAAAGCCTTTTAATGGGCCATACCTTTCATTTTTTTATACATCTATGGCAGTGATATAACTTCTCAGCACATAGTAGGTGTTTGATAAACATTGTTGAATTGAAACAATTGGAACATGATATGATTTCTAGTCATTTTTACAACTTGGGAAGATTCAGAGCAGGTAAGCTAGCTTAGTTGAAGCAGTGGGGCACCCTGGGGAAGAGATGGGAGGCAGGATGTACTGGATGAGTCAAACCACCATGAACAATGCCACCATGACCTTCATCTCCCCTCAGACCATAATGAAGATGGATCAGGACCCTGAACCCAAAGGCATTTTCCCCAAAGCAACCAGACTTAGTTTCAACCTAGCTCTTGTAGCCATCTCTGAGGGAAGAAATCATTGGAGGGAAGAGATGCACCTTCTCCATCACAATCAGTAATAACTTCTGGCCAACTACCACAGCGGGTGGCAGCATCCATCAGAACAGCAGTCTTGTTCATAGCTAAGCGCTCATAGGCACAATCCAAGGAGGCAACAACACCTGTAGAGAAAAGCCCCAATAATCCTCTCAATTGTCAACCCACTCGTAGGGCAGGTAAGCTAGCCTCATTGAAACATAAAGCATCCCAAGGAGAAGAGAGAGGGTAGTGTGTGCTAGTCAAGATGAACCACCACCTCACCTTGATCACCATTTCCCCTAAGACCTTGATTGAAACAGCTCAAGAACTAGAACTCAAGAGCCATTTTTATCAATGGAAATGACATAATAGACATCATCATTTGCTTTGCTGCTGCACCCTAAGAACCACAGGTCATTTCTAGATGACTTCTTGTTGCAGTCTTCCCAGTGTCTTTTCTCCCCATCAGAATGTGATGTCCTTGAGAAGAAGCAGCTAATGAATGCTTTTTTCATTCATACAGACTTAATCTAGTCAAGTACATTCATTTTATAGATGAGGAGCTGAAGGAGTTAAGTTACTTTCTCAAGGTCATACAGTGTGTCAAGGATTTGAACCTATATTCTCTCACTTCAGCTCCACAACTCTTTTGACTGCATCATAGACCTTATTGATTCTTGGAGTAACCTCATAGTAAATGGAAATAGGTAGCAATATATTCATAACAAAAAGTCCAGGTAAGACAGAAGAAAGGATTTGATAAGGAACATGTATGGCTGGAAAATGAATTAATTGATTTGGAGCTAGCATGGACCTCAAAGAGAAGGAAAAGAAAAGGAATAAGTATTTCTATAGCACCTACTCTGTGCCATGCACTGTGCTAAGAACTTTTGAAAAATATTATTTGATTTGATCTCTTAAAAGTATTTTTCCCCAGTTACTTTTATCTTTTTTTCCAGTTATTCATTTGATCTTTACAACAATCTTGAGATGGAGGTGCTATTATTGTCCCCATTCTGGAGTCAGACATACTAAGGCAGGCAGAAGTTAATTGGTTTTTTGTAAAGTCACAAGGTAGTCACACAGACCTTCCTGGGTCCAGGGCCAGTGTTCTATTCACCCAGTCCAACCTCCTTATTTTACAGATGAGGAAACTGAGAACCTAGAAAGTCAAGTGATTTGCTCAAGATCATGCAAATAGTGGGCATCTGAGGTGGAATTTGAATATTCAACCTCTGACTTCAGAGGCAATGTTTGCAACAAGGACAAGGCAAGTCTGATAGTTAGCCTACATGGTCTGTTGATATTTAGACATTTAGAAGGCCTCTTGCAAGTTGTTTAGGCTCCCTAGAGATGGCTGATGGGAGCACTTGGGCAAAAGTAGCCTGGAGTGAGCAGGCACAGATAGACTGAGATTTGCAATGTGGACAGAAAGCCCTCAACAAGCCCTATCAACGTACTTAAGTATCATGTGACCAAATCAGGTCACTTAACTATGGATTGTGTCTGACGCTACCAAAAACATTCCATTGGCTGATTCCATGTCTTCAGCCTATATGAAGACAGTCAACCAAGGAAGGTGTGAAGGAGGGATACTACCCCACAATCTTCTGTGCTATAATGAACTTTCATTTCAGATCAATCCCATTTTTCTCTGTTAAATGACAATCATATTCAAATTGCAACAAATTAAAAGCAGGACTTTAAAAAATAAAGCACTTGCCTTTTGGAATTCCTTCTCTTTGAAAGTTCAAAAACATTGACTTCAAAGGCAAAATTCAAGAAATGTATTTCTCCACAATGGAGAGTTCTCATGTGTTGTTGAGAGCAATATATTTTTTTTCATTCTAGCACCCTATTTTCTTCTGCTCCTTATGTTTATAAAGCCTAAGACCATCTATCCTTCTCCATCTTCTCCTCTTCTCTTCCCCATATCCCCTCTCCTCTGTTGTGCTGTCCAGACTAGGACCTAAAGCCTGCCTTGATCTGAGGCCTATGTATATCTTCAAAGAACTCTATCTGAGAAATGGTGCTTTCTTTCTGAAACAATGACTAGAAAATGTTTTTTTTTGGAATTTTTATATTTATATATATATATTGTATATTTTACTATTTATTTTTGTATTTTTAAATGACAGTTTTAAAATATTTAGAAACCCCTACAAAATAAGTGCTATATAGTAGGTGCAGTATGTACACATATGTGTGTAGAATATTATGGCCAAGAAGAAACAAATTTTGCCTTCAAAGATTCCTGGGGTATATTAAAAATAGTGAAGAAAAAGCTGCTCTGGAAATCGTATATTGGAGAAAAGTTCTTATCTCCTTGGCTGAGACTGCTAAGTTTTGCTTAAACAACCATATCCCCAGGGCCAAGGATAAATCAGACAACCAGCAAACATAGATTGGGTGTTTACTGTTTGCAGTACAGCAGGCTGCTGTCATGTATGAGAAAGGATCCAGGGACATTCAAGGACTGAAGGGAGTTGGGCAGCAAGAGAAACTATGTTTCTTCGATCTGAGATGCTGACAGTTTATGATACTCTCAGTTTATCAATGAACAATTTGGAGAGCATCAAAACTGAAACAGGAATGCTATATTAAGAATGAATTGTAGGGGTAGTGAGGCAGCTCAGTGGATTGAGAGCCAGGACTAGAGATGGGAGGTTCTGGATTCAAATACTTCCTAACTATGTGACCCTGGGAAAGTCACTTAACCCCATTTGCCTAGCCTTTACCGCTCTTCTGCCTTGAAACCAAGACTTATTCTAAGATGGAAGGTAAGGGTTTAAAAAAGAAAAAAATAATGTATATCTATCTAATTTTTTTCAAAGCAAAAAAAAAAGTTGCATAAGTGCAAATCATCAGTGTTAACTAGCTTCAGAAGGAACCTTAAAGATCACCTAGTTCAGTTCTCAATTTACATATGGGGAAACTGAGCCTTAAAGAGATGAAGCAATTCCCTGATATCATGTAGCCAAATTAGCAGAGCTGGGACTCTAACTCAGATCTTCTGACTATAAAATTGGAGCTTTCCATGCTGCTTCTAAGCCACTGTCCTGTTGAAAAAAATTGTCAGGGTATAAATAGTTGTCACCATTTACTAGATTCCCGACATTTATAAGGAGATCATGCTTTATTTTTATATTTTTTCAGATTATATGTAGATACAATTTTAATAATTGTTTTCTTATATTTTGTAGTCCATGTTTTCTCATCTCCTCCTATCCTTCCCCCCATCCAAGGTAATATGATATAGGTTGTACATGGCTACTACATAATGCCTAATTCCATGTTCATCATACTATGAAAGAAGACACATATCATTTATACTAGAGAAAAACTCATGGAGGAAATGAAGTGAAGAAGTGCATGCTTCAATGTGCATTCAGATTCCATCAGTTCCTTCTATGGCAATGCATAGTCCTTTTCATTATGAGTTCCTTGGCGTTGTCCTGGATCCTTGCATGACTGAAAATAATTATGTCATTCACAGTTGATAACTATACATTCTTGTGGAGATCACAGATTATAAATGATGCTCTTTTGAGATTATAACCTCAAATAACTTATTTTGGAAATGACCTGACATAGGATCACAGATCTAGAATGGAAAGAGGCTTTGCAGGTCATCTAGCCTAATCTTTTCATCTTGCAGTTGAGGAAACTGAGGTCCCAGAACATGTCCCAGAGTGTACATCAGATTTATCACATAATGAACAATACCTTATGATTTTATATTATGATATTAATGGTGGTATTCCAGAGACACTACTAACTCAACATGACAGAAATACTCATTTCACAAAATCTAATCTTTCCTGTTTTCTGTACTACTTTCAGTGACATCCTTCTTGTTACCCAGGTGCCAAATCTCTGTCATTGAAGTATGAAATCTGGAGCTGGAATAGACCTTTTACATAATGCCATCCAATGCCTAATTTTACATGTGGGGAACTTGAGGCTAACAGAGGCACTGGAACTTGTCCAAGATCGTATAATTACTAAACAGACAGGCTGAGACTCAACCCAAATTTTCTATCTCCAGGTCACACTATCTATCATCTTGAAGTCCTTCTTCTCTTAATCTCCCTCTCAGTTATTGTTTTGTTCTTTCCACCTTTATAATAATGGTAATGTTTTGTATGGTTTTTCCCTTAATTCCCTTTTTAAAAGCCTAGAATGGCAAATAGTTTTGAGCATTTCACTTTGCCTATCATACACTGGCAATATTCTATAACTTGATGCTAATTCAAAGGATAAATATGCAATTAACACAATCACACCTGACCTTGATTGCAATATAGTGGAAAAGGACAAACTTATGAAAAACACAGAAGAGAGCAAAGAACACAAATGTATAGACAAACATCTAACCTGGGCTTTGCAGAGGTATAACTATGTGACTGTGAATTAATGAGATTGATTTCCATAAGCCACACAAGAAAATTTACTTCTCTGCTTCATCATTTCATCCTTTACATTTCTATATCATATAGCTATATATTTTTTCCTTATTTTGAATCTGACACATGTTTTTCTTGGTATAGGAAACATACTACATATTTGACACCTATACTGTGACTAACCATTCTAGAGAGTATAAGCCACTCCTTCTCTAGCTCTTTTTGTCCCATACCCCTTGCACAAATTCCATCCTTACAAGAGTTTCCAGGGTGGGGAGGAGGTCTGAATTTAAGCAACATGCCCAGGTTCTTCTAGGCAAGTGAACATCAGATACAACATTTGAACATAAATCTTTCTTATCTAAAAAATCATTCTATTTTATTACATGTTGATATAATTTTTGATAATTATTTTCTGACATTTTGAGATCCATGTTCTCTCCCTCTCCTTCCTTCAGATGGCAAGTAATATGATATAGGTAGTATATATGCAATCATGAAATACATATTTTCATGTTCAACATGTTGTGAAGGAAGAAAAAAATATCTCTTATACTTGAGAAAAATTCCTGGAGGAAATAAAATGAAGAATGGTATACTTCAATCTGCATCCAAACCCCATCAGTTCCTTTTATGGTGATGGACAAGCTTCTTTCATCTTGAGTCCCTTGGAGTTGTCCTGGATCATAGTTAATGAACCCATATTTTCCTGATTCCAAGGTCAATTCTCATTTCACTTTTCCAAGATGTTTCTTCTCTAAGTAATTTCAATGCTGAGGTACCTAGTGAATGACAGCAGTCAGGTAGGGGTTAGTCTATAAAGACTAAACAGGGACAATTTTTGAGTAGCATTGTGGAAAAGCATGAAGAAATGGTTTCTATGGAGAAAATGGTTGAGAATTTTTTAGGTACACCATAGTTGCTCCTTTAAATGTTTACTAAATTGAAAATACTGGAAAAGAAAGAAAGTGTTTGTATGTGTGTATGTTTTGGGGATGATTTTAGATTTTCAAATCTCTGATTTTTTTGTATTTTAGGTAGTTAAGGAAATTGATAATTAATGATAAAATCTATCACCTATATTACTAGGACTGAAGTCTAAAAATCCTTGATTGCTACTTTGTAAATGGACTGATACATGAAATAACATGAAATTACTATGAGAGGTAATGTAGTATAGTGAGAAGAGTAGGGGGAAAATAAGCCTGGAATCAGAAGATTTGGATTTCCTTTCAATTAACTGATAAATTCAGTGGTATATTCTAAATTGACATCTTCCTTGTTTTCTCTAAAGCTTTTGACCACGTTGGGTAATTCCCCCAATACCATTCAACAAACATTTCCTAGAAACTCTCCTTTCTTAAATTATATTATATTATCCTTTCCTGTTTTTCATACTACTTTTTCAAATGCTTTTCCTCAGGTTCCTTTGCTGGATCACAATTCCTTTCTTTTCCCCTAAGCATAAGGGACTCCAAGAGTTTATGTAGGACTTATTTCTCCACATCATCTCTGGTGATCAAATCAGATCACATACTCAATCATTATGTCAATGCAGATAAATCCCAAATCTATAAAACTAGTCAAATATCTAACTTGAACTTGAGCACAAGCTGCCTATATGACATATCTCTTTAAGACTCTGATTATCATAAATTAATTGAGTCAAAAACTCATCATCTTCTCTTATAAATGCATCCCTAAACCAAGTGCCCCCAATTCTGTTGAGGTTTCCACTATCAGTGGACCAGTTTCACAAGCTCTGAGTTATCCTTGACTCTTCTCTTTCCTTCAGCTCCACATACATTCAGCTGCCCAGTCTCATTTATATTAGTTCCACATTTCTTGCAACTATCTTCTTTCTTCATGCAATCACCCCTTTATGCTCTTATCACCTCTCACCTCCATAGTATAACAGCCTCCTAATTGCTGTTGCTTCCAGTCCCTCTTTTCTCCAATATGTCTCCAATACGGATACCGAAATAATCTTACCAAGGTTCAGGTGTGACCATGTCACTCTCTTTCTTGCTCAAAAAGCTTTACTTGCCCCCTTCAGCCTGGCATTTAAAACCTTGGACAATCTGACTCTAAACTACATTTTCAGACATTTCCTATTTCTCTCCTTTCGCATTCTACAATCCAGGCAAACTAGGTCATTATATAGTCTCTGATTTTGGTATCCTATTCTGTGTCTCCTTCATTCACCCAAATTATCTTCCACCATCAAATTACTTTGTATTTACTTAAGAATAGGTTTTATTTCCATCATCTAGTCCCCATAGTGGAAAGTAATATCCTTGAGGTTTAGGCCTTTTTTTCTTTATTTCTTTGTATCCATACCATTTTGCACAGAGTGGGTAATTAATATTCTTTAATTCAATTGAAATTGAGTTGCGAGTCTCTGGCTCTGCAATTAACATGTTATGTGTAATTTGGGACAGATCACACAATCTCTTTAGACCTCAATTTCACCATCTATACTATCAAGGTGTTGATTAAAGGGTCTCTAAGAATCCACACACTTCAAAAATTCTATGATATCCATCTGTAATTATAAAAACATGTCCCCTAGCCTAGGGAAGATGGATGGTCACTAATTTAAAAAAATGAAACCTTAACTATAAAATAGACCTACATCAAAAAGCTGAGTGAATTTTTAACACAGGGATTCTTTGGGTCTTTTTTTTGTCATGGACCCTAACTGGCAAGTCTGGTGAAGCCTATGAACATTTAGGAAAATGTTTGTTGCCTACATTCACAATGAATGAAATGTAAAATTTCAGTTAAATGTTACTGAAAACAAACATGTAATTTGTTTTCCAATAAGGGTCACAAACCTGACCTCCTGAAATTTATCTATAGATATCTTGGGGGTTCCTTAGGCCAAGAACTCCTACTTAAAGGGTTATTCCAAAAGATTCTCCTCTCTATCACTTATGGAATAATCAAGATAATTTCAAGTTATAACTACTGTCTTCAGTTTTTCTATTATTACATTTGAAAGAATATATTTGGGAGATAGTAGCAAAATAAAAGAAAATTCTTTTTCTTACATATTGACCTCTTTTAAAAAGGCGCCAACATTTTATTCTCTACCTATTCAAGCCAGTGTCCTCTTAGCTCTTGACTGAAACTTCTGTGAGTACCTGTCAAACTGCTAAGTACTATAGTAATGGACTATAAATACATAGATATGGGTTGATTAATGTAGCCTTTTTACAACAATTTATCTTGTGAGAAATGATGCTGAGACATTTACTCATCTGTGAAGGCAGAAGAAGAGAAGGTGGAGGCAGCAAAAGTCAGGTGTAATGAGCTTGGTATAGCTTTCCTAATCAGAATTTATTCTATTTAGACAAGTGGGGAAGAGCAGAAACCATTAGTACTGCATACTTGCATGACAACACGTGGAACATATGAAATTCATAACTCTTGCTTGTGACAAATAAAGCTTAGGATTTATTTTCGGAGTACTAATGGATCAAGAATTCATAATTAATCCTAATATGTATTTACGAACCACAAAAAGGGTTAGAAACATTAAAGCACTCTCTTTCTTTATATCTTGTGTCTCATCATTCTTTATTAGGTAGCAATGTGGTAGAGTGGAAAGGGTGTAGGATTTGATGTTTGAGTTTGAATCCTACCTCCTACCCTTACTACCTATTATGATGTTGAGCAAATCATTTAAAGTTTCTGGGCTTTATTTTCCTCATCTAGTAACTGAAAGGATTATACTTCTAGCTAGAAATTTATGCAAACACATATAAAAGGCAAATGAAATGTCTAGCAGTAATTTTGGGTCAGTAACAGAATTTGATTTGTTTGATATTTATATGATGTAAATAAGTATTTTGTAAAAATATAGATAATGGCATAAAGAGTAGCTGTTTCTTCTGCTTATATCTATAATTAGTCTTCATATTGAAGTTAATGATAATCATAAAGGAGAATCCAAAAGGGGGGAAAGGTAATCTCAATGATTTTCAGGAATGGTAATCTAGGAGAAGCAGCAAGGCATATGAGATAGGGAGCTGGATTTAAGCAGAGATTCTTAACTGATACCCATGAATTTATTTGGATTTATTTTAATAACTTATATAGTTGGTTTACTTTGTAATGACATTTATTTCATTTTGTTATACATAAAATATTTATTAAAAAGGTTTTTTGGGGGAGGAGTTTACAGGCTTTAATGCATTGCCAAAAGGATCTATGACTAAATATTAAGAACTCTTGACTGGGTTTGAATTCTATTTCTGATATTAGTTGTATCACTAGGAGCAAACTCTAAACCAGCAGACAGCTCCCTAGTACATAGTGTGAAGAACATGGCTGGCCCTAGTCAGATGACCAGGATTCAAACATCCTCTCCAGTACTTTCTGAATGACCTTAGGCAAGTTACTAACTCTCTACTCCATCTTCTTCCCTAGCCCACCTCCCCCAACCCCAACTTAATTTCCTTATCTATAATATGAGGTTCCTGGACTAGATGGCTTCTTAGATCCCCTTCTGGGGGGCAGCTGGGTAGCTCAGTGGATTGAGAGCCAGTCCTAGAGATGGGAGGTCCTAGGTTCAAATTTGACCTTAGATTCCAGCTGTGTGACCCTGGGCAAGTCACTTGATCCCCATTGCCTACCCTTACCACTCTTCTGCCTTGGAGCCAATACACAGTATTGACTCCATGATGGAAGGTAAGGGTTTAAAAAAAAGATCCCCTTCTGCTTACTAAATCATAGGTAAAATATAACATATGGTGATCCTAGTTGTACCTAGTTAAGGCTAATCTAAGATGATTTTTTTTTGTTTTTTTTTGTTTTTTTTTTGGTGGCCTCTAATTTCAGCTTATAGTATCTGTGTAGTCTTGAGCAAGTCATTCACTTTTTTGAGCTTAGGTTCCATATCTGTAGAATTACTGGTTGCATTAGATGATCTCAAATCTAGGTCCAAAACTAATGGTCCACTGAACTGATCTGTATCTTTTCTTAAGAAACATTTTTACACAGGATGTCAGCCTGAAATCCAGTTGTGAAAAAAAACCATAAATGGTTCAGAAGTTAGTTCACTGCTGATAGTATTATATTTCTTCATTGTAGCAAGACTATCCTTGGACTCACTGAGGAAATGGCTGCTATTTTCTAAATCACTTCTATTGTGATGACACATTGCCTTAATCAGCCATTTTCAATGGTGAGTTGGAGACAAGCTGGGCAGCTCTTTACTATGTCCAGGCACTGAGTAAGTCTCTTCTTGACAAACACAATTGTCCTTCCTTTCAAATAAAACAAATACTCTTTCATAACCCATTGAGCTTTTCTGAAATATAGCAGCAGACAAAGAGATTAGTCACCATGGGGCAAGACAGAGTAATCATGCTGAGGAGCTGGTGAAGAAGAGAAGAAAACTCCGCAAATCAGAGAGAAGGATTTGATTGGTTTTCTCAAATGATGTCTACTGTTATCTTGCCTTTTTGATTTATTGGATTCCATCTGACCTTAGAACTTAAGCCCGGGGACTAAGTAGTACAGGAAGACATTAGGTTTTTCTGTGTCTATTTCTAGCCCTATTTTCTCCCTAGATCTGATGATCAATCAAAAAGCCTTTACCATAAATCCCTATCATGTTCTAGGCACTAAGGACACCAAGACAAACATGAAAGGAGACCTACTTTCAAGTAACTTACATTTTATGGTAGGAGATAACATACATATTTATATTGGACGGTTCTGTGGTTTTGGTGTTATTAAGGATTCCCCAA
This sequence comes from Gracilinanus agilis, assembly GCF_016433145.1. Lineage (NCBI taxonomy): Eukaryota > Metazoa > Chordata > Mammalia > Didelphimorphia > Didelphidae > Gracilinanus > Gracilinanus agilis. The sequence goes on from NC_058134.1 coordinate 252,229,716, forward strand.
AAGGAATCTCCCTCTTGTATTAATCAACTTCTGCTTGGCCAAGTATAGCTGAATGCTGAGGGAGAGAATTCTAGGAATAGGAGACAATGGCCGTGGGAAGGTTTGGAGACAGAGGAGACAACAGATTGCTTGAAGGCACTGCAAGAAGACCACAGAGTATCTTTACAGGAAAAAATGTGGACTAAGTCTGAAAGGTAGGTTGGATTGCCATTGTTGATGACTTTATTATTTTCTTCTATTATATTTTCCCAAATTACATGTAGATACAATTTTCAATTGCCATTTTCTGACATTTTGTGATCCATGGTTTTTCTCCCTTCCTTCCTCCACCCCCCCAATAGCAGGTAATATGAAATTAGTTATACATGTACCATCATGTGATACACATTTCTATGGTCAACATGTTGTATCTGGAATATTATTGTGCCATAAGAAGTGATGCATAAGATCATCACAAAAAAAAATCTGGACTTATATGAAATAATGCAAAGTGAATTGAGCAGAACCAGGGGAATGTTGTACACAGTAACTGCAATAAAGTACAATGATTGACTGTGAATGACAACCATTTTCAGCAATTCAAGGAATCTGAACAATTGCAAGGGACTCATGATGAAAAAATCTATCCAGATATAGATGGAACTGAATACAGATTGAAATGTGCCATTCTGTATTTTATTTCCTCCATGAATTTTTCTCCAGTATAAGAAAGTTACTTGCCTTCTTTCACAAAATGATGAACATGGAAATATCTATTGTATAATAATAACGCATGTTCAACCTATTCTTGGGGAAGGGTGAAGGAAGAAGAGGAAAGAACATGGATCACAAAATGTTAGAAAATGATTACTGAAAACCATACTGACATGCAAACTGGAAAATATAAAAGAAGACACAAATCACTTACACTAAAGAAAAATTCATGGAGGAAATCCAATGAAAAATGGTTTGCTTAATCTACATTCAGACTCCATCAGTTCCTTCTATAGCAGTGGATAGCCTTTTCTGTCATGAGTCTTGTGGATTTGTCTTATATACTTCCATTGCTAATAACAGTTGTTATTAACAATTAATCATAAATTACTTTTTTAAATCCTTACCTACTATCTTAGAAGCAATACTGTGTATTGGTTCCAAGGCAGACAATGGTAAGGACTAGGCAATGGGGTAAGTATCTGAGGTCAGATTTGAACCCAGGACCTTCAATCTCTAGGCCTGGCTCTCTATTCTCTGAGCCACATAGCTGTCCCCAATCATCATACCTTCTTGCTGTTATTGTGTGCAATGTTCTCCTGGTTCAGCATACTTAATTTTGTGTCATTTTATATATCTTTCTTTTTTTGTGTGGTAATCCTAGTTATCATTTGTTATGACACAATGATGTTCCATTACAAATCATTGTCATTGATTTCAAATGCCAAAGATAAACATTTTAAATTTTATTTTGGGGATAACAGGGAACCAATAAATTACTCTGGACATAATTTCTTTCTCTGTAAAACAAGATATTTTGTATGAGATTGTGTCTCAGGGCTCTCTCAGCTCTAAATCTATAATTCTGTAAATCAAGGCCATGGACAAAAGTCACACAAGAGGGGCAGGTATGACTAGGTGAACATCTAAATCTTTGGAAGAAATTTTTAAATGCATGGGAAATGTACATTTTTGATTGATATATAAAATGATAAGAAGCAGCATGCATACCAAAGCGGAAAGAGAGCCAATCTCAAAACAAGAAAAACCCACTTCTAACTAACTATATGATTTTAGTCAAATCACTTAGCCTTTCAGTGATCTATTTAGCAGCTCTCTGACTATAATCTACAAAGAGCTGACTAGCAATGTTGTAGGAATTTCTTCACTTTGGAGTATCCTATATTAATGAATCTACAGGTCCCACTCCTATGTCTATTTGTAATAAAGTCATGACAGAAATACTGCTTCAGGAAGACTATAGTTTAGTTCTGCTATTCATTTTTCCTGTTGATATATCAATTTATCTTCAAGGTATTTGAGTTTTCTTCTTCCCCAATCTTTGATAGTTTCAATCTTTTTTTCCCCCTTTTTTTCCCCTTATCACTCACTTTCTAACTCCTTCCTCTGTGATTATGGTTGCCCTGGATGCTGGATCTCAAAGCATCTGTTTCCTTACATATTGGACAACTCACTGTTCACATCTCTGTCTCAGCTAACTTGAGTGGCCAGATTTGGCCCCAGCTAGATGTGTACTATCCTTCAGGCTTGGTGAGGTGTTTCAGCACTCCTCTCTATACCTATTGTTCTGTCCTGCTGAGCATTTGCACTCCCTTTGTTCCTCCATTCTCTTGGCCAGGCACTAGCAGTCCAGAGCCTATCCTTATCCCCAGAAGTGAGAACTTTTTAGTCCTGGCATTTTCAATTTGTTCTTTCTGATAGGATTTAGCCAAACTGGTTGTAGCCTTAACTCTATCCCCAGATGGGTTATTAATAAAACCTGTCCCTTAATTTTCTAGTATATATACACTAGGGCTCGAAAAGAGCTGTCCTTAGAGACCCAAGATAAAAAATAGTTTAAAGGCATGATACTTTTTCTCATGCCTTTTCCATTTTTCTCCTTGTCTCTCAAGAAACTGAGGCTCTGGAAAGTGAACTGACTTTTTCAAGGACACACAGCTAGTGAATGGCAGAGATGGGATTCGAACTGAGATTCCTGTCTCTGAAGTCCTCATTTGGTTTTGATTTCTAAATTGTACAATGAAAGTGAGCAGTCTTCTCTCTGTCCTCCCTTTTTCCTTAATCACCCACCAGCTTGAGGAGGAGAATGGATTAGCTACTTTGATCGAAACTTACTCTTTAAGTAGGGCAGATTGCAATTCAGATATTCTCCTCTCACCACCTTCTGAGAGAGAGAGAGAGAGAGAGAGAGAGAGAGAGAGAGAGAGAGAGAAAATGTGTGTATGGGTAAATGTACTGAGAAGACTGGCTAGAGTGCACATCTGGGAAGGGGATTGGAGAAGGAGGGAGGGGACGACAAAGCAAGACTGACAGCGTTCATGCTGGAAGTCTTCTTGCTGTCAAGCTTTTCCCTGGGTCCACCAGCATCGCCAAAGCAATAAAAGGAAGAGAAGCTGGCTGAAACAGTAGTTGGCTGCTGCCACACCCAGACCAGTTAACCTCAGCTCTTTCTGTCTCTCTCTCTACCACCCCGGGAAGGAAGGCTCCTCCTTTTAGGAGCCGCGGTGTGGCATACCGCACGATTGCCACGGCCAGAGGGAGGCTGGAGGTGGAACCAGCCCTGGCAATCCTCGCTTAAAGCCGCGCGCATCTTCCTTCTTGAGTCACCATTGTGCGTGCCACCGTTAAATTCCAGTGAGCTCTGTGCGGGGCGAGGCCAGAGCAGCACTTGCCTCCCTTCCTCCGGCTTTTTTCTCCTTGCGCCTATGGGGGGCCACGAGCTAGCGGGCTAGCTAGGGCGGCGTGAGCCCATGGGAGCTGCCGGCCCAGCCCCTAGCAGCGGCAGCCGCACCAGCAACTGCACTCGCACTGCATCTGGGGAGCGGAGTGTATGAGTGTGGATCTGCGAGAGAGCGCGTGTGCGTGAGGGGGAGAGCAAAGACGTGATTACTTCAGAATTTATTTAAGGGCCGGTGGAAACCACTGCAGCAGCATCCAGGGGAAGCCCCTGCCTGCCCGAGAGAACGAGGAGGCGCATCGAGAACGAGCAAGGGGAAAAGGCGATGCCTTAGCAGCCCCCCGGACCCCTGTTTCAGCACCACGCGCGCAAGCAGCAGGTTGGTTGGGGCGGGCCAACTTCTTAGAGTGGTTGGGACTCTTAAGCCTCCCCACGAGGCTTGAGGAGGATAAGTGGGTGTGTGTGTGGGGGAAGGGGGGGCGTGTATTACCTGCCCTTTTGAGCGTGGAGCGCATCTTTTAAGTGCATTAAGCTAGAGGGGGAAACAAACCTGTCCAGGCTGAGGGGATAGATGGGGAGGGGGGCGGAATTCCTGCCTAGCCCTTCTCACCTACCAAGGGCTATCGTTTTACTGTTGCCTTGGGGTTGATGAATGCTCACTAAGAACTCCTTTGTAGAGAAGGTGGCTGCTCAGAACCAGGTGGGGCGCTCTTCTTCCTATTACCCCGCTTCCCCCCAACCATTCTGTGCTTTTTAAGTGCCAACATTTTAAGGGATACAAGAGTGAGTTTAGTCACCTCTAGTGACCCAGACTTGGGGGGTGGGGAAAAGATGGGAGAGGTAGTTGGGATTTCTGGTCCATTCGATTAAGTTTTGGAAAGTCAGGGCGCTTTCTCCCCCGCCCCCCCCTCCTACTCCTCCCTCCCTTGCCTCCTTTTCCAGCTGTAAGCGTGGATGGCGTGGAGGCGGTTGCTCCTGGAAAGGGGCCGCTGGGGCTTTAAGAGCCGCCTCTCCCCCCTCCTCCTCTTGACAATGGTCTGAGCCGAGCTCTGCTTCCCAAAGCAAAATTTGTAATATGCCATTTTTCCGATGGACGCTTCTGCTTTTGGCTGCTGACGGAGGAGGCACGAGAAGATGCCGGGATGCTGCTGCTGCCTCGGAGCTCAGACACTTGCCGGCAAAGCGCTGGGGCCAGGGCTTTCTCTGAGCCACCTTCTTCCTACCCTTGCTAGGGAAACGGTCCAGGAGCGCCCGGCGTGAGCCGACACCCCCCTCCCCAACCCCCCATCAAGCCAGTGGAGACTGCGGTTGTCATTGATCTATTGAAGGAGCAGACGCCGAAACACAGACATTAGGTACCAAATCTTCTTGATAGCTCCACATGCTCTTCCTTTTTCTTCCATCACCCCCCTGGCCCCACCCCACCCCCAGGGAAGATGTATGTAATACTGTAATCATCCTGCCTGGGGGCTCGAGCCCTTCTTATTTTCCTCTTTTTTTCCCCCCCTTCCTACTTCCCTTACTTCTTTCTCCTCTCTTCTCTTCCTGTGCTCCCGGTCAACGCTGGGTGGTGAATTTTAGTGTGGGGATCCTGAAGTCAACTTCAGGGTGGGGGGGTGTGGCCGCTGATTTTGATGTCCAGGGGAGTGCAAGAGGGAAGGGGGTTAACTTGGTGAGTTTTAGGACGTATGCAGATCACTAGGGTGAAGAAAGTGGGAAATGCTTCCTTTGGAACTGAGTCTTTTCTCTGGTAGACTTCAAAGAGTTAAATAGGAGGAGGAGGAATATGCATGCAATGCCACTCAGACAATGGCAAAGATTCTCTCTTGCTGAATTACTCACTCCCGGTAGGTTAACTGAGGTGGAGCCCATGGGATTTTTAAGAATAAACCATTGCTGTAGAAACTCACCCTCACCAATAACTACATCCTTGCCTTACATAGTTTTAAATTCTGGTAAGCTGTTAGGATAGAATGGTTCAATGACATCCGTCAAGGAGTTGAAGTCTTTTGTAGTCTGTCACATTTGAATAGGTCCTCCTTGGACTTCTTGCAATTGACAGAGAGCAATTGCTTTTCAGCCTAAAAGTCCTGGAGCCTGGAGTCCAGCTGGCATCCCAAACTTTTATTTGGAGACCGGAGGGATTTGAAAGGCAGTCAAGGTTATGGCCAGAGGCACGTTTTCCTGGTTTCCCATTTTTGAGAAATTGGAATTCTTCAAGGCCAATTCAAGTAACAGTCACAAACCTAGTTAGAGTATCTACATTTATTTTCTTCCTCTCGCTCCCCCCGCCCCCCCAAGAAATGAATGATGCCTCTCTCTCCAGAAGTTGACCTAAGAGTTATTTAGTAAATGCAGTGCCAAATGGATTGTTATACTATATACCTCTCAGGAATTATAGAGCAAATTTAAATCTGTCCTTCCCTGCTTTCTAAGAGTCAACTTAGATACTGTCAAATATTAAGAAATTCTTTTAAGAGCCATAGGTAATGGGACGATGAGGAGAATTCCGACAAGCCATGCAAATTCCTTCATCTATTCTGCAATTAGGTGTTTAAATTGTTCAATCTATCTAGATTGATAAACTGCCTATTTAAAAAAAAAACCTGAAGGATGTATGTGTTCAGGGAATATTGCAAGTGCAATTTCAAATGATGACATTCATTAGAAAGAACATGAGTGCTAATATAGCAAATGGAGCTTGTACATGGAAGTGGTCCAAATTTATTCATTTATTTATTTATTTAATTTTGGGTGGCATAATTTCCTTCCTTTTCCCCAGGGGCTATTGATTGCTTTTTAAAACCTGATAAAGTACAGGACTTTATTTAACTGAATGAATTGCACCAAGGTGTAGCCTGCTACTGTCATGCATTTTTATATAAATCCATGTTTGTCTTAATTATTTGAGAGTGATCCATCCAGATAGGATAGTGTTTTTATTATTTTTAGTTTCTGGTAGAATTCTTTAGAATCTTTTAGGTATCCTTAAACTTTAGGGAAGCAAACATACCTTTTATTTATTTTCTCCTAAGTAACCAATAATAGTGGTATATTGGAGTTTCTGAGTAGGGGATGCTGACATATCTAGTGGAACTAATGTTTAATTACTGAAGCAAAATGAGTCAGGAAGAAAATGTGCTTGCTTGTAGCAGGATTTTGCTGCTTTCATCATGAGAAAACCTTTTGATTGAGAAAGTAAAGGGAGGGTTGACTGGCTTTTGTTAATAGATCTAAAAAGTTGTTTAGTTATAAAGTGGCCATAATGCAGTTGAGATAGTATTTTTTTTAAAGTCTTGCTGTACCCAAAGGAATTATCTGTAGTTTTATTTCACTACTTTCTTTTAAAAAAAGATTTATTTTAGTTAAAATAATTGGAGAAATATTGAAGTTTAATAACTTGGTTTTTCAAGCAGGTCATGACTTGAGTAATAGAATAATGAACTTTTATGTCTCTCCAATCTTTTAACCTATGAGTGACTTTACTAGGCAATTCAACTCTTCTCTTCCCCCCTCCCCCAGTAGATAATATCAAAGCATTATAATTTACTGTGGGTTAAGATTTTGTTTTGACCTTAAGTACTAGAAAGAGAACAATATGGGCTTCTTAAGATTATTTTTGAGACTGGCACAGCTGTTCAGTATATTAATTTCATGCATGGCATGTATGCTAATAGTCTTTGAATATTTAACTGTCAGAATAATCCTTGGATCCCTTTTCCTTGAGAATTTTGTTAGGTAAAATTTGAAGACACTTATTTCATCTTGTTTATTTCTTCCTAATAGTTTCTGATAGCAGGTGAAGGTGAGAATAATTCGGAACACTGCATTTTTACCCATTAGGCATTGTCAAATTGTTGAAGCATAAAGTACCCTTTGTTAGACCTTTGCTAAAGGCAGCATGTTATGCTGTTTCAAGTTCTAACCTGGAGTCAAGAAGATGTGAGTTCAAATCCTGTCACTAAGTTAACTACCTGAACAACTGGTACTTAACATATCTGTGAATCTTCCAAAACTCTTAAACTATCCATGAAGGCACAGATCAATTCAGAGGTGACATTCTGATTAGTACTCTAGTCAGTCATTTAATGCATTCAGTACTTCCATATGGACAGTCATTCTTCTTTGAAGGTTGGAGAATAATAAAGATATCAATAAAAATGCCCATCTTAAGAGAATTTTCAACAAACATTTTTATAACAAGCAAGAAGGAGTTATTCTTAGAGCCATAAGACCCTACAAAATTAAGTCTTCATTCTGACACTTGATAACTGTGCAACTGATTTTAGAAAAAGGGACTTAATTTCTAAGCCTCAATTTCCTCATGTATGAAATGGTGATGCTTTATTCACACTGTTGCAGGATTTCAGTGAGGAAAGTGTTCTGTAACTATTAGTTCACTGTGTAAATGTGAAATATTACAAGCAATAACTTTTTTCCCCTTTTTTATGCTGGTACATTTTTTCAAAACTTGGCATCTTCCTCTGTGTGAAAGCACTAACTTTTAAAAAAGTTATGAAGAGTATACTTTGTGCTTTTCCCTTCTCTTATAGTGGATCATTAATATCTGTCTCCATCTGTCTGTTTGTCTAGCTAGCTTTTTAATGTGTCCCAGAAGTCTTAATGCAGTTTTAAGCTTCTAATAGCTACTAAACTTACTAAATTATTACTAGCTATTAAACTATTAGTAACTTTAAATTGCACTAAGAATTTTGGAACATGCTATCACCATGTATTATAGTAAGTCATTTAAATATATTTCAAAATTTAGGCATATGTATTTCCCCTAAATAGTCTGTATTGTCCCTGGTGAATCAGGACAGATAAGAAATGTGAGATCTTATCTCTTGACCTAGAGAGAACCTTTTAGGACATCTAGTTTAATCTCCTCTTTTTACAGATGAGGACACTGAGTCCTGAACATTTAAAAAGACTTGTCCAGGGGCAGCTGGGTAGCTCAGTGGAGTGAGAGTCAGGCCTAGAGACGGGAGGTCCTAGGTTCAAATCTGGCCTCAGCCACTTCCCAGCTGTGTGACCTTGGGCAAGTCACTTGACCCCCATTGCCCACCCTTACCAATCTTCCACCTATGAGACAATACACCGAAGTACAAGGGTTTAAAAAAAAAAAAAAGACTTGTCCTAATTTACAATGGTAAGTGAGTGGCAGGGCCAAGATTTTGAACCTGGGTCCTCTGAATCCAGATCTAGCATTCTCTCTTCATTCTGACCAATCCAATCACAGGCAATTTCATTTGTCTCCTCAATAATCCACTTCCTTTTTTTAAACCTGTACTTTGTCTTAGTAACAATTTTAAGACAGAAAAGCAGCAAGGGCTAGACAAATGGGGGTTAAGTGACTTGCCCAGGATCACACAGCTAGGAAATGTCTAAAGTCAAATTTGAACTCAGGTCTTTTTGACTCCAGGCCTGGTGCTCTTTCCACTGTGTTACCTAGCTGCATCAATAACCCACTTTCTACAGAAAATGCCAAAGAAAGTAGTATCATGTCTGTAGAGTTTGACCTCCTTCCTGTTCAAGAAGAAGATCTAAAAGGAGTGATGATTCAATTAGAATAATGAACTGACATTGCAGTTCTAAGTTGGAGGATTCTGTTAAAATAATAGTCAGACCAGGTTGTATTATACCAAAGTTCTAGGGTACTAATTGCTAGGAATTTATACTTATTGGCATTGAAAAATCAAGAAAAATGGTGTTGGAACAAATGGGAAATTACAAAACATTAATGATCTAGTGGAGAATTCTCAAAGATTTTGTGACATCTCAATATTTGTTTCAGTTCTTGATGGATGTTGGGTTTTCTTTTAAGGCATAATGGAAAAAGAGTACTGGATTTGAAATCCATGGTTCTGAGTTCAAGTCCTGACTCTGCCATGTAGTTCATAAGTGACCTTGACCAACTTGCTTAAAGACTTTGAACCTTATTTTCCTCATCAACGAAATAAGAGATTTGGATTAAGTGATCTATCAAGTCCTTTTGTCTGGAGAAGGAAATGGCAAAACACTCCAGTATTTTTGACAGGAAAACCCCACCTGGGGTCATCAAGAGTCAGATGTGACTGAAAATGATAATAAATTCTCTTAAGTGCAAAATTTTTGATTGCATAAAATCATGAAACAACGACAAGTAGGTTGAGTCAGCCAACTTCTTACCAGGAAGAATTTTTTTGCCTGTTAATTTGACTTTAAATTTATTATTATTTCAAAAATAAAGTTCTATTGTAATTACTTTTGTGGTGTAGAGGTGACTTTGAATTATCAAAGGCTATGCCAGAAGGGCAGTTATGTGTGCCAGGCATTACCAAGCTGTCCAGGCTTTGAATTATGGGCCATGTGATAGACTGAGACACTACCATCATCGCATAAGGTTGGCTAAGTACAGATTCTTTTTCAGGAGGCTTGATTCTAAGGTGATTGATGTTACTTTTTCCTTAGTGGAAGGTGAAGGGACTTTGGAGGGAAGGAGGGAAGGGGACAACAGCTCACAAAGGCAATCTGTCTCTCTTCTGGTGTGGAGAGTTTGTGATCTGTGGCAGTGAGAGAAATATACAACACAAAAGCAAAACACTGAGTTATTTGAACAATACATAGAGTAGGTGATTTGGAACTGATTTTAATAGTTATGTATTAAATGCCTACTAAGTGTGAAATGCTGTGCTAAAGAATATGCTGGAATAGGTAATGAAGTTTCTAACATTACTATCTTAATGGTTTAACAGAGGGTAAGAAATATACATATATAATTGTGACGAAAGGCATGTGGGGTAGATGCACAGGATAGCAAGAAGTGAGAAATGTGAGCAAGGAGAGAGCATGTTGAGATGGGGAGAGATTGCATAAGGAGAGACACCTGAAGTCGGTGAAAAGGTAGTACCTGATTTGGGAAGTAATGGAAAAGGTTTGAACAGGTAAAGATGCGGAAGAAGGAATTCATTATAGGTGTATTGGGCAACAATACAAAGGAGTAGAAGTTGGAGAGTATGATGAGAAAGAAAATAATGAGAAGTACAATTAATAAGACAGAAATGGGGGCAAATTCAAGACTCCTGATACATGGTAACTTAATTAACTTATTTCTAGTAGAGAAAATATGATGTTAAAAGAAAAAATATAGCCATCTATAGCAATGACTTTTTGGAAGATTTAGGGATGTCATGTTGTATGGACATAGAGTCAGGGTGATAGAGTAGAATCAGCATTAGTCTGGGAGCCAGAAACCCTAAGATATAGGGCCAGTTTTGCCACAAACTAGCTGTGTAACCCTAGGAAGTAAGGTCACTTTTTGGGCTATAAAAATTCAGGTGTTGGAGATTGGACTATTTAATCTTCTAACATATTTTAGCTCTTCAGTTCTGTGCTCCTGTATACCAGACCAGACAACAAAAGCCTTTAAATTGTAATTTCTGCATAATAATCAGGACAGATGCCTTTATCTTAGTTTTCTTTAAATAACTTATGTCTAAGTTTATCTGTAACATTTATTGAGTGTCTGTGTCAATTCAACAAAGATTTAACAATTTCCTGTTCAATGCAGAGCACTATGGTAAGAGCCAGGGATATTGAAATGATAAATAAAATGGGCCCTGGCTTCAGGAAGGGTATCATCTAATGAGGAAAATACAAGATAAGACTTATAAACAACTATGCTTGTCAGAAGGTTATATATAAGCTAATGTAGAGATCCAGGGCTATAGGAAATATAGGGACAGAGATCTCCCCTTTTCCCTTTGGATGGTTCCATGTGTAACATACATATAGATCAATTTTCATACACACATATATATCAATCAGTAGATGGGGGTTGATGGGAGAAGGAAATTCAGAAATAGATTCATAAATAATCTAGGTTTGGCTAATGAAAGAAGAGGAGAATTTCTACAGAATTTTAGAGTTTTATTCCTGGCATGGGAAAATGACTTGTATGAATATAGTTCAGAATATGGTTGGAGGCAGCAAGATGGCAAAGAGGATAGAGAGCTGAGCACAGAGTAAGGAAGGCTTAAATTCAAATCCAGCCTCTTACATACTTCTTAGCAGTGTGATCCTGGGCAAGTCATTTAATTTCTGTTTGCCTGTTTCTTCCAATGTAAAATAGGGCTAACAATAGCATCTATCTCCCAGGGTTGTTGAGAGGATGGAATGAGGTAACAATTGTAAAGTACTTAGTACAATTCCTGGAACATTGTAGATGCTTAAAAAATGCTTGTTTCCTTCTTTCCTTTATTGACCATTCTATGAAATTTGTTCCTAATTGACTACCCCATCTCTCTCGGTACATTCTGTTCCTTTAGCTACTGTCATACTATTTATTGTATTTCTGTATTGTGATTTTTCCTTCTCAGAATAATCCACTAGTTGGGTCAGTTGGGTCCAACTCTTTGTGACTCCATTTGAGATTTTCTTGGCAAAGATATTGGAGTGGTTTGCCACTTCCTTCTCCAGCTCATTTTACAGATGAGGAAACTGAGGCAAATAGAGTCAAGTGACTTTACCTAAGGTGACACAGCTAGGAAGTGTCTCAGGCCAGATTTGAACTTGGGAAGACTCATCTTTTTGGTTCCAGGTCCAATACTGTATTCTCTGCACCACTGAGCTGCCCTTTATTCACCAGCCATTTTAAGCATATAGTAAGTGCATAATAAATGCTTCTTTCCTCCTTCCTTTCTTCCTCCCTTCCAGTTAGATCCAGCAACAGCAAATTGTTCATTTTGGTTGAGGCATAGAGTAAGTATGCTAGGGGTTAGTGATGCAAAGAACCAGATTTTGGAAGGCTTTTGCTATTAGCCTTCCTAGTTTGTGTTTTGTTATTATGGCAACACTAGGAGCCAGAGGGGTTTTTTTGAGCCTCTATGTTAATAATCAAAGTGTGTTTTGGCAACATAGTGAAAAGTAGCATGGGTTGTAGAGAATGGAGGTCAGTGGAACAATTAGAAGTCAATCACAACAGCTTTTGACTGATAAGGGTCTATTCCAGGATGGTATCAGTTTAAATAAAGAGAGGACTGTGAAACTTTGCCAAGGAAGAATTGACAGGACCAATCCGACAAATGATTAGATATGTTGGGTGTCAAAAGGAAGTCAGACATCTCATTTCAGTGGAGAAACCAAGATAGCCATGTTGATATACATCTTTCTGTAGATAAACATGATATTTGAAACCGGGGTTGCTACTAGAGGTGACCTTGGAGGACAAAATACATAGGAGTAAAATGGTAAAAAAGATGCCTGATGCATGAGGCTGTGAAGAAGTAGAGAACAGTGTTATGATAGCTAAAGGAGAGTATATTGAAAGACATGAGGTAGTCAAACAGGGCCAGATTTCATAGAACAATGAAGAGAAAGGAAAGAAGGAAGGACTGAATTAGGCATATTAAGCATCTGCAACATCCCAGGCACTCTGCTAAGTACTTTACAATTGTTCTCTCATTTAATCCTCACAATAGCCTTGGGAGATAGGGTGCTATTGTCCCCATTTTACAGAGGAGGAACTGAGGGAAGCTAACGTTAAATGTCTAGTCTAGCATCACACAACTAGTAAATATCTGAGGCTGGATTTAGACTTGAGACTTCCTGACTCTGGTCTCATCCTCTGTCCAGTGTGCCACCAAGCTGCCTTCAAGGACAAGAACTGAGGAAAGACCTCATTGACTTTGGAAATTAGGAGGTCACTATTGAGCTTGATGTTTCTGCAAAATGATAGGAGGAGAACATATGCTGATCTGAATTATCATTCAGTGTTTAATTTAAGAACTAACTCTTCCATGAAATCTTCAGTAACTTACATGGGTAGTATTAGCATAACATCAGTGGACTACTGTCGTCTTGGAGGGTTGGCACTGTGCTATTTAACTTTTGTTTTGAATGACTTTGAAAAAAGAACACATCGCATAGGTTTGAAATCTGCAGGTGACATGAATTGGTGTCACATAGAGTGACAAAATCCATATCCATAAGAATCTTTAAGGCTAGAATAATGCAACAAAGGAAATAAAGTCAATCGGTAGAGAGAGATATAAAATGACACTGAGATAAAAAATAATAACATTAATAGCACAAAATGGCAGAACTGTAGAAGGAAGTAGAGACAGAAGCTCTTATAAAAATATCTGGGGATCATTTAAAAACTATCTTTGAGTGGTCTGCAACCTCAGTCTGTTACAACAACAAAAACAATCTAATGTTCTAGGTTACATTGCATCCAATGTTTTGTGTATAGAATGAGAGAGATGGTGGTCCTGCTGTCATCTGACCTAGTCAAGCCATTTCTTGAGTACCGTATTCAATTCTAGTTTGAATAACTTTCATCCTCTGAGATAGGAGAGGAGATGTGGATAAAAAGATTTAGAAAATAATTAAGGTGTGGATGAGAGAAGAGAAAATTCAATAATGATACCTCAATCTTAAGAAGGTAGCATGCTGACTTATCTGGTACAGGAGGTGGTTTTGTAGTGTTTGTAGTTTTTTAAAAAAGTTTAAAAACAGTCTCTATGAGGAATGTAAGAGATAAATAATGGTAGAGGAAAGAGTTCATTTCTAGACTTGAAAATCTGGAGAATCATCACCATTCAGGTGGTAGCCTAATTCATCTAATTCAATAACCATTTATTATACTGTCCTAGAGGTTGGAAATGAAAAGATAAAAACAAATGGTCCCTTTTTTCATGTGCTCACATTCTAAGGAGTGGTTTTGATATATCCATATTAAAAATATGAATTTTATATCATATTAGGACAGAATTTCATTGCTAACAGGAACTTCTAGGTGACAAAATATCCTCTTTCAATGCAGATAGATAACTATTCTACATTATAAAGTCTCAGAGATTTGCTCAAAATCATATTGCCAGTATGTCAGAGGCAGATCTTAAATACAGGTTGTCCTGAATTTGATTTTAGCTCTCTATCCATTATACCATACTGCCTCACCTTAATATTTGTTATATTATAAATATATGTATATATTAACTTAAGAGGATTAAGGATATATATGGATGCAAATAAGATGCAGCAAGTGGACTGAGTCTTGCATCGATTTCCTCTGGATATCAGGAGATTGCAAGGAAGTCTTTTTCCAGTGGTGGATTTGTGGGAGGGTCTGGACAAGGTGAATGTGGGAATGACAGCAATGGATGGATTATGATTTGGAGCATTGGAAGAATATCCACTTATTTATTTATTTGTTTGTTTTGTTGGGTTTTTTTGAAATTATTTTTTAAATTTTGAATATTTTCTCCTAGTTACATATTGAATGTTCTTTCCCTCTCCCCCAACCCCTCTGTCCCCCCCTTAGCCGATTGCACAATTCCACTGGGTTTTACACATATCATTGATCAAGACCTAATTCCATATTATTGATAGTTGGACTAGAGTTATCGTTTAGTGTCTACATCCCCAATAATATCCCCAACAGCCTATGTGTTCAAGCAGTCATTTTTTCTCTGTTTCTCCTCCCACAGTTCTTCCTCTGAATGTGGCTAGTTTTCTTTCTTAGAAGTCCCTCAGCCTTGCTCTGGATCTGGAGGAATATTTAGATTGACATCATAGATACACTTCAATTTTTAACTGTTTGGAATATTTTTTGTTGGGGAGAGTAGCACTAACTGATAGGGACATTGGAAAATGATTCACATGATGATCATAGAAGCCTGGTTCCTTCTAGAAGACACTATTCCAAGTTCCTTGATTGGGAGTTGAAATGGTTTATTCTCAGTATTATCAGTTTCCTTTGCAAGTCACTGTTGGGCTATGAAAGGACATCCATTAGAGATGCTTGAGATGCTTAATGATAAGTACTCATTTTAGATTAGGCAACACAGATTTGCCACAGAAACAACATAGTTTTGTGATTTTCTCCATTAATAATCTTTAAAAATGAACACTGTAGATTGTGATTTCATTTAGTGTGTGAAATTGTCCAGGGAAGCTGAGGACATAGAAGAAATGTACAATACAGTGCCTATACTCAAGGAGTTAACACCTTAATATAGCTGAGATAATATCTGATAACATTCCTGAAACCATCGAAGAGTACCTTTATAGAGCCACATGATAAATATAGTTAAATATAATGTAGAACTAATGATGAGGGTATCTTCATGAAGAAAGTTAACTTTATGTTAAAAACATTTTTGTTTAGAGGAAATATAGCATGGTAGATTTTGTGTTCATATCTTGCCTCCTTTACTACCTGTAAATTCTTTTTTATTTTTTTATAAGTGCATACATGGTTATATTTATTTTCAAAATTATTTATTTTTAAGATTCATTTACTTTAAAAACTGAGTTCTGAATTCTCTCTCCTTCCTACGCCTCTCTTACCTATTGTGAAGGCAAGCAATATGATATTGTTTATACATGTGAAATCATATAAAACATATTTTTATATTTACTATGTTGCAAAAAGGCAAGAAAAATAACAAACACATAGAAAATTATGCTTCATTCTGTATTCAAACTCTATTAGATCTTTTTTGGAGATGAATGACTTTTTCTATCTAAGTCATTTGGAATTTTCTTGTATCATTCTCTTACTGAAAAATAGCTAAGTAATTCAGTCCATCATTTCTTACATCATACATTATTGCTGTTATTATATATGTACAGTGATGTACAATGTACAATGTTGTACATTTGTACAGATGTACAATGATCTCCTGGCTCTGCTCACTTTACTTTGCATCTGTTCATATTCATCTTCTGAGGATTTTCTGAAATCATCCTGTTCATCATTTTTCATGGCATGCCCCTATTGATGAAAATCTCTTCAATTTCCACTTCTTGGCCACCACACAAAGAGCTGCTGAAAATATTTCTGTACATGTATGTCCTTTCCCTTTTTCCTTGATCCTTTCGTGATGTAGACCTAGCAGTGCCTTTGGGCATAGTGCCAAATTGCTCTCCAGATAGGCTGAAGCAATTCACAATTCCATCAACAATGCACATAATCCAATATTTCCCACATCCCCTCCAACATTAATCATTTCCTTTTTCTGTCAGCCATTCTGATAGGTGTGATGTGCTTATCTCAAAGTTGTTTTAATTTTGATTTTTAATTGATAGATAGAGAATCTTTTCATCTAGTTATTGATAGCATTGATTTCTTCTGAAAACTTCCTCAATAAACCTGTGTGGTCTTGATCAAGTCTTAGTCTACTCTTTAGACTTCAGTTACTTCACACATAAAGAGAAGAAGTTAGATCAGATGGATCTGAATGTCCCTTCTAGCCTCCAATCTTACATGCCTATGACCTCATACAATGTGCAAAGTGGTAGGGATTCCTTTTGAAAATGTATTTAATTTATTTTTCTGCAGGGGGAGTTGTGAAATTTGAAATTCTCTTGTAGTTAGTATACATGTTTAGTATAGAGACAGAATTGGAGGGAATGGTGTACACCAGGACTCAGAAGTAAAAATACTGAAAGTTTACCTAAGGAAATGAGAATCTCAATAGAGCAACAGTGAGAACTTAAAACTTTAAAAATAATAAGGACCAATCTACAACAGGTAAGAATTCCACATGTTGAGGGGCTTCTATGTCATGGTGATGCTCTCCTTACTAACCTTTCTTCTTCTCTCCTTTCTTTAAGCAATGATGTGTGAGGTGATGCCCACGATAAACGAGGACACCCCAATGAGTCAAAGGGGGTCCCAAAGTAGTGGTTCGGACTCGGATTCCCATTTTGAGCAGCTGATGGTGAATATGCTTGATGAAAGGGATCGGCTTCTAGAAACACTTCGAGAGACACAGGAAAGCTTGTCACTTGCACAACAAAGACTTCAGGATGTCATCTATGATAGAGACTCACTCCAACGACAGCTTAATTCAGCCCTTCCACAGGTAAGCTCAGGCATATGCTCATATCAAATTCCACTAGAAAATGAAATAAGATTTATATTTGATCCATTTTCATGAACTCTCTATTTCTTTGATTCATTTTAACCTTTGTGATATGGGGGAGAAATATTGAATGGGAAAGAAGCACCAAGGGGGAAATTGCCTACACAATTTATTAAGATAAATAGGAAAAAATGTAAAGTCCCTTACACAGTGTATAAAAATCAACTTTATGAGTATAAGAAAACATTCATGTCATAAAAGTGATTTGAAAAAGACTTTGGTAGTACAGTATCTTTACTAATCAAGGGTAATGCCATTTTAGATTGCATTAAGAGAAATGCAACCCCCCCAGAACTATGGAGGTGATGGTCCTACTGTATTCTGTTGTTATCATACCACATCTGGGAATTGTGGTCATTTCTGTGCACTACATTTTTGGAAGGCCATCGATAGTCTGAAGAACATCTATAGGAATGAGAAAAAGGGTCATGGTGGTGCATGTCATGTAATAGCAGTCTTCAAGTGTCTAAAAAGATTTCATGTAAAAGTGGGGACAGAGTTGGTCCTAAGTGTCAGATCTAATAGCAATATCTGGAAAGGCAATTTTGGCTTCATATAAAGGGAAAATTTTTTCCTGACAATTAAAGCTGGCCCAAAGTGGAATGCACTGTCTTGGGAAATAGTAGATTTATTCTCCCAAAATGTTTTCAAGTAGAGACTTGATGCCGATGCTATAGAAATCATTTATGATGAGATAATGATTGGACCGAAGGATTATTTGGCATCCCTTGCAACTCTTGCAATGATTGTATGATATCATTCAGAAGTAAACAGGGAAGCTGGATTTTATGGCACAGGTCCATAATCCAAAGCTGGAGTCTGGGCAGATCTTTGGAAGTCTGGTGTTTTGCTGTTTAGCGAGCTAAAAAGATTGGGTGTCTTCATTAGGACCAATATAATGAGCAACTAGGAAGAAAGGCAAACATTTGCCTAAGGAAATGTTAACTGACCCAATCTTTGACTTCTCAGTAGTGGAATTAGGGCCATGAGAGGGCTCTGCACTTTCAATCTGGGTGAGATAGGAGAAAACAGTCATAACTAAATGAGTAAAGAGTGAGTGTATATGTATAGTCACATACATATAAATATATACACTTATGTGATGGTTAAATTTCTTGATCTTCACTCAAAATGAGGCAATGCTTGCCACCAACTACCTGCTTAAATGAAGATTTTTTTGGTAGAGAAGCAGATAATGACTTGTAACTACTATTTTTGTAAAAAAATGATTAGACTCATTTTAAGGTTACTATCCCTTCATGTGGATAAAAAGCAAATAGTTAATGATACTGTAGCTATTTACGAATACCCCTAATTATACTCTTGCCAGATAGTGTGAATACATTTTATCTATTTTTATCTCTAAAGTTCACAAATATTTTCATTAGAAACCTTTAGTTATTCTTATACTACTGAAAATTTATCTTGGAAAATGTTAAACAAAGGAACATCGAGCTGCCTTCAATAAATTTGTCAGTAGTGCCAGACAAACCCACATCCCTGGCTACTGATAGAAATGGAGAATGTAATTTCTGAGCCACTTTCAGTAATTTTTGCGATATTATTGAGAACAAGAAGGGGGTTATATAGTAGGAAAAGGTCAGTGCTCTTCTAGACTTAATAATATGGAACTGAAAATCAAGGGTGATATTATGGCTGGATATATAGATTTGAAATCATTAGCATAGAGAAAGGTAAACCCGCAGGCTTTGATAAGCTCTTTGAGATGGAATATGTAGAGAAAATGGAGATCTATGATAGAGCCTTCAGTAATGCTCAGTGAGTAGCCATGACTTGAATAATGAGAGAGAAAGGCAGGGAGAGAGATGAGAATAGTGTTATGAAAACCCTGAGAGAAGAGAGTAATTGGGAGAAGATGGTGAATAGTCCTAAATGGTATAGATAAGTTAAGAGGGTTGAAAACTGAGAAAAGACCTTCAGTTTGGCAATTAAATGTACACTGATAACTTTGTAGAGGAAAATTTCAGTTGAGACTATAAACTACAAATTTGAATGCAAAAAGTTGAAAAGAGAGAGGAAGGGAAATAGAGGCAACAAGGAAAGAGCTTTTCCCCCAAGCATTTATCTGTGAAAGTAGAGAGAGATATAAGATAGAAGGGTACATTCTAATGAGTTTGCCCCCCACCCCCACCCCCTGCCAAGATTGATGGTAGAGAACGTTATCTGCTGTAAAAATGGAGGAGGGATTGAGTTTAAGGTCAGAGGTAGAGGGGGTTGGCTTTTATCCAATCACAATGAAACTGAATCCCTAACTGTCCAAGAGTAAACTAATTCCTAACTCCGACTTCCCATTCTTTCATTCTCATCTACCTCAACCCTGAAACTCTAGCATCCCAGTTCTGTCTAAATCTGTCACCTGTTCCACCATATTCTCTGGAATTCAGGATCTAGTCTGATCAACTGGTGTTGGCTAAATCTAGTGAATGAGTTGAGTTTGTTTTCATTCATTCACTAATCATGACAGCTTGTCTCAGGGCAGGAGTTCAGTCTCTCTCAAGAACTGGAGGAATTTTTTCTTGTAGTTCAGTTTAGAAGTGTTGTTCCAGGTGGGGAGAAAAAGTGTGACATTTGCAGAGCATCTGGCAAGAGATGGCTGAGGATGACTGCATGAGCTGTGAAGCAGGATGTGTGGTCTGGTGAGAAGGAATCTTGTAAAGGGATTCCTGTTGATGTATGGTTTATATTAGATGTCTTTTGTTTCTTTGATTTGAGATCTTCCTGTAATTATTCCTTTATAGTAAAATTGTAACATTTGAATGTAATCGTTTTAGAGGTGAACTATTCAACTATAGCACTATTTAAGTGATAACTGGGGGGAAAAGGAGAACTTTTATTGATTTGGGCTAATTGAAATATAGGTCCATGGAATATTCATCCATAGCCTTGCCTATTTTTAGTTTATGAAATAAGAAATTGACAGGATACCAAGATGTATTTCGCCCTCCAGTAGAACGTAACTTCCTTAAAGACAATCATTTTCTCAATTTTGTCTTTGTATCCCCCAATACCTGCAGAGCACCTACAATATAGTAGATGCTATTATATTCATTTTACAGATAAGGAAAGTGAGGCATGTGGCAGCTAAGTGACTTGCCTAGGTTCACAGAGCTATTAAGTATATGAGGCATAACATCCAGGAAGAAGTTCTCCTTTTAATTTTAAATTTTTTAAATTTATTTTATTAAAAAAATTTTTTTAAACCCTTAACTTCTATGTATTGGCTCCAAGGCGGAAGAATGGTGAGGGTAAGCAATGGGGGTCAAGTGACCTGCCCAGGGTCACACAGCTGGGAAGTGTCTGAGGCCGGATTTGAACCTAGGACCTCCCGTCTCTATGCCTGACTCTCAATCCACTGAGCTACCCAGCTGCCCCCAAGAAGTTCTTTTGATCACTGTTATTGTAGAAGATTTGAGGAAAATGGTTTGATAGCAACTCCTTATATTTCTCAGAAGAGGAGCAGGAGGATTTTAACTTAAATGCAAATTCAGTAGACAGAAAGCAAAGCAATGATTGAACTGTACTCATACATGTACTGTTTTATTGAAGATGTTTGTTCATGAAATAGCAATTGGAACGAGTAAATGTGAACACTAGGATCCTCAGTTTAAAGAAAATCTTCTTCCTTTATTTCATGTACGTTTGGGGATAGAACCTGTAGTGCAGCATTAGTATTTTTATTCCTTTTGAGTTCCTTTTCATGTGGTGTTCCTTTTGGAGTTCCAGGAGCTGAATGCTGTAGTGATTTGGGAGGGTAAGACATATCCAGAACAGTTTTGAGGTGATAAAAGGCTGTCATCTTGAAGGCCTGCCTTTTCTCTGCTGGTTTTGCTGAGTTCCAACAGTCCATACATAACAGGGCACTGTTTAACTTCTCTTGGTCTAATTTTTTTTTATCCCTTCCTCTCAGCTGAAGATAAGGCAAAGCAGAAGCCTGATAGATAGCATCTTTCTTTCAGAAGCTGTCAAATGAAAGCCTTCTGGATGGCATTTGATTCATATGCCTTTGAGAGGAAGCCTTTGTGAGGGGACAGTTCTGGTACAACACAAAATATAGATATTGTCCAGAGAGGTTGGTTATTTTCTTCCTAGAAAGTGAATTTAGCATTGTGTTTGCTGATGCCTTTAAGGAGTACTCTATTTGCTTTCTGTTTGTCGAATTCTCATGGCAGCATGGAGTTCTCAAATATTTTGACCATCCTTACAACTTGATTAGGTGAAAATAACTAATAGAATGGCAACTAATGAACTAATCAGTTAGTCCCAATGAGAAATTATAAAACACCAAAGGAAACACTAATTTAGGAATCATTTAAGGAGATTTAGGGAGAAAAAAACACCAAAAAACACTGAAACAACTTAGGATTACAAGGGATATCCATTATAGTAGTGGTTCCCAAACTTTTTTGGCCTACCGCCCCCTTTCAAGAAAAAATATTACTCAGCCCCCTGGAAATTAATTTTTAAACATTTTAATAGCAATTAATAGGAAAGATAAATGCACCTGTGGCCATCACCGCCTTCCTGGATCACTGCAGCACCCACCAGAGGGTGGCAGAGCCCACTTTGGGAATCACTGCATTATATCAAAATATAGTTATCAAGCTATTTGTTTAAAATTCAGGTGTTGTAGGATAAAAATTTTCATTTATCCAAACTTTATTTTTCCTTATATCTTAGTTATTCTGAGACTCTTGAATTTTCTTTTCTATTGTCCAAGCTGGGATACATATGTATTATAAAGCATTGAATTTTTTCAGTATTTACTTTTAGTTTCAGCCTACCTGTTTAAAATTTACAGGAATAACATTTTTTTATAATGGGGTGTCATTTTCAAAATAATTTGATCCATTTTATAGATGTCTAACTAATTCTGAGGGGATTACAATAGCAAATCTCCTCCCTTGAAATTAGATGACCCTTTGTAAGAGGGGAGAAAAGCACATTAAAATGATATACATATATACACACATATGTTTCCATACGTATATGTGTGTTTATGTATATACACACACACACACACACACACACACTAACTTTCCACAGAAGGAAAAAAAAAGAGTATGCATGCATGTTGTCCAGTTGATCAGAAAGCAGTGACTGCTCCATTCCAAACACTATAGAGAGAAATTTTAGTTAATGACACATGCCCCAAATCACTACTGAGATGCCCATCTAACCTTGGCCTTTTCCCATGGCCCATATATCTTCCAACTCAAGGAAAGCAAGGCCACCTAGTAGATTAGCTTGAGAGGTTTATAGGCATCAGTGCATTGCTGAGGGACCAAACAGTAAGGTGGATTCCTAAAATTTAATTAAAAATAAGAAATATAAAAATGAAAAGAAAAAAGCAATAACAAAATTAAAAAATCTGAATAAAAGCCAAATGTGTAAGCATATAATCCAAAAGAAAAGATAATAAATGGAAAGAAAATGGGTAAAATCTTAAACATAAAACCAAAATGAATATTTACAATGATGTGAAGAGAAATGAACCAATATTGCCCTAAGAAAAAGGCTGTGTATTTCTGGGACTGCAAGAATCATCCTGATATTTCAGAAGAGAAATAAAACTCTCAAAAGAAGAAATTAGGAATGAATGTAGGTCAAATATCAGAATTCTCAGTGCAGAATTAAAATAGAAATAGCAGAGTAGGAAAAACTGCATATATGATGAAGAATTTCTCTTTCCAAATAGAAACTCTTGGAGAGCCCATTTTTACAATGCAGAAATACAAAAGTAGAAATAAAGGAGAGCTGGCAATATTCGAATATGACATGAATTCCAAGTCAAAATAACTGAATACAGGATATATAGAGAACCCATGAAGATAATATGTCCCCCAAAACAAAATGATAATTTTAAAAAATTCTGAACACCCTAATATATTCTCTAGGATTTCTAAATACAGAACATTGTTTGAGAGAGTATACAGATAAGCACCAAAAATTAAATTTAAAAAGTTTCAAATTCCAAGGTATGTAGCGATAAAATTAAACATTTTTTCAAGCCATGTGAAAAACCTTTAATTGTGAAGGAAGGATAATTTAAATAGGATAATTCCATATTCATGAAGAATTTTAGGAGAGATTGGAATTGTGTGCAGTATAATATAAAAGCCAAGTAGCCCAAACTATAATCTGAAGTAACTTCCTGAAAAACTTATCACGAAAATAATATAAATAAGGAAACGTCAGTTTCCTTATTCAACAAAAGATATATTTGAGGTAATCTTGGAAAAAACCTAATAATAAAAAAAGAGTAAGATATTTGACTTATAAATATCCAAACAACATTCTTGGAGCTGAGAAGACCTGTATTAAAAACCAGTCTTAGAGGCTTATTAGCTATGTGACCCTAGACAAGTTACTTTGTTTGCCTCAGTGTCCTCATCAGTATTATGGAGATATTAATAACACTCCAAAAATGTTATAAGGATTAAATCAGAGAATTATTGAAAAGTGTTTAGCACAGTACCTGGTACATACTAAGTGCTTTCTAAATGTTAGCTATTAATAATAATGGCCTAAGAAGGACAGCTACATAGTTCAGTAGATAGAGAGCCAGACTTGGAAACAAAAGGTCCTGGATTCAAATTTAGCCTTATATTCTTCTAGTTCTATCATCCCCAATTGCCTAGGCCTTACTGCTCTTTTGCCTTGGAACTGATACCCAGTATCAATTCTATGACAGAAGGTAAGGGTTATTATTATAATAATCTAAATATCCTGTCCACCTATAAGTGAATCAATATTTTTTTGTAAAAAGAAATAATTAAGTGGAAAATTGTGTGAGTGGAGAGAGAGAAGAGATAAGTGAGAAGTAGGTGATATATCGTTACTAAATGTGTACAATGAACAGTTAATGACCTCTCAAGACTGGAAATTCTGAAATGGTGAGAAGGACTCGGTTTGGGGTGGAGGAAGGTGAAAAAGGAATCTTGCTTCATAACAGGGAAAAGGTTTCCAATAAAAAAAAATTCCCTTTAGAGAGGAGGTATTTTTTAAAGAAAGAAACAGGTACCTTGTAATGAATTTCCTTTCAGGTGAATTTGTACCCTATTTTTTTTGAGAATGGGGTGTACCTTTCTCTACAGCATCTTTCCTCAAGAGGTAGGATTTATGAGATACCAATGGCAGCCAGTGTTTAGAGCTATAAGAGAACATAAAATGAGAAACAGAATGAAAAAGGCATAGAAACAGGGAATGATCATGGAAAGAACAGAAGGTTAGACCACTCGAAAACCCCTCACAATTCGGGACATATAGTGACTGCTGCCACACAAGATATTGATCTCCTTATGAGTGGACATTTCTAAAAACCAAGTACAACAGAAAAAAAAAAGGCGAAATGGGTAAGATTTACTAATGTACTTAGAAATTAGAAGAGGTAATGTAACCTAGTATTTAGAAGGCTTTATCCTCTTGAGGGACAGAACGAGAGGAAGGAAGAGAGAGGTGTGTTAGAAATGTAGAATTGACAAGACTTGGCAGCTGTTTGGATAAGAAGGGCAAAGGAGAATACACAGTCAAGGATGTTTCTGACATTGTAAATTATGTTGTATCTAGAAGGATGGTAGTGCTTAAACAGAAATAGGGAAATTAGGAAGACTGGAGAGTTGGGATAAATTTAATGAGTTCTTTTTTTAGACCTACTGAGTTTGAGATGTGTATATCACATCAAATTCAAGATGTCCCACAAGCATGGTGGTTTGGTGTAACCAGAGATAGGAATAAAGACTGAGACTAGTGATATAGAACATAGTGTTGATAGAATAAATTTTTCTGGTCAGTTAGACTTATTTATTTGCTTCTTATCTTAAAGAATCAGAAAGCATTTTGCAAACTGCAGCAACTTCCAGAAATGGTACAAAGAAATCTTGGAATGATTCAGGAGCAGCATTTATAGAATATAGGGTAGAAACTCATCTGGTATTCAGCTGGAAGAGAAGATGACTGTCATACAGTAAAGTTTAGGGACAAAAAAGTTAAAGGACCTACTATTAAAAATTTTTTCACATTGAAGTCAAATGGTAACAATTCTAGGAAATACTAAATAGGAAGGAAAGAAGGTATAAATCTAGTAACTTACGGTGCTTTAACTTGGAGAAAGCCTAAAGTTGTTTATTTTATATAAATATTTTTCTTTCTACTACTTTAAAAAGTAACAAGTCACACAGTGACAACAGTAATGTATGATGATCTACTGTGAATGACTTTAAAGTATTAACAGTAAGGCAAGGATCCCAGACAACTCCAAGAGACTTATGACAAAAAAAAAGATATCTGTTGCCATAGAAGGAATAGAAAGGCTTCAAACGCAAATGGAAGCATACCATTCTTTACTTTGTTTCTTCCAATTCTAGTGTAAGCAATCTGTGTCTTATTTCACAAAATGATGAACATTGGAATATATATTATGTGATAATAGATACAATACATATATTCCCTGCTTTCTTGGGGAGATGGGAAGGATGGGAGGGAGAGAATATAGATTGAAAAAATATCAGAAAATGAATATTTGATTATTTTTGAATTGACATGCAATCTGGAAAAAAATTAAAAAATTATTATAACAAAAAAGTAACAAATTAAGTCTGCAAGTTTTATTAATTACTGAATGTAGGTCAAGAAGTGTGGCAAATATTGGGGATAGAAAGAAAGGCAAAAACAGTCCCTTCTTTTAAAGAACTCTTATTCTGGAAAGTAGGAACCAAGAACTAATTTGTTATTAATTCATAAATAAAAAAAATTTCCAGACTTTTTCAGTGTACTTATCAGTTATACTGATTTTTTTCCTCTTCTATTTTTTTGTCTTCAAAAATGTTATTTGTTATACTGGGCAGCTCACTAGGAAAAGGGGGAGGAAGAAGAATACTTAGGAAATTATGGTAATGTAAAAACAATTAATAAAAACATTTAAAATTCTAATGCCTGTGAGGATTTTTACAAGGCTGCCAAATGTTAACAATATAATAAATGTTGTTGGGCTGTTCACATTACATATATTCAGATTTAATGAACAGTGCATATGGTTGTAGTCTTTTTTTTTTTCCCTTTATGCATCTGCCTCACTCCAGATATTGAAAGACTAGGTAATTTCTTTGTATCAAAGAAATACCTTCGAAATAATGAAGTAAACTGCTAGAAAAGTACTACCCAATCCTGGTGTACTTACTGAGAATATTTGTGGAGGATATGTCTAAAAAGAGAATAAGTCTTATGTGCCCATTGAATATATTTTAATAAAAATATCCATTTGTCTTTGAGAGATGACACTATTAAATATTTGTATTCGTTTCCTTGGCATTTTGGACAATGCTTTATATATTCTGGTTTCTAAGTATGTTTTTTATTAGATTTATTTTTTCCAAATTACATGTCAATATAATTTTTAATATTCATTTTCTGAAAATTTTCAATTCATGTTTTTCTACCTTCCACCCTCCCTTAGAAGGCACACAATCTAATATAGATTGTATTTATATAATATATATTTCCATGTTTATCATGTTTTTTTTAAACTCTTACCTTCCAACTTAAACTCAATACTGGGTATTGATTCATGGCAGAAGAGTGGTAAGGACTAGGCAATGGAGAGGTTAAGTGACTTGCCCAGGGTCATACAACTAGGAAGTATCTGAAGTCAGATCTGAAACCAGAACCTCCGGTCTCTTGAGTCTGGTTCTCAATCCACTGAGCCATCTAATTGTCCCCATGTTCATCATTTTGTAAAGGAACACACATATTGCTTAAACTAGAGACAAATGCATGGAGAAAATAAAGAATAGTATGTTTCAATTTACATTTGGACTCCGTCTGTTTTTCTATGGTAGTGGATATCCTTCCCTCCCCCCGCACAAATGCATTTTTGTTGAATTGTTTGAATAAAAACTGAGAATCATTTGGATAATGAAATTCTTTTCTCCCCACCAGAGTGTTATTTTTTTTCTTTGACCAAAGGGTTTATTTAGGATGTTGCCTAGAATGTAGTAGTCACTTAAGTGTGTTGTCATTTGTTGAGCTGTGTGCATCTGGGGAATTGTGCATAGCTTTCAGTGAGCTAAAGCTTCTTGCTATGGGAAAAGCCCGTGTATTCAATGCCAGGGCATTCTCAGCAACCTGATGATATTATTATTTAAAAAATCCTTACCTTCTGTCTTGGAATCAATACTAATTATTGGTTCCAAGGCAGAAGAATGGTAAAAGCTAGGCAATTGGGGTTAAGTGACTTGCCCAAGGGATACCAAAATCTTAGAAGAATAAAAAATGGTCATGAGCCAAAGGGCAATGGAAGGACCACAGAGTAGGAAGAGGAGTGAAGTATTACCATCGATGGCATATTCAAGAAAGTGACCTAAAGACATCAAGAATATAGAAGCTTGGGAATGTGAATGGTTCTCTTACACATTCAAGAGTGAGAGACAATGAGGGGACAAATTGATTATGGCACTAACGGCCATGAATGTTCAAATCTTTATAGGATCCTCTGTGTTGATCATCTCTGAAGTATTCATGGAAAGACAGACACTAGAATCACACAGGACGGTATGACTTGAAGGAGTTGTGTTCTTCATTTCTAGAGGAAATACCCAGACTGGTGAAATCACAGATCCATCAAAGTAGCTAAGAAAGGTTGTGTGAAAATTTTGACTTTTCCATTAACACATTCAAATATTCACTGAGCACCAAGGAAGACAGAAAGGAATAGAAGACTTAATTTTCCCTCAATTAGCTTAGAGTGTGAGAATATATTTCCAAATTTATGTCTCTTTTCCTGTTTCTCCTCTTCACTTTCCCCCTACTCTTCTCCTACTCTCTTTCCACATACACATACATGATATATATGTGTCTATGTACACATACATACATAAAATATATTGTTCAGTCATTTTTCTGTTGTCTTCAAATCTTTGTGACTCCTTTTGGGGTTTTCTTGGCAAATATAATGGAGTGGTTTGCCATTTCCTTCTTCACCTCATTTTATAGATGAGGAAACTGAGGCCAACAGAATTAAGTGACTTTCCAAGGGATACAAAAAAAGTAGTGAATGTCTAAGGTTAGATCTGAACTCCAGTCTTCCTAATTCCAGGCCAGTTCTCTGTCCGCTAGGCCACCTAGCTGCTATATACCGAGCACACACACAATATACATATGGATATGTGAGAAAATAACATATGCATATACTAACCAGGACAATTAAATTGATCCATAAAAGGTAAAGAGTGGAATAAACATACTGAGATTTGAAGATGATGTGAGCAAATTGTAGGTAGAAAAGTCAAAGAAATACTGCTGATAGAGGCAGAGTTGACAAATTTGGATGAGAGATGATAGTATTTGTATTCTTTTGAATTTTTTAACATAATTTTTATTTTATTTTTAAAAATATTTTCCATGGTTACGTGATTCATATTCTCTCTCTCCCCCTCCCTCCCCTCTCTTAGAGCTGATAAGCAGTTCCTCTGGGTTATACATATATTATCACTCAAACAAAACCCATTTCCATATTGTTTATTTTTGTAATAGAGTAATCATTTAAAATCAAAACCCCAAATCATATGCCTATATAAACAAGTGATAAATCATATTTTTTCATCTACATTTCTTCTCCAACCATTCTTTCTCTTGGTGTGGATAGCATTCTTTGTCATAAGTCCTTTGGGATGGTCCTGGGTCATTGCATTGCTTTTAGTAGCAAAGTCTGTCACATTTGACTGTTATACAATGTTTCAGTCTCTGTGTATAATGTTCTCTTGGTTCTTCTCCTTTCACTCTGCATCAGTTCATGGAGGTCTTTCCAGCTCTTTCTAAAATCATCCTGTTCATCATTCCTTATAGCACAATAGTATTCCTTCACCAGCATATACCACAATTTGTATAGCCATTACCCAATCAAGGGACATCCTCTTATTTTGCCTTTTGAAATTTTTGAACAAAGAAATGACATGAATAAAGTGTTCAGGATGGCAACTATCCTTTCATATTTGTAAAGTGAGTAGTGGAAGGGAATATTCTTTGGAAAATCAAAAATAAAACACTACCTTCTTGTTTATGAATTTAGGAATCAGTGCCTTTTAAGATAGACTAGATCAGTGGTTCTCAAATGGTGGTCCAGACATCCTTGAAAGTATGCGAGGTCAAAACTATTTTCCTGTTAATACTAAAATATTTTTATTTTCAATATGGTAAATATTGATAAATATAATCTCTGCAAAGCAAAACTCTTGACTGCCCTCCATAATCTTTAAGAATGTAAAAAAGATTTTCACACCCCCAAAAAAAAGTTCAGATCCACTAGTGCAGAGGATGTAGGGCCTGACTGGAAAATGGGAAGAGCTGAATTTCAATCCTGTCTGAGACATTTATTAGCTGTGTGACATTGGGTAAGTCATGTAATCTCTCTCAGTCACAATTTCTTTATCTGTTAAATGAAGATAGAACCATACCTGTGTCACAGGGAGACTTTGAAGACTGAATTTAATAACAAATCAAATTTTATAAACACTTTATTATGCTTTGCTAACCTAAAAGTGCTACAGAAAGACTATTTCTCTTCATTTCTTCTTTTTCCCTGACCCCTTCTGTTCTGAAACTAGGTATATAAACATCTAGTGAATTGCCCAGGTCAGACTGCTAGTAATTGTCTAAGGTAGAATTTGAATCCAACTTTTTCCAGTTCACAGTTCAAAAATCTGGCCTGCCTCCAATTGTGCCTCCCATTCTACCTCTGATAGGAAGTTTTTTTTAAGTTTCCAGGTCTGTTTATTTAAGTATCCAGGTCTCATTACAATAATTCTAAACTGCACAGTGTCCAGGTCTC
Source organism: Gracilinanus agilis (assembly GCF_016433145.1). NCBI lineage: Eukaryota > Metazoa > Chordata > Mammalia > Didelphimorphia > Didelphidae > Gracilinanus > Gracilinanus agilis. The sequence goes on from NC_058134.1 coordinate 252,259,864, forward strand.
ATTTTGGCTTTTTCTTTTTCCCAGATACATTTCCTTATTTCATTTCCCTCTATAAATCATCTTTATCTCATATCCATTCTTCATTTCCTCCTTTTCCCTGTCATGATCAAATTCCACAGTCCTGATTGACTCTGGCATCTAGCTCATGCTTTCCCTACCGTATTTTGATCCTGCCCAGAATTCTTTCATCTATCTCTCCAGCTCCTTGGGTCTTCATCTCTAACTCACAAGCATGGCTCTATGCCTTATACTTCATCACAAGATTTCAAAATGAATACTTACCTTTTTTGACCATAGCTTCTTTACCAGTTTTATCATTCCAAATAGTTCTCTCTTCTCAGGCAGTTGTCTTCCTTCAGTGAATTGTCAAGATTTCATCTATATTTGCTTCATATTGTTTCTTGATCAATAAACCCAAATTGTTGATGTCCCCTGCCCCGACTCCATGGTCAGTCATCTCAGTGAGGCACTTCCAGCTTCCATACCCACTGTAAGGAATACCATGATTTTTGGGGGTTATGTCAACAGTTGTTATCTGCTTTCTCTGCTCCTTATCCTAGTTCACCTTCAGAGTACTACTAAAAAAAGTGCCAAAATGGCATGGACCTGACCCCCCTCCCCCAGCAAAATTCATACTGTTAACTTTACCTGGACTTTCCTTTTATCTCTGTAATAGATTTCCTAGTTTGCTTTCCTTTGTGGTTGTTATAAACTTTGTCCACCTACTTAAACTCCCACCCCACTCCTTCATCCTTACCAAATGACTTTATCTTTCTAACTAAGGAACTAATTCCTAATAAGAACTAGGTTGAGACTTAATTTCAGGACTCTTTCCCATATGTCAAGTGTTCTTAGCTTTTTTTTATGTTTTAGATGTCTTGGGGAGTTTGGTGAATCTTACAAACTTCTTCTAAGAATAATAAGTGCAAAAAATAAAATAGGATTGCAAAGGAAACCAGTTGTTTTGAAATATAATTATTAAAATATTAAAATTATAAGTTTATGGACTCTAGGTTAAGAATCCCCACCTGTCCTCTTCCAAGCTGCTTCTCTATATTAGGCACTAAATAAATACTCATTTTTCTCAAATATTTAGCACAGTGTAAGACTCCTGATGAACACTTAATATGACATGATTCCATATTTATTTCATGGAGTACCTAATATTTTCAAGACACTGTTGTAAATGTGCTTACCTACCATGATGATTTATTCAGTCTTGAGAATTATGCAGCTCTAGCATTCCAAATAAGTAACTTATTCATTCTTCAAGCATTAATTAAACAGTAACTATGTGCCAAGTGTTGTACTGGCATTGAGTTTACAAAGTTAAAATAAATAAATATCCCTTGCCCTCAAGAAGCTCACAGTAAAGGGGACAAACATCAATAACATGTATTCAGATAAGTATTGTGAAATACACACATGTAGAAATACATTTGTTGTTCAGTTTTTCATTATGTCTGTCTCTTCCCAATATTGGTCATGTTTTTTTTGCAAGGATACTGAAGTGGTTTGCCATTTCTTTCTCTAGTCTACATACACATACATATACAAATTTCCTAAGGGAGAGATGTTAGTAATACAGTGGAATAGTGTAGGACTGTATAAGAAATGATACTTGGGAAACTTGAGATTCAGTGAAGTAGTTTTTGATAAGTTTCAAAATTTTAGCATATTTTGTAAGATGAACATTCTAGTTAAGTGCTAGAAGTACTTGCTGGATCATGGAGAAGACATTGCAGCTTATGCATTGATACCACGAGTTCCTGTTTTTGCCCAATTCCCATTTCATCAGTCTTTCATTTTGTACTTTCTAATTAAAACCATATTTCACTTTTCCTTTTTTAACTGCTTACTCACTCATCCAGGTTTTCAGAGGGGGCCCACATGAACAATGACTCAGGGAAGGAATGTGAGAGGGGGCACTTAAGAGGGTAGCTACACCAGTTGGTCCTTATAAATAAGCAAATAACAACCTTGAGGAAATGTATACATAGAGTTTATCCACAAATATACTAATATGAAGGCTAATGAATAACTACTTTTTCCTCCTACTTTTAATGAAAAATTATTAGAGGTGTGTGTATCCATGTGAGAGATAAAGACAGACAGAAACAGAGACAGACAATGGACACATGAGTGGAAAGAATCAGAGATGTGGACAAAGAGAAAGGGGAGAGAAAAAGGAAGAGAGAGAGGAATAGAGGTGGGAAAGAAAGATGAGGTAGAGTGAGGGAAAAGTGGAAAAATGAGAAAAAAATTGAGAGAGAGGAAAGAGAGATGGAAGGAGAAAGGGAAGGAAGGATGGAGAGGGAAAGAATGGAGAGAGAAAAGGAAGAGTGTGAGAGAGATTTAAAGAGAGGGAAAGATAGACAGAGAGAAATGAAGAGAGGGAGAGAGAAGAAAGGTGTCTGATAAATTCAGAAAGAAGGAAGGAAGAAGGCGAGATGGTGACTTGGAGGAGTTAAGTGGGGAATAGTATAAAAGAAAATATGGATAAGAACATAATTAAAGAAGTTCTTTCTAAACAAACTAATCTTCAGTAAAGGCTTTGATGAAGTACTTCCCTGACCTTTCCAGTTAGAAACTATTTTTCTATCTTGGAACCTTGAAAACATTGTGTACTTCACTTAATTCTATTCTGTTGCATAAAGATATACTTATAGGAGATAACACGATTTAATGTAAAGAGGGATGAAAATGTAAGCAGCAGAGATCTGGGTTAATATTCCCATTTCAGACTTTTGTTTATGCTGTTGTAAAAATGAGCAAGTCACTCAACTTGCCTGACTTTTAAATTGGGACCATACCAGGAGTGCCAACCTCTCAAAGTTGCTCAGGATCCAAATGAGGAACCATAAGGAAAGTAGTAAATATGTTCAGCTTGTATTTATTATTATACCATACTTTGGTGATTATTTCCTCAGGATCATATCAAGATTCATTTCTAACCCAAAGTTCTCCACTAGGACTTATAGGGATTAAAAAAAAAAAGAATCCCTTAGAAAAACAGTTGAAAAAATAATTTTTTTATTGCTTCTTGAAATTAGAATTGATGAGACCTCTTGAAAAACAAAAGTTGAAATAATATATTTTCTTTTTTGGTGGTTGTTTCCTCTTTTAAATTAGTGATCAGATTCTCTACATACCATAGGACATAATGTCCATAAGCTGGTGTGGCCATAAACAATTTGGTGCTCAGATATCTAGTGATGAGACTTCCTGAACTGAATTGTCAAGCTATTGCTTGTTCTTGAGCTCAGCAGAAGAATTAGTTTTTTCAGCATGTTGTAGACTTTATCAGAACTTGTCTTCTGTTAGTAAAGCCTTCAAAATCACCATGTATTGTTCTTATATTTCAGTCGTGTTTGATTCTTTGTGATCCCATTTAGAGTTTTCTTGGCAAAGGTATTGGAGTGGTTTGCCATTTTTTCCCAGCTTATTTTAACATATAAAAGAGCTAAGGTCAATAAGTTTAAGTGACTTGCCCATAGTCACATAGCTAGTAAGTGTTTAAGGCCAGATTTTAACTCAGGAAGATGAGTCTTCCTGATTCTAGGACCAGCTTTGCGTCTGCTGTGCCACTTAGCTATCTAGGTGGATCTGTAAGTCTAGCTTAGATGTTATGCCTAAACAACAACAACAATAATAGCTAGCATTTATATAGTGCTTACCAAGAACCAGACATCGTGCTAAGTGCTTTTCGAATATTACCTCATTTTATCCTCATAACAACCCTGGGAGATAGGTGCTAATTTTGTCCATATTTTGCAGTTGAAGACAATGAACCTAGGACAGTTCCTAGATTGTTTATCTGGTAGGTAGATGACAGTGGATAGAGAGCGGGGCTTGGAGTTAGAAAGACCTCAGTTCAAATGTGACCTCACACTTAACTATATGACTTTGGGCAAGTCACTTAACCCTGTTTGCCCATCTGTAAAATGAGCTGAAGAAGAAATGGCAAACCACTCCAGTATCTTTGCCAAGAAAACTCCAAATGGGATCATGAAAAGTCTGGCATGCCAAATAACAACTTCTGACTCTAGGTTCAACAGTCTACCTACTGTGTTTCTTAGCTGTCATAACAATGCATATATTTATTGGTAAGGAGCTTTTGTAAACACAATCAATCTGGTCCTCACAAAACAAATACACAATTAATCATTCAGACTTGAGAGGTAGCCTGGTAAGGTAGATCGAATATGGACTTACAGGATCTTGGTTCAAATACTGGCTCTACCATTTACTAGCCTGATGCTGTTACATATTTCAATTTCTTCATCTGTAAAATGAGAATAATAATATCTTTAATATTGAGAACAACCTTCAGAAGGTTGTTCAAAGGACCATTTAAAATAATTTTGGTAAAGCACTTTTTGAACCTGAAAAATTATATAAATGTCACCTAATACCATTATTATTATCCTTTAGAAATTTCCATATGCACTATCTTTAAAATGTATATTTAATCAAGCCAGAATATATTGCTTACTTGAAATGAGCTCAGGTTTTGGTTGTATGAAAAATGATAAACCATTAAAAGTAATATTTTGCTTTTTACTTCATTATCTCCTGTCTTTGGAACAAGTTTCATTAAAAACTTTTTTTTCTTTTAAATTAATGCCTAGAGTATCTAATTTAAATGGAAGAAGTCATATCAAGATTTATTTCTAACCTGAGGTTCTCCATTAGGATTTACAAGGATTAAAAAAGAAGAATATAAGCATGCATTAATTAAATTTGTTTTTATTGCTTCTTGAAATTAGACTTGATGATGCTCCTTGAAAAACAGTAGTTGAACTATTGATGATTTTTCTGAGCTATGTGTTTGAATTTCTTCTGATCATAAAGAAATGAAAGGAATTCAGAGTTTTAGAGTCGAAAATCTCCTTAAAGAAACAGTATCATGCTACATTTCCCCTTAAATCAGCTTTAGTTATATAAAAAACAAAACAAAAACAAAACAAAAAAAATTGACTTGGAGAAGATTCAGTCTCCCCACCAATTTATAACTTTCTTCATTTAGGAGGCTTTCCATTGTTTGATCATTGGACAAATTCTTTCAAAGCAGCAACTATGTTTTAGACTGTGGGAGAGATGCAAAGATAAATGAGATGTTTCTGTCTTTACCTTTAAAACCTAGCATTTATAGTGTCATAGAGATGAAAAATTAGTTATGAGTTTACTTCAGAAATTAGAGAAATATTCATGTGAATTATATTGTATTTGATTTTTGTTTTTTAATTTTTAAATTATATACTTAGTAATCACCACCACTACCAAAAAACACTTAACTAAACAAATGCACAAAAAATTATGTGCAAAACCACAAACTCTACATTGTTTACAATTTGTTTAAAATATGTAAATTATATATGTTTTGCTGATATAAACAACTGCTTTTGAGTTCACTTTGAAATTGTTTTGATTGGATATTTTTCCTCTTGCTTTTCTAGCTGTTATTTTAAAAATGTAATCATTGTATGTATTAATCTTTTTTCTTTTTAATCTCTTTATATATTCCCCTTTTTTCTTTAAATATCCCATATTTGCTATTTCAATAATATAATACTATCCATTACATTCAAATATTTAATCTATTCCACTGTTCCTTCAAATTTATGTTATTTCCAGTTATTTTGTCATAATAAACAAAGCTTTCATAAATATTTTCATATAAACACAGCTTTTTACCCTCTCAATAATGCCCTTAGGGCTTAATCCTAGTAATGGGATCTCTAGATCAATGAACATGAACAGCTTTATAGCTCTTAATGTATAATTGGAACTCGTTCTCAAAAAAAATATTACAGTGACTCTGGCAATGTTGTATTAGTCCTATTTTTCCATGTTCCTATTAATTCAATCACTTTAGTCAGTCTAGTTCTCAGTTAACATATATTAGTGAGACCATATTTTGCTAGATTAAACCTTAGACATCAGATCAGACATAGCTTGTTGCCAGGATTATGCTCTTTCTAAAACAAGTCTTTCCAGATTGATCACAGTCTGTAGAAATTTTGTTTCAGTGCCACAACCTATCAGGGATGCAGGATTACCTCCATAATATGATGAGGGTTAAGGTAAGATTTTTGCTATTGTTGTCCCACCAGAAACTATATTTGACTTACATGTATGCCCAGACTTAGATATACTATTAACTTTATGTAGGAGTGTAGGGGCTCTCCAGACATCTATTTTATTTATCTTATCTAAGGTTCTATTCACCTCCTTAACTTCTTTCTTATTTATTTTTTGGTTAGATTTATCTAATTCTGAGAGGGGAAAATTAAAGTCTGCTGCTGCTATTATTTTTTTTATCTGTTTCCATTTGTATCTTATTAGTTTCTCCTTTAAAAATTCTGGATGCTAAAACACTTGGTGCGCAGAGGTCCAATATTAATAATACTTCATTATTTTTAGTACCCCTCCCCCCAAGATAATATAGTTACCCTATTCAATCCCTTCCAATTATATCCATTTTAGTCCCAACTCTGCCAGAGATTGTGACTGCTACCCCTGCCTTCTCTGGATCAGCTGAGGCATAATATATTCTGCCCTAACCCCTCACCTTCACTCTGTTTATCCCTCATTTTCAGTGTGTTTCTTATAAGCAACACACTGTTATGTCCTGTGAATTACATTTTAAAATTAAAGACCAAAAATTTATTAATAACCTTTGTGATTTTTTTAGAGATGTTGGAAGATTTTGTTAGGTTTAGGAGGTTGATCTTTTGCATTATTTTTTGTAATATTATGGACAACAAATGGCTATGTATTGAGTGAAACTTTGAGATAAGTCTAGGAATTGCCTCCTTTGTTATTGCTATTCAATAGTTTTTAGTGGTGTTTGTGACCCTATTTGAGATTTTCTTGGCAAAGATACTGAGTAGTTTAGCATTTCCTTCTCTAGCTCATTTTGCACATAAGGAAACTGAGGCCAATAAAGGTTAAATGACTTACCAAGCCATCATACAGCTAATACATGTCTGAGGCTAGATTTGTACTCAAGAAGATGAGTCTTCCTGGCTGCAGTCTATCCACTGCACCTAATAGCTTCCTTGTAGGACTGGGTTTTCCCCAGTCAAGCATTCAGGAGAACCTCTAGTATCCCAAAGAATGGAATCTCAGACTGTGAAATTTAAAATAGATTCCACAAACATCAGGAATTATTAGCAGAAATTAGTAGCAGAAATGAAAAATGGAGCAGCATTGTGAAATATACCATATCAAAATGTGGCAATCACCAGAACTTTTCAGATACTGATTAAAATTTGGGAAAAACCATCAGTGGAACAGACTAGATAAGAGTACCCCAAAGAGATAAAACACAGACCAGTGTTCTTTCAACCTACTTGGGGAAGAACCCTCTTTCTTCTTCCTTTTTGTCCCATTCAACAGGATCTTCTGGGAAAACTGGAAAAAATTGACAGAAATTAGGTTGGGCAATCATCTGATGGCATATGTTAATAGCTCCCCCCAAACATGTATAAGAATGTATGTGTATGCATGCACATATGTGTAGGTGCTGATATGTCTGTGTGTCTCTTTGCATGTGTATTGTGCACACATCTTGTACAATATATATGTATAAATGTATATACTTGTATACATGTATAAGCATTTCACATATGATAGATGCAAGTTGGAAATCTTAATTTCATAAACATGTTCAGCTAAGGAAAATGAAACAGAAAGCCTTTTATAATGATGTATATCAGTCATCTAAGACAAAGTTATTTAAAATAGAGTTGACAAATCAATGTTTTTATTTTAAGTTCATTTTATAAACCAAAAATTACACTATTAAAAATCTTGTGCATTAGCATTCTGTTACATGCAAGAGTTCTATCAATAGAACACATAATGTATATAATCATGGCCACCATTTATTAGGACAGTGATTAACTGGAGAGTATCTAGAGCAGTGATGGCTAACCTTTTTGAGACTGAGTGCTCAAATTGCAACCCTCAGGCTGCATGTGAGCCCCCCACATTAATCTAGGTAGGGGAGGGAAGAAGCTCATATTGTGTATGTATACATGTATATGGAAGTTTAAATGACCTCTTTAGTCTTGACCTAAATAAAACTTCTTATTAGTTACAATTTTCCAAAAAGGGAATGGGACATCTCTTTTGACAGGATTTGGAATATGGTGTAGGGTCGACTTGGATGGCTGATGAGTTATTTTTCAAATCTGAAATTCTCTTGTTTGCTAATCATGAAAATGCATATGCATATTTGTATTGGACATGTTTTAATTGTAACCCATGCAGTGTATTTTCTTTGAGAGCAGGGGAATGATTCATTGTTTTTTTTTTACCTTTATATTCCTGAGGATGCATTTTGTATAAAGTATTTGCTAAATCAGTGTTTATTGATTTGAATTAGCAAAATAATGTGCAGTATGGTATAGTTTGGTATGTAGTGCCTAAAATTGTATTTATTCATGCGGTTGGAAAGTGTCTGTATTAACATAACCATTTGTATAATTGTGGCAGCATAATAGCAATAACTAGAATTTACTTAGTTCTTTAAAGTTTGCAAAGTGCTTTGCAAATATTATCTCATCTTATTTACTAACAACCCTGGGAAGGTAGTGCTATTGTTAACCACATTTTATAGATAAAGAAATTGAGACTGACAAAAATTTAAAAGACTTGCTCTTGGTCACACAGCCACTAATAGTGATAAAAGTCTTTTTTTTTTTTTTTTAACATGAACACTCCTGAGTGCTATTCTCCACTTTGCCTACAGATCAGGATTGTTTGAACTTTTGAAAAATGATTTGTTCATAAAGTTTATAGTTTAGTGTCAAACTGAGTTTTGGCAAAAGAAAGAGAATGTACTTTGAATGACGTGTGTTCAGTCAAAACCAAAATTATGTACCTTTTTTTTGTGCCAGGTACCCAAAATAAATAAAGCAAATAAAGCAAATAGTCTCTGCCCCAAAAGGATGGTAGTGGAGAGAGTATCAGGCTTTATCATGAAATACTGGGTCTTCATCCTGCATCAGATATTTACTAGCTATTTGTGGGCAAATCACTAAATTTCTTGGATTCTTAGCCTCCTTATCTGTCAAATGAGGGCAGTAATGGAATCTACTTCATAGGGTTGCTGAGAGGATCAAATGAGATAATAGATATAATATCCTTCTGAAATTTTAAGGCTCTATAAAAATATGAGCTCTCATTAAGTAGTCTGCCTTCTCTCTGTGGAAATTATATATACAGATAATACACACACACACACACACATATACATACATATACCATTTGTAGTATTTAAAAATATGCAAGTGAATTGCTCACTCTTGCCATGTCTCCTTCCATAAGATCTCTAGCATAGGCCTCCTTATCTTTACTAAAAATGCTTTATTTCATGCCCTTTTCTCATGTTTAGACTATTACATGAGCTTCCTAATTGGTGTTCTTGCCTTTATCCCCCACCCCAGCAGTCAAGTCTATTCTCCACAGAGTTGTGTTGTTAATTTTTGTGAAGTGACTATGTAACTCTCTCACTCAATCAAATGTAGTGATTCCTTAATACTTCTCAAATAAAATATAAACCATTCCACTGAACTGTTTGAGCCCAAACAAACTGGTCTTGACCCTCTCTGTCCTCATCATTTTTATTCTTTCCCCTTTTACAATCTGTGAGCTAGCCAAACTGACCTCTCTCTCCCTCACATAACTTTATTCCATCTCCTTGCCTTTCTAATTGCTGTCCTCAATCCATGCCAAGAATGTCCTTCCTTAGGTATTAAAATAGACAATGAGGAGACCAAGTTATCACTCTTTGCAGATGATATGATGGTCTACTTAAAAAATCCTAGAGAATCAACTAAAAAGCTAGTAGAAATAATCAACAACTTTAGCAAAGTTGCAGGATACAAAATAAATGCACATAAATCATCAGCATTTCTATATATTCCTAACACAACTCAGCAGCAAAAGTTAGAGAAATTCTATTTAAAATCACCCCAGACAACATAAAACATTTAGGAATCTATTTGCCAAGACAAACACGGGAATTATACGAACACAACTACAAAACACTTTCCACACAATTAAAACTAGATTTAAACAATTGGAAAAACATTGATTGCTCATTGGTAGAATGAGCTAACATAATAAAAATGACAATCCTACCGAAATAAATCTACTTATTCAATGCCATACCTATCAAAATACAAAGAAATTATTTTTATTGAATTAGGAAAAATATAACAAAGTTCATTTGGAAGAACAAAAGATCAAGAATATCAAAGGAAATGATGAAAAAATGTGAAGGAAGGTGGCCTAGCAGTACCAGATCTTAAACTGCACTATAACGCGGTAGTCATCAAAACAATTTGATACTGGCTAAGAGACAGAAGGGAGGTTCAATGGAATAGACTTGGGGCAAATGACCTCAGCAAGGTAGTGTATGATAAACCCAAAGATCCAAGCTTTGGGGACAAAAACTCACTTTTTGACATAAACTGCTGGGAAATTTGGAAAACAATATGGGAGAGATTAGGTTTAGATCAACATCTCAGACCCTACACCAAGATGAATTCAGAATGGGTGAATGACTTGAATATAAAGAAGGAAACTATAAGAAAATTAGGTGTACATAGAATAGTATACCTGTCAGATATATAGGAAAGGAAAGATTTTAAGACCAAGCAAGAGATAGAGAATATTACAAAATGAAAAATGAATAATTTTGATTACATTAAATTAAAAAGGGTTTTGTACAAACAAAACCAATGCAAACGAAATTAGAAGGGAAACAACAATTTGGGGAAAAGCCTTTATAACAAGAACCTCTGACAAAGATCTAATTACTCAGATTTATAAGGAGCTAAATCAGTTGTACAAAAAAATTAGGCCTTTCCCCAATTGATACGTGGGCAAAGAACATGAATAGGCAATTTTCAGATAAAGAAATCAAAACTATCAATAAGCAAAGGAAAGTTCTAAATCTCTTATAATTAGAGAAATGCCAATCAAAACTGCTCTGAGGTACCACCTCACACCTAGCAAATTGGCTAATATGACAGCAAAGGAAAGTAATAAATGTTGGAAGGGATGCAGCAAAATTGGGACACTAATGCATTGCTGTTGGAGTTGTGAATTGATTCAACCATTCTAGAAGGCAATTTGGAACTATGCCACAGGGCTTTAAAAGACTGCCTGCTCTTTGATCCAGCCATACCACTGCTGGGTTTATACCCCAAGAGATAATATGAAAAAAGACTTGCACAAAATTATTTATAGCTGTGCTCTTTGTGGTGGCAAAGAACTGGAAAATGAGGGGATGCCCTTCGATTGGGGAATGGCTAAACAAATTGTGGTATCTGTTGATAATGGAATACTATTGTGCTATATAAATAGAGTTATATAGAATATTAAAAAAATAAACACAAAGTAATTTGGGGGGGAGGGTACACGTTGCTTGGATAATAAGAAAGGGTTTTATGTGGAACATGGTACTTACGTTAAGTCTTTTTCAAAAGATATTTTATTTTCCCAATTACATAAAATAATACTTTTCCACATGCTTTTTATGAGGTTACAAGATCCAAAATCTCTGTCTCTTCCTTCCTTCTCCATCTCCTGGAGATGGTAATCAATTCAATTTGGGTTATACATGCATTATCATTCAAAACATGTTTCCATATTGTTCACTGTCATAAGAGAATATTCTTATTAAAACAAAATCCTAAAATAAAATCACTATTAAACAAACAAAAAAGGAATACTATTGTTCTAAAAGAAATAATGAACTGGAGGAATTCCATGTGAACTAGAAAGACCTCTAGGAAGTGATGCAGAATGAAAGGAGCAGAACCAGGAAAACACTGTACACAGAGATGGATACACTGTGGCACAATCGAATGTAATGGACTTCTCTACTCACAGCAATGCAATGATCCAGGACAATTCTGAAGGACTTATGAGAAAGAACACTCTCCACATCCAAAGAAAGAACTGTGGGAGTAGAAACACAGAAGAAAAACAACTTCTTTATCACATGGTTGGATGGGGCTATGATTGGGGATGCAGACTCTAAATGATTACCCTAATGCAAATATTAATAATATGGAAATAGGTCTTGATCAATGACACTTGTAAAACCCAGTGGAATTGCTCATTGGCTATGGGAGGGGATGGGAGAAATGAAGGGACATGAATCATGTAACCATGGAAAAATATTCCAAATTAATTAATTAAATATTAACTTAATTTTTAAATGTCCTTCCTTCCTACTTTGCCTTTTGGAAATCTTCCTTAAAAGTGCAACTGAAGAAAGACCTCCATTATGCCTTTCCTGATTCCCCAGCTCCTTTTGCTCTCTTCCCAAAACTAATTATACTTAAACAATTGATATTTATTCTCTTTATATAGTTATTCTTGTATATATACTTGTTGTTTCTGTGTTTCAGCTACAATCTCTGTAAAAGCACAGATGGTTTTTTTTTGTATTTGTATCTTAGGCACCTAGCAGAATATGTAGGCACATAATAAGTTGTTCAATGAATGCATATTGATTCATCAAATCCCTGTTGAATGACCAAGAGAAGTATTTAGAAAAGACATACAAACAGATTCCTTTGGAAAGGGGCCAACGGTAGCTGGAAGGCTCAAGAAAGGCTTCAGGTAGAAAGTGGCACTTGATTTTAGCCTTGAAGGACATCACTGGTTCTAAAAGGTAGAAATGAGAACAGAAAAAAGCCCCCAAACAAAAGAAATGGGAGGGAGATAAAATATTATAAAAGAGGACCAGGAAGTAGATCCATTTGTTAGGACTGGAAAGGGTGCAAGAAGATAAGTGATATATAATGAAATTACAAATGTAGGTTGGAGGCAAGCCATGACAAATTATTAATGCCAAACAGTGGAGTTCATTATTTGAATTCAGAGCTACTAGAATTTATTGAGAATACTGGTGACACAGGTCTGTGCTTTAGTGAACTCATTTAAACAGCTGTGTTGGTGAAGGAATAGAAAGAAGGAGAGACTGGAGGCAGGCATGCCAATAATAAGCTATTACAGTAGCAGAGGGGAGTGATGAGGCACTGAATTAGGGTGTTAAACATGAGAGTAGACAGAGGGTGATGGATTCTAGACATGTGAAGGACAATTGACTGGACTTAGTAACTGATTTCATATATAGGACAAAGGTGATTGAAGATTTGAAAATGATTCAGTGTGACTAGAACCTTGGTGCTACCATGGACAGAAACTGATAAATTCAGAAGAGGAGTGAAAAGTTAATTCAGTTCTGTTTTCGATATATTGACATTAAGAGTCCTGATAGAGCATCTAATTCCAAGCATTTAAGGAGAGAATCAACTGGATGAGCAGGTTTGTGAGTGAGACCCAATATAGATAATGAAAGGGGAGACTAATTGTCCATTAGAATAGAAGTTCCTTGAAATGGGGGATTGTTTCTTTTTTATGTATTTGTATCTCTTGCATTTAGCATAGTATCCGGAACATTGTTGGCTTTTAGCAAATGCTTGATAATTGACTCTCCTTAGTAATTAGATATTATCAATTTCACCAGAATTTAATCTGTCAAAAAAGCAAGAAGTCTCACCAGATAGGGCCTCTTTTTCCTATTTAACTAAACTACTGCCTGAGGCTCTAACAAGCCTTTGCCAATGTGATTTGTTTATTTTTTAAATAAACCTGATGGGCCACACTTAATATTTTTTTTATATAGTGATAAACTTGCTCACAGATAGAAATCTGATACAACTTCACATATTCACTTGTACCCATCAGCTAACTGTTAGGTTTATAGATTGTGTGTTTCTTTAAGAAATTTAGTATTAAAAAAGCATGTATTTTCAAAGAAATTTTTTGCTTATAGGAAAAGAAGATAATAATCACCAATCACACCATAAGTAACCATGACAGATGCTCATCCCAGTGAATAGAGCACTTAACTTGAATTCTCAAAAACTCTCAGTCCCCTAGGCAACTCTCTAAGACTCCAAGTAGCAATCAATGTACTCTTTTCAGTCGGTAGAAGGAATTTCTTCTTCTGAGAGTCCCCATTGCCAATGAAATCACATATATGCCATTATGTATGTGTAGGTGTATATAGGCATGTATGTGTGACCATGAAAATAACACAACCCTTCAGTGATTTAGTTTTCTTATCTATAACAGAAATAATAACCATACTTACTCCAAAGGTGGCTGTGAGGATCAAGTGAGATAGTATTTTTTAAACAATGTTTTATTTTATAATCTGGGGCAATTCTGAAGGATTTAGGGTGGGGAATGCTATTCCCCTCCAGAGAAAGAACTGTTGGAGTCAGATAGATGTGGATCAAAGTGTACTATCTTTCTTATCAGTATGTTTATGATTTTGTTTTGTATTTTTGGTTTTGTATGAGTGTGCTCCTACAACAATGGAAGCGTGTTTTGTGCAATGATACATATATTGCCAAGATCAAATTGTTTACCATCTCTGAGTGGGAGAGAGGGAAGGGAATGAGTGAGACAGTTTGGATCTTATAATTTTGAATAATGTATGTTGAAAATTCTTATTACATGAAATTTGGAAAATAAAGTATCTTTAAATCAAAAAGTAAAAATTAAATTTAGTGAACCAAAAATATTTTGTTTTCCTCCAATTACATGTAAAAACAATTTTTACATTCATTAAAAAAACTTTGAGTTCCAATTATCTCCATACTTCACCCTTCTTCCCTTATTCCCATCCACCCTCCCTGAGATTGTAAGCTATCTAATATAGATTTTACATGTGCAATCATGTAAAACATTTTTCCTTATTAATCATTTTGTGGAAGAGACCTCAAAAAAGAAATAAAATGAAATATAATATATTTTGATCTGCATTCAGATTTCATCAGTTCTTTCTCTTGAGGCAGGTGGCATTTTTCTTCATGAATCTCTGAGTTTTTCTTGGATCACAGTATTGCTATGTGGTCATTAACAGCTGTTCATAAAAAATGTTACCATCACTTTGTACAATGTTCTTCTGATTTTCCTCACTTCATTTTGCATCAGTTCATGTAAGTCTACAAGTTTTTCTGAAATGATCCTGTTCATTATTTCTTATAGCACAATAGTATTCCATTACAATCATATAACTCAATTTATTCAGTCATACCTGAATTGATGGACAATCCCTCAATATCCAATTCTTTGCTAACACACAAAAAAGAGCTGCATCAAATATATTTTACAAATAGGTCTTTTCCTATATTTTTTGGATCTTTTTGGTATACAAACCTAGTAGTGGTATTGCTGGATCAAAAGGTATGCACAGTTTTAGAACCTGTTGGCCATAGTTCCAAATTGTTGTCCAGAATGACTGGATCAGATCATAACCCCACTAACAGTGTATTAGTGGCCCAATTTCTCTGTATCCTCACCAATTTTTTTTATCATTTTCCTTTTTTTATCATATTAGTTAACCTGATAGATAAATCATGTAATTTAATAAAAAATTAGGGACAAACTCTGTCCCATTGATAGATTAATCCAACCTCAGAGATCAATAAATCTATTTCTATTTTAGTAAGATATTTTTATAAGTGCTTAAGTGAAAATTTTTGAATCTTCACCTCCTGTCAGGTGAGGCAAAAGTGACCAACTTGAAAAAAAAAGTTTTCTTTGCTCTGATCCATGACAAACTAATTGATAAAGCAACCTGCTTTGGTGGCAAAAAGTTTGAATTTCTTTTTTGAGAGGAGCCAGATTCAAATATGAACTCTGGAACCTGTTGTTTCTGAGACCTATACTAGCTGGGCTTCAGTTGTCTTTTAACAACAATGGTATAGACTCTAGAGTAAGGGAATTTGAACTCAGGCTCACAGACTGTACAGCTAAAACCTACCTTGGCAGTCATCGATAATTGTAATATCTGACAAAGCTAAATTTGCAGTAGAAAATTATAATTTCCAAGAATTTTTCTCCCCTCCATAAAATGTCCAAACTTCCCCTGAATATAAATATAGCTTTAATAGCACACATTTATAAAAAAATTTTAAATTCACACATTTTTGCACATATATAAAATATTTATTCCAACTACTCTATTTTGTGGTCATGAAAACTGAAGCTTAGGGAGTTGAGATGAGTTTTCCAGGTTCACACAACTAGTAAGTGTCTGAGCCAAGAATTCAGCACTGTAGCACTATGCTCATGCTGACTTGACCTCATTTTGTTGGGCTTTTGAAGATCAATAGGTCAATTTTCTTTTAGTAGAACACAAGCCTTCTGAGTCTGATATTACTTCTTAAAAGGAGACAATATATTGACTTAAAGAATGTTTAGGATTTTTTAAGAATCTTTACCTTTAAGAAAAAAAAGTTCTGAGTATTCAAGGCTCTTATTATTGTTATTATTATTTTGAAACTCTTACCTTCTGTCTTATAATCAACACTAAGTATTGGTTCCAAGGCAGAACAGCTGTAAGGGTTAGGCAATTGAGGTTAAGTGACTTGCTTAGGGTCACACAGCTTGAAGAAATGTCTGAGATTAGATTTGAACTGAAGACATGCTATGAAGGCAGAACTTGACTTAAAATTCTTTCAGTGTTGCCACTATTATGATGATTTTCTGGAAACAGAGGACCCATAGTAGATACACATACTTATTTCAAGAGTTTAGATAAAAGGAAACATTTTTCCTGGTCAGAGTCTTTGCTGGCAGGAACATTACTTTCTCTTTTTGTCTCTCCCCCACTCTAGCCCTACTGTAGTGTTAACATGGTGGTGAGCTAGCTACCAATTGGTGATTCTAGGAATAAAACTACTCTCTTGCCTCTCTCTCCTTTTTCAAAAGGAAATATTTATTTTGCAATTTCTCCCCATGATGTCTCTTTGGAACATATGTCTAACCTGGTTTCTTTTCTTCTATTTTGTTTTTGAAAATGTTCAAGCTCCTTTCAACAGTGTTAGACCTAATTTGTCCCTGTCGTAAGTTTTGAAATGGATTCAGTAATTCAATTTTCTTCCCAAGATGACATAGTTTAGTGAAGGGATAAAGGTGGTGATAGCTCATCTCGACATTAAAACTGTTAGTAATGAAGTCCCAGTGCTTGACCTCGTTTATCTTGAGAAGTTTATTGAAGAACATAGAAATATGTGGGTAAGGGAATAGAGAAAGGGACGGTGATTTCATTGCTATAGGGAATTCCTGAATGGGGAAACAACTAAAACCTCCTCCTAAAAGTAAAAGTTGGAACCACTGCTACATCTTATACTCTTAGATAATTAGTCACTTGGGAACATTTAGAGGATAAGCCACCTGTCCAAGGTCACACAGCCACTATTTATCAAAGATGGGATTTGAATCTAATTCTGCTTTCACAGCCAGCTCCCTATCCACTATGAGACCCTGATCCTATGCGTACAGAACACACCCTATGTTTTCACTAAGATGGAATATCATCTATCTTCAAGATGATAAGGAAAATGTGAACTTATAGAATGCTTAACATCACCATGGCACTCTGTTTATAAAGTGCTTTGGGTATATTATTTTATTTCTTCTTCACAGCAACTGAGTGGTTGGTTTTGCAAATAGGATTGAGAGAGAATTCTAGGAATCTGGGCAGGACTAAGTCTAGATCATACCTTTCTCCTCCCATTAGAGAGCTCAGGTGTATAACCTTCCCTTGGTCTAGTCCTCTACCCTGCCTTTCCTTTAGAAGGTTAAAGTTTTACTGAGAGTCCTGTGCTTTAAAGTTACCCTGTTCTGACTCACCCATCATATTGAGTGCATAGTCCCAACTTATGTGTTTTGTTCTGTCTTTGCCTATTTGGAGCTCTCAAGGATTATGAACTAAGAAAAATTAAAGTAAACTAAATCACAGAAGTGTCTAAATTAGCTTGGGGGAAAATGAAATAGAAGTTTTAAACCTTTGATCAATTTAGTTTTGTGTATATCAAGCTAGTTGGTGGCATTTTCTATTACATTGCCCCAGCACAAAATTAATAAATATGAGTCACAGATTGCTTCTAATTGGTCATAGTGTGAAAGAGATAAGAAAGAATAAATCAGAAATAACATAAAGGAAAAAATTATGAAGAAAGCCCCTGATAGCTAGAAGCACTGGGAAAGGGAGATAAACTTTTAGTGGCTTCCTATTCATCTCAAGGAGTAGCTACTACCAGCAACATCAGTTCATTCCAACCCTCAGAAACTTACTATGTGATCCTGGGCAAGTCACTTAACTTCCGTCTATCCCAGCATCCCCATTTATAAATTAGAGAAAATAATACTTCTCATGATTCTGGTGAGGATAAAATATTTTAAAGCACTCTATAACCCTTAAAGAATTACATAAATGATAGTTATTATTACTTATATGTATATAAATATAGACATAATGTATATACTTATCTGTGTATATCTGGACTCCTCTTACTTTTCTTTTGTATCTATAGCACGAGGCATTGTGCTTAATAAATAAGAGAAGTAGAGAAAGGAATTAGCATTTATGCAATGCTTTCTTTGTACCAGATGGGGAGAGTGCCAGACCTGGAGTCAAGAAGACCTGAGTTCAAGTCCAGTCTCAGACACTAGCTCTGTGACCCCAGGCAAGCCCTGTTTGCCTGCATTTCCTTATCTGTAAAAATGAGCTGGAAAAGGAAATGGCAAACCATTCCAGAATCTCTCCCAAAAAAACCCAAATGGGTCACAAAGAGTCTGAAATGACTGAAATGAGTGAACAACAAATGGTCTGTTCTAAGTGCTTCACAATATTATCACAACTATCCTTCAAGGCAGGTTCTATTTTTATCTCCACTTTGAATAAACTGAGGCAAGCAGAGGTTAAATGACTTGCTTAGGGTCATACAGCTAATAATAAACAATATAATGCTTACTATGTGCCAGGGGCTGTGCTAAATTTTACAACTCTCATTTTATCTTCACAAAGGGCGTGAGAGTTAGATATTGTTTTCATCCCTATTTTACAGATGAGAGGAAATTTGAGGCTCCCAAAGGTTAGGTGACTTTCCCAGAGTCACATAGCTAGAAAATGTCTCTATGCTGGATTATAATGCAGTTCTTCTTGATGCCAGCCTTATACTATATCCAGAACCCCATCCACTGCTTGTTAATTAATAAATTAGCACTTTCTAAAGAACTTTTGAACCTTACCAGTAGCTCTGAATTCATTAGGATTTTATTCATTCTCATAAAATCCTTGTGAGGCTCAGCCCAACTTTTACAATCTGAGAAACTAAAGCTCAGCCCAGAGATCCCTCGTTGGCACTTCTGGTTTCTATGAAGTTACTTAGCAGTTTTTTTCCTTGTCTTGCACGGTTCAGCATTTTCCTATTTATTTTCAGTTTCTTGAGCAAAAAGACCACGACTTCTCTCTCTTTTTTCTTCCTGTGTGTCCCCCGTAGTGTCAGGAGGACCATCTAATAGCACCTCAGCAAGCAATTGTTGGTTTCTAGACTGAACCGAGTGTTTAGAGCAGAGGTGTCAGACATAGCACCTGCTGCCCACAGGTGGCCCACAGCACTCTAGGATGGGACTCAAACCAGATGGAAACGTAACTAGATAAAAATAAATAAAACTACCGTAAAACAGAATATCATGTTTTAAAACTCCAGTCAGTATGTGGCCACAGCATTGCTTATGTACAGATCAGTGGTCCCTGTTTCTATTTGAGTTTGACAGCAACTATCTAAAAAGCAGAGTGAGGAATAAAACCAAAATTCTTGAATTATAGACTAGCATTAACAATAATAATACAAGTAATAACAAAGGTCATAGATCTAGCAATAGATGTAAATAGACCCTCAAAAGACAACACCTTAAAGTTTTATGGAGGAAGAAACTGAAGTCTGTGCAATATAAGTGACTTGCCCAATATCACAGTTGGTGAAATTTTCCGAAATAGTTTTCTCAAATAAAAACACCCTTTGGGGTAGTTGGTACAAATATTATTATTTCTATTCAAGTGATGATAAAAGTAAAACTCAGAGAAACTTATTTATTTCTCCTAAATTACACAACTAAATAAGTGTCTAAATAGGAGTTTGAAAACTCAAGTCTTGTGGCTTTAGGTTTTTTCCATTTTATCTTGGAATGCCTCAAAGACTTGGGTGATTTTTTAAAAATGCATTTTACAAAATGTGCATGAGAGCCAGAAAGGAGGCCACAAGGAATCAGACTGGCAGGACAGCTTTGAAAGTTACAAGTTGAATTTATTATATATTTAAAAAGAAAAGTATACTTTATATAATAGATAACCAGCATTTCTTTTCCTGTTCTGTTCCATATGTGGAAGTACTAAATTTATTTCCTATTTAAGTTTAGAATTAGAAAATGCATAAAATGGAATGGTTTTATACACACACACACACATATATTTAAATACACTTTGAGGAGAGACATGAAGTTAAATACAAATACACTTCAGCATTCAGATTTTGATTATTAAAAGATAAAATTAAAAGTTTGTGATTTCACCAAGATTCCAAGATAGTTTGAATCATCTTATTATGATGGAAAGATCTCTGGTCTTGGAGTGTGAAGACCAAGAT
Organism: Gracilinanus agilis; assembly: GCF_016433145.1. Classification (NCBI taxonomy): domain Eukaryota; kingdom Metazoa; phylum Chordata; class Mammalia; order Didelphimorphia; family Didelphidae; genus Gracilinanus; species Gracilinanus agilis. The sequence goes on from NC_058134.1 coordinate 252,280,407, forward strand.
TGAACCTCTCTCCTTAGACTGAAAGCATTTCTGATACAGCCCAACAAGGCTTCTTGCAGCTCCTCACATGGAGCTCTCAATCTCCTCATATCTCTGGGATTTTTCATAGTCTGTTACCAGTGCCAATAATGGGGTCCCTCTTCACTTGGCGCTCTTAGAATCTTTAGTTTCCTTCAAAGCTCAGTTCAAGTACCATCTTCTTTTCAATAAATACTTAATAAAGATTTTTGATGGGTCATTTATTCTCATAACTTAGTCTACCACTACCAAAGTGGCTTCATTATATTAATTTTGTATTTTAAAAATGTGCTTCCATGCATATACATGTTGTCTCCTCCAAAAGAATATAAGCTTCTTGAGGACAGGAAAATTTCATTTTTCTCTTTTTATTTTATTCCCATCACCATGAACAGTGCCAAGCTCTGAGTGAGCATTCTTGTTCATTAAAGTATAAACTACGACAGAGTGATGAGTTAATCAGATATTTCAGCTATGTACTAGTTGGAACAGATTTCTAGAATGAACAGTGTAGAAAGGACTTTAGAATTCTCACACTGGTCTTTTCAGCTACACATCTGTGCCTTTATTTTCAAAAATTAAGTACTATCATAATTGAGTCCACAGTTAATTCCCATTTTGTTGAGACTTCTCACTAACTTGGATTTGTCCCACTGGCTCAACAGTTGCCCCGAAACTTATTAAGTGTTAGAAGAGTCACATGGAAAGAAACTTTTTCTAAAGATATTGTTGATGTAGCTACTTGACTGAAACAATGATTTTGGGCATTCATCAAATACTGCATAATGTAATGGTGTTCTTGAAAGGCTGGAGGACTCCCTTTTAGTACCAAAGTGTTACTCTTGAGTCATTATCTAAATAGTCAACTTATCCCTTTAAAGCACTATATAGTTAAATATTCAATAGGATTATATATATAGTTGACCCCATGAAATTCTTTGAAGTGTTTTGTTTTGTTTCATACAAATCCTGCCAGGAAGAAGAAGGAAAAAATAAAAATTTCAATTTGCTAGCAGTTTGAAATTATGTTTTGCCTCTACTCTGGCAAGTTAAAATCCAAAAAATAAATATGCAAGACATCTAGAAAAAAAATATGACAGAGGGAGCAGCTAGGTGGCTCAGTGGATTGAGAGCCAAGCCTAAAGATGGGAGATTCTGAGTTCAAATCTGGTCTTAGACACTTCCTAGCTGTATGACCTTGGGTATAGTTACTTAACCCTCATTGTTTACCCCTGCTTTTCATTGGAAGATTAAAAAAAATTAATTATGATCCTAAAATTTAGGATCATAGATCCTAGAGTAAGAAGAGATCTTTAGACTCACCCAGTTCAGTGCTTTTACTTTATAGATGAGGAAACTGAGGCCCACCTTTTGGATTGTTTCTAAATCATTGATTTTTGACTCCCCTCCTCTTTTTCTGTATTATGGTTTCACCACATTAACTTTATAAAAATATAAGCTGAGGACAAAAGAGAGAGAATCTATAAAACTATTTCATCCTTAATAGCCTGAAACACCATCTGGTCAGCAAGTGAAATATCCTTTAATTTAAAGTGAATTGTTGAACAAAATTACATTTTTCTCTCATATTTAATATCTCACACCAGAATGTCTTCATGCTTTTATAAATATTTTACTCTATCTTCATAGAACAAAAAGTGATGATTATCATCATAAAAGAAGTCAATGGGCATTTAAGAACTTACTGCATACTACTCTGTGCTAAGTGCCAGAAATATAAAAATAGCTCCTCCTTAATAAACTTTCCAATGGGAAAAGTCAACACGTTAAAGAGATGAAAAATTAGGTGGAGGGAAAGCAGAGACAACATTGATTATAGGGACATGGTGGTGAAGTTCAGAGAATCAAGACTGGAACTAGGAAGTAAGAAGGATGACTGTCTTGGACACTTCCTCAAAATTAGATTTCTGGTGCAACAGGGTAAAAGGATCTTCCAAGGAAAGAAGACTGAAAGAGGAAGAGGAATATTCCAGAGTGAGAAAGAAGCTAGGGCATCATCAGGAAGAGGAACTCTGGAAAGTCAGGAGTAGAGAGAGACTGAATTTGAAATTTCGTTTGACTTAGGGGTCTCTGGTTTGGAAACTAGTTCCATCAATAAAGGATAATTATTTCTCTGCAACCTAGAGAGTTGTTTGTTGGCACTGAGAGTTTAAAGGACTTGCCTAGGTTACCATAGCCAATATATTTCAATGGCAGGACTTAAAAGGGGTCTTAATGACCCTGAAGGTAGCCTTTTATTTATTATGCGATGCTGCTTCTCTGTCCTAGAATATGAACTGTGAAAGGTAGCATTGTGAATTTAGACCTAGCTTTATCACTGAACTTCTTTTATGTTGTTTAAATTGGTAGAGATGTTATAGGCATTACTAGTCAACCATTTCTCTTACTTGACTACTTATTTTTAATCCAAGGGGCAAGAGATAAATAAGCAGAACCAAAGGAATATTGAATTAATTTGAAAAGATTCTAATCAAGATATTTGTTCATTTGGAGATGAAGATTAAGAGAGGGGGAAATATCTCAAAGCAAACCCAGTGAGTAAAAAAGGCAGCTGTTAATCAAACCTGGAATTCTGTAGACTATACATAGATTGATGTAGTTTCAAATTTAATCTTGAGTAATGTTTCTGATCCTGGGAGGCAGCATGGAATGAGGAATTTGGAGTTGGTTTCAGTCAGGGGAACTGGTTTCAAGTCCAACCTTTATACATCCTGGCTGCTAAATCCTGAGAATATCACTTTATCTCATACCCTAAGCAACTCTCAGACTATAATCACATATTGTCTTATAGTTGTAGAGAAAGTGGTTCTATAAGCCAGCCAACAAAAAATTATTCAAAGCCTACTATTTGTCAGGCTCTATGCTAAGAATTTGAAAGAAAAAGAAAGACAAAGGACAGTCAAAATGCTTACAGTCTATTAGAGGAGACAGCAAGCTATAATGAGTATAACAGGAAATAACCAACAGAGTACTGCTGAAAGGTAAGAGATCAGCAGAAAGGGTAGCACTGGATAAGTGGGTCTGAGAATCATCATCATCATAGAGGTAATAATTAAATCTACATGAGTTGATGAGATTACCAAATGAAATAATATGGGGAGAGAAGAGAAGAAATATCAGGGAGATGAATATGGCTAGTCAGTGTGACATAAATTAAGAACCCACAAAGGAGCCTGAGAAAAGAAGTAGGGGAAGAGAGTGTAGTGTCCCAAAACTTAAAGAGACGAGAATATGAAGGAAAAGAAGGTGATGGACAGTGTCAGTATTTTCGGAGAGGACAAGAAGTGTATAGATTGAGAAGACACCATTGGATTTGTCAAATAAAAGGTCATTACTAATTTTTTATGTCTTGTTAAGAGTGAATTTCCTCACTGGACGATCCATATTTCAGTGAAATCACCAGTGTAATCAAAAAGAGAAGACAGACAAAAATATATTTTGATTATACAAATCTTTTTAGATATAACAAATGGAACTATCTTTCAATGCTTGCTTCAGATCTACAGGCCTAAAATATCTTCAAGTTTTCTGATTCACAAACTTGAAAAATTCATTAGAATGGAAGATCCTTAAAAAGTGAGAACTGTTTGGTTTTTGGAATTGCATCCTTAGTATCTTACATTATATCCAGGGCATGTAGTCATTGTTGAATTTGGTTAAATCAGGAGGATTGCGAGTTCATTTTTCAATAATAAATGAGCAGAGGGTCATAAAATTTACAATGGAATTCATAATATTTGTATTCAAAATCTTTAGTTCTCTAAAATCTTTTTGAAAACTCATATCCCTCCACTTTTGTTCATTTTGTTGTTCTATTTCCTTTTTGTTTTAATTCAATAAGCATCTGTTGAGGAAGACTTACTCTATTCCAGGCACTCTACTATGCACTTAAGATTGAAAGCAAAAATAAAACCTGTCTCTGCCTTCAATGGTAGTCTATCTTGCTAGGGAGATGAAGAAATAATAGAAGCACTTTGAAGTAAAATTTAAAATGCATGGAAGAGTATTTCAGGCATAAGAAGTGGTGAAAATTGGACATTTACAGAAAAATCTCAGATCTGAAGAGGTATTTGAACTGAAGTATCCCAAACTTAAAACTTGTATCTCTGTTACATTTTCCTGCTAGTCCTGTTTCCTAAGTAATTTTTAATACAGAGAGAGACAGACAGACAGAGACAGAGAGAATGATGATATGGATGAAAGAGAAAGGAAAAGGGAAGCTTCTATTGTCAAAAATGCATTACATCATGTCTAATGGTTTGAATATCAGGATTCCTGTATTACTCTCCTAGTTTTGCCAATAAATTATGATGTGATCTTGGGGAAATTATTTATCATTTTTGAGGCTTGATTTCCGTATCTCTCTAGTGAAATATTAGAGCTGGCTTTCATGCTCAGAATATGTTCAGAATCTACAGTTATATGAGCCCCTGAGTTGGAAGGGACTTTGCATCAAATCCTATACATGTGGACCAGAATTCTCTCTTTAATGTGCTTAGGAAATGATCATCCAGGTTTTGCTCAAAAAAATCTTAGTGGGAAGAATTTGCTCACCCTTTCACCCAAAGGTATGCTAAAGCATTTCTTATTGTTAAGAATTTATTTTCTTTAGACAAGTCATTCTTAACCTGGAGTCCATAAAATTGTATATATGTTTAAATATACATGTAAATATATATACACATTCATATATCTGCATACATATGATTATAGTTATATAAAACTATAGCAAAACATAAAATTAAACAGTGGTTTCCTTTGTTATTTTATATGACATAATTTATACATTAAAAACAAAACATTCTGAAAAAATTCATAGGCTTCAACAGACAAGCAAAGTGGTCCACACAAAAAAATTGAAGAAACACTACTTTGAATATCTCTTTTTATTTCTCATTAGAACTTTTGAATTCATAGCTTCAAAATTTCATTTCTATGGGCATCCCATTCCTCTTGGTCTGAATTTATCTTATTGAATTTGATTTCATGGAATGTTATCTAGCCTTCTTCCATACTCTGTAATCTGGCCACACTAAATCAAGAACATATCTTACACAATTTGTGGATTCCTTGCCAAATCTTTCTTTTTCATATATTTTATTTTTTCCAATTATATATGATAACAATTTCAACATCCATTTTCTGAAATTATGAATTCCAAATTCTTTCCCTTTCTTCTCTCTCTTCTCCCTGAGATGGTAAATGATTTGATTTAAATTGTACATGTACAATCATGCAAAATATTTTCACCTTTATGATACATTGCAATAATACTCACATCAAACAAAAAAACAAAAAACACACAAAGATAATAAAGTGAAAAATAGCATACTTCAATCTGCTTTTAAGTTCCATCAATTCTTTCTCTGGAGATGGATAGTATTTTCCCTCATGAGTCCTTTGGAATTATCTAAGATCAATTCTATTGCTGAGAATAGCTAAGCCATTTATAGTTGACTATTGTACAAAATATTGCTCTTACTGGGTACGATGTTCTCCTGGTTCTGCTCACTTCATTTTGTATCAAGTCACATAGGTCTTTCCATGTTTTTATGAGACCTCCTTCTTGTCATTTCTTATAGCACAATAATATTCCATTACAATCAAATATGATAACTCATTCAGCCATTCTCCAATTGATGGACATCCCCTCAAATTCCAATTCTTTGCTACCACAAAAAAGTTCTGTTATAAGCTTTTTTGTACAAATATTTCCTTTCCTCTCCTTTTAAAAAATCTCTTCAGGATACAGATGTGGTAGTGGTATTGTTGGATCAACTGGTAATTCTAGTTTTATAGCCCTTTGGGCATAGTTCCAAATTACTCTACAGAGTAGTTTTTGACATCTTTCACCAATAGAGATACAATGATCAATTCCCATGAGTTTTCTGGCCTTTTCAATATTTGTAACCATTTTTTTAGTCATAATCTATTCTCTTTTTTATTTATTGGTAGGGATATTTGATACAGACATTTAAAACTCTAGCACTCCAAGTCTTTTTTTCCTAGCTGTTACCTCCTGAGCCTAAGGGAACATTAAAAGTTAACCATCACTCTTTAGGTCCTGTTATTACTGTGTCCTTCTGTCTTGCCTTGTTAACTAAAAAATGGCTTTGGTCTGTTGTGATGAGGCATTGTGTGATTTTTCTGCTATCCTGGATGCTCCCCACAGTACTTTTCACAGGCTAAAATCTACTTCCTCCTAAAAACACTGATTATCCTTCCTCATTTTTCTATTGAATATTGGGTCTTTGGACCCAAGCACCTGATGTGTGGAACTCATCTCAGTCAATGAATGCCATGCATTCAGTAGGCAGTCAGAAAATATTTGATGAATGAATGTGTAAGAAAAATATTTTTTATTAACTTCAAATTTTGTAGTGATGTGGTGAAAGAGTATTTGTCTTGGACACTCACTTGTTGCCTTGCCTATTTAGCCAAGGACAAGTCTTTTAACCTTGCTTAGGCTAAAATTGCTCAGCTCTTTAAAGAGTTATATGATCATCTTAGAAATATTAACATTAGCCACAATATCTTAATAATAAAGAAAAGCCATTATTTAAAGTTAAAAGTTGGACTACACATACATTCATTCATTCCTTTTGATATTTTCTTTTGGTCTATTGATAGTCAGAGTAGATGAGTAACACATTTTGATGTAATGGGAAAAGAAAGGAGAACAAATCAGTTTGGGGAATCACAGCATCCACAAATTTTGGATAGTAGAGGGAGGAATGGAAACACTTGTGAGAAGTAGTATTGAGTGGATAGTTGAAGTAGAAAATAAGGGGAAGAATTAACTGAAAAATTTGTGGATGTTATGCCAGAACATTGGACATCAAAGTCCATTTTTTCTTCTTTACAATTTTATCTGGGTCCTTCCCTTATTAATTTTAATTTTTTATATTTTCAAACATTACATATGCCAATCCTAAAGTCCTATAATTGGATTTAGAAAGAGTTAAACAAAAGGTAAAGGGATTAACAAACTACATGGTCTTTCAGGTTTTCCTAAAGCTTTTTGACTCAATTCAGAAATTCTGATATACAAAACCTTTCAATGTAGAGAAGAGCAAAACAAGTTTCAAAACTAAATCAATTTGCCTTCAATTTTAAAATGCTACTAGATGACTGCTATGCAAAAGCTGCAAGTTCCCAAAAGAAGACATACTCAGAATAGAAAATAAATCAAAAGCAGTATTAAAGGCCATCAGCTCTTCATGTTCTTTTAAATTAATGTTACGAATTTATTCTTTTTCTGTCAAACTTTGATTTTATTGGTCCTTGGAATTCTTACTGGTAAAGGTCTCTACTTATAGAAACCAGCAACTCTTCTGTAGCTGTTCTTAGAATGTCAACCTGGCCATTGAGAGATTGAGTAATTTACTCATGATCACATATGTAAGAGGTATCAGAGGTAGGACTTGAATCAAGGTCTTCCGTATTCTAAGAGTTGCACGCTATCTACTGCATCATGTGATCATTCTCTCTCTCTCTCTCTCTCTCTCTCTCTCTCTCTCTCTCTCTCTTTCTCTCTTTCTGTAGATCTCTGACTAACTAAAGCCAGATAAGTGACACAATACATAAGAATGCTAAATCTGAAGTTAGGAAGACCTGAGTTCAAATCTAACCTTAGATACTTCCTTGCAGTGTGATAATGGATGTCATGTAGGCTTTATCTGCCTTAATTTCCTCACCTGTAAAATAGGGATGATATAGGCTTTACTCATAAAAATAATATTTGGAAAATGCTTAGCATAGTGCCTGACACAGTAAGTGCTTAATACCTATTTCTTTCCTTATAGGACATTTCCATTTGCAAACTCATAGATATCTTGATGTCAAGAAAAGCAAAATTATCTTATATTTTTCTTCAAGAATCCTTTCCCTTCAGATTTCATAATTTTTGGCAGGAGTAACATCAACTATCCAGTTCATTATGTTGAAAACTTGTTATATGATTCTCTGAAACCTATATTTTTTTTTGCTCCATTTCATTGGGTAACATTAAAAAATTCTTATCCATTTAGAACATTGTAAGTTTCTTGAGGGAGGAGATCCATTCCTTTCTAAACTGTTTTCTCTCAACATCTACAACATTGTTCTGAGCATAGAGTACTTTGGAAATGTTTATTCAGTTGAGATGAATTTTTCTTTCTGTGTTGGTTTGAAGATAGATTGGAAATGCTGTATTTTTTAGATTGGCCAAATGACAAATTGTATTTCTCCATTTCTCATCCAGTGTTGTGAAAATGTTTGTCAAGGCATTTGTAGCAAAGCTTGGTATTGCCTTTTACTTTTACAGAACCAGAATTAATGTTTAAAGTCTCAAAGTTTTAAAAAGTTTTAAGTGACACATTTATATTCATGCACAGAAATCTTAGTCATTTGTTTCATCCTGGCATTGAGTTCACCTAGATTATTAAAGACAATACCAGCAGAACTTATTGGACAATGTCTTTGCTAAGCTGAAGAACATTACATTATAGTATGTATCTGCTAGTAGATTGTCAACTATCTAAAGAATAGCCTGGTTCGGTACAGAAACTTCAATACCAATTGGTAGTGATGAAATGGTGACCTCGTGATAACTACTAGATGCTGTTTTTCTTTCCATACCATGGATGCTCATGAAACAGATGAAATTGTCAAATAGCAATCACACCATTTGTGACTTTCTGTTGCTTCTGTAATATTGGTAGAGGAAAAGAGAAAAATCAGAATTTTTTAGACCATCTATACTTACAGATTTATATCTTTTGGTACTGTGAATATACAACATCCATTCAAGGACTGGTTGAGACCTTGATATGCCATGGAAAAACCATGATATCCATAATCACTGTATATTAAATTAGAAGCCATCAAAAAGTTGGAATTGTCAGACAACTCCTAGTTTCTTCAAAGATGATAAATATAGGAGTTAATGCCATTCCTTTGAAATACAACCAGAAACTGTATATCTTGAGACAGCTGGTCATCTCCTTTTATTGTGTGCAGAATTACTGTAAGTAAACAGAAAAATGAAGATAATTTTAGCTTACACACCATTATTTTTTGCAAAACATGAATTACTAAAGAAATTCTTTGGAGAACTTGATTAGATGCCCCCAAATTAGTTGCTGAGCACATTGGGACTTGATTTCAGTGCAAAGGTAGACATGTGAAAGGACAGTGAAAACTTAAATGAACATAGGACATAATTAACATGGATACTTAATCAACAAGCTTTTATTCAGCACTTTTGTGCCAGGCACTAAGCATATTAATGCAGGGAATTAAACAAGCTCTGCTCAGAAGAAACTTCTGTTTTAATGGGGAGATGAATATGTGAATGTGCCCATTTGTGTGTGTATGTGTGTACACACACACACACACACATATATATATATGTGCATACACAGATCATATACATCCTGTTTATAGAGTACGTAGCATATGTATTTATAGTCTATGCAAAATGAACATATGTATTTATATAGTTGATACAGAACCTGTATGTGAATATATATGTGTATATATATATATACATACACACAAATACATGCACTATATACTATAATGTATAGTATATAAAGAAAGAGAAAAGATTGTGTAAGAAGGAAATGTAATTAAGTAGCTTCACATTTGTATTAGCTTAAAAATCCTTTTAGTTTGATACTTTGTGTGTTACATTAATCATCCAAATAGGAAATGAATGGTTGCTGGCATGAGCCTCCTCTTTAAATAGAAGTGATGGGAAGTGCTCATTACCCTCCAGTCAGAGGGACAGAGGATACTGATGAGATGCATGTACCAAGGCTGATGTGATCTTGCAGAATGATGAGGTTCCTAGTTGCCTGATGAAGGAGGTCCAAAGGATTGCAGCTGGATAGGAAAAATGGAGTTTTTCTAGGTCTTTAAAAGCCAAACAAAGTGCATATCTTATTCTGATAACAAAAATGAGCCACTGGAATTAATCAAGGAATGGAGGTGACGTAGTCATATTTATAGTTTAGGAAAGTCAATTTAGCAGCTATGTACAGGAAAGACTGCAAAGGTGAAAGATTTGATGTGGGGAGTCCAAATTGGAGAATATTGAAAATAATCTAGGTGAGAGGTGATGAAAGCCTGAACTAAAGACTCCATGTATATTTTTTGCCCTGGGTTACCTACCTTCCTTAAAGACAGGGAAGGGATCTTTATATGTTGTAGATGTTGCCATATTCTAATGTTGCATGTATGCCAATGGAATATCATTTGGGCATCCCACACTTTGGCAAATTCCTGAGTCTCACCTTTTAAAGTCAAACATCATATGCTACTTCTCCTGGATAATATTTTGTTTTTCTGAACAATATTAAGTCTTCACACACCAACCGTATTCCTTTCCATTGCTTTCCCTCCCCAATTTTAATTTCTTTGGAAATTAGGATGTTCCATGATTCCCCTTAGTGTATTATTACTAGAAACTATTTGCATTTAAAATATGGATCTTTCTTTTAAACATCAGCATGGATCCTTTGATCACATTTCTCAGGGAAGTGATAACATTGTCTTCCAGCTCTTGTCAGTTCGAGGATAAATTCATTATCTAAGCATGTTGTCTGGTATGTACACATTTAGCAATAGACCCCCTTTTTAGGACATCTATCCAATTGCATATCTTAATCTACAAAATAGCAATTCCATGTCCAGTTGATTTTTTTACATTTTCTATTAAGGTGACATTTTGAATGCTTGCAGATTTCATTGACGAGCCTCTGCAGTTTTCTGTGTGTGAAGCACCCATTCAATGCTATTTGCTTATGGGAGCAATATAGCCCTTCTTTGACTTGGACTTGTTCTATGAGAGTAACAAATGCCTTCATCAAGTATACATCTCCTTCTTTGTTGGTTAATTGATATTGTTTATCAGCCATTGAATAAAATCATCTCTTGTATTTTCAAGGAATCTTGCATGAATTTGATGTATACATGGGAGATGTCATATTAAAGAAAACCCATGTAATACCCTATTGGATCAAATAAGTTTAATAGTTAATAAATAGCAGAGTGGGATCTTGAATTCTCTTTATTTTTCCGTTTTGAGCATAGTGCTGGATTTGTAAACAGAAAAGCCCGAGTTGCAATACCATCTCAGATACGAACACATACAAGTCACTTAACTCTATGTGCTTCACTTTCCTCATCTGTGAAACGAGGGAGTTGGACTAAGTGACCTCCAATGTTCCTATCAACTTTAAATCCATTTCAATGATGTGATAATTTATAATTGTATAGATTAGCCCTAACATTAAATCTTACTTTTTGGATAGTTTGCCTGTTCCATTCTCAGTCCTTCATCAATGAAGCTATTGATGCTATGTGTAGAGTTTTCTTTTTTTTAAAGAGATGAGCAAACAAGGTTATTGTCGGCAGTTATTGATATTTCTTTTTTTTAGGGTAACAAAAAGGAAAAAGATTTTTCCAAATCTTTCATATTTCACTCATCCTCTTCTTTGCCTTAAGATATATTGAGAAGAGAACCTTTATTACTTACAAAATTGTTTTGCCACTGGCATAGTCCTTTTTTGTTTGTCTCCCCTCTCTCTCACACTCTTTCTCACTTTCCTTTATTTAATATTCATTTCTTTATTTTTGTAATGGTTTATAAGTAAACCCCCTTAAAAACCTTTCTGTTTTACACCTATTACCAGTATCCTCATATATATTTGCAGTGATCCAATTTAGTCCATTCATTTTCATTTTCACCAGAGAATTGCAAGATTATTGTAGAAAAAAATGGATGGTGTGAATGTGGCCTCAGTAGGAAAGTTCCTTCTTAGAGTTTTAATTTTCTCTTAAGTAAGATGAAGTGGATCCTTATGGCCTATGATCCTGTTAAAAATGATAATTTAGAAGCATGCCAGCAATGCGCATAAGACTGTTCTGATTGTCTTTTCAAAATGAATTCTTGATACTTTATGGATTAAATGCCCATGTGTAATTTGAGTTGTTGACACCTTATCTTAGATGTTGGATAGTGAATATTACCTTAAAGGCATCATGATGATAAGCATCATATAATATTGTTGGGAACATGAGAAAAATGTAAAGACAAATAATACACAGTAATATATTATAATTTAGTATTATGCCTAGTAATTAAATAATGATAATTCTGCAGAATGGTAAACACTCAGATGCTTATATTTTTTTTAAAAAAGGGTCCAGGCATAGTTTTTTTCTCCATGTAGAATAGTAGTTTTGGGCATTTTAGTACTTAAATGGAAAATTTTTGAACTGGTAAGTTTCTGAAACATGACTTCTGTTCTTATGTCCTAGGATATGAAACTCATTCAAATAAAATGAGGAAATTTCCCAGTGTGCTTAAACATTGAATGGAGACAGTGTTTTAAAATGAGACGATATTTCTGAAATGAAAATGCCTATTAAAGATTCCTTAGCCAAGAAAACAGTGGGGCCAGATGGATATTTATAATTTATAACATGATATTCACATTCTACTGGGTAAATATCTAAGTAGTCATACTGCTTAGAAATACAATAAACTGCTTTTTATGGTAAACTAAATATGGTAAGCTAAATTTATATACTCTTTAGAAAAGAATATTAGTACTCTTATTGCTAAATATTTATTATTCTAATTCAAAGACCTTTTTGTTTGCATATTAAAGATAAACTTTCTATTGCTGTTATATGTCCTTGATATAGATTGTATATTTGTGCATGTGTTAGTATAAATTCTACTGAATTTTCATATAATTGTATAGTTACAAGAAAAGTTTAAGAGGCAGCCTATCATAATGTATAAATAGCTAATAATGGAATCAGAACAAGTCATTTAACCTGTTATCCCAGGTAACTCTCTGCATCCTGAAGTTGCAGAATACCTATTGATCTGGAGTGCAATGGGCAATTTCCTCAATTTCCTGGGAGCTCCCTATACCATTGAATTTATAAGGCTTAACCAAAAATTACATAAATTAGCTTGACTTTTACTATATCATAAAGAAGTTTTTTTTACAGATGAGGAAAGTGAGAACCAGAGGCTAAATGACTTACTCTCATCATTAGTGTCAGAAGCATGATTTGAACCCTAGAATCTCTTGACTCCAGAACCATTTCTTTCTCAACCATTCCACTATTAGATTTTAAAAAAAGCACGTAGGAAATTATAAAATTAAATTGTCTCTTTTTAGAGAGGTAAAAACTGTGGCTGAGAAATTATTTGCCTTGATTTTAGTCCTGCTGTGGTCATTTAATGCTTTCCCCTTTATTCACTTATCCATCCATCCATCCATCCGTCCGTCCATCCATCTATCTATCTATCTATCATCCATCCATCCATCCATCCATCCATGTTTCTGTGTTTCTATCCATCTTCTCATTTATTTATTCTATCTAATCTAAGCTATCTCATCTATTTATCTAAGTATCTATCTACCTATTTTAATTTAAATTATAATTGTTTGTATATCTATCATATCTTACTTTTCTTGCTGTTTAGTTGATTAAATTGTGTCTGATTCTTCATGACTCCATTTAGGATTTTTTAGGCAAAGATACCGGAATGGTCTGCTATTTCTTTCCCCAACACATTTTATAGATGAGGAAACTGAGGCAAACAGGGTTAAGTGATTTGCCCAGGGTCTCACAACTAGTAAGTGTTTGAAGCTGGACTTGAACTCATATAAGTCTTCCTGTTTCCAAGCCTGTTGCTATATCTGTTGTGGCACCTAGCAGCCCAATCATATCTTTTACCCCTCTACTGTTTCAGAAAATCATTTGAGTTATGGTTGCAGTTTATTTATCTCTCCTTCAGTGCTAGAGACAGTGTTAGACTTCTGACAAATGCTTAGAGCAGCTATGTAGCTCAATGGATAGAGTTTTGTAATTGTAATCAATTTCCAGTTTCCTGAGCCCATACATTTACCACTGTGTAACCCAAAGAAAGTCACTTCAACTCTTGATTTCTCAGTTTCCCCATCTGTAAATGTGCATAGTCACAATCATAGTCATACCTTACATAATTTTGGAGATGACCTAATAAGATAGCTTCTGTAAAGTGGTTTGTAAATTTTAGCTATCATTAATATAGTATTTACTATTTTTCACTAAACTTTATTCTATACATTTTTATAGATACAGATATTAAGTCCTCCTGTGACTTACCCAGAGTTATTAAATAAATAGAAAAATGCCAAATTAGAATTCGGACATTTTATTGTCGAGTCCTTTCTGTATTGCCCCACTGATGTTTCTGCATATCTCCTCATGAAACATGGACTATCCTAACCAGCTGTGCATGATTAAAGAATTGCAGAATCAACTTTTTTGATTTAGTGAAAGTCACTGTCCTAAATTTAATTATGTGAGTGGACTATTTATTACTGTCTGTTCCAGTGTTTTGAAGTTTTCATTTGACTAAAAGTCATGTAATATTCCTATCTCTGAAGATGTGAAGTTGAAGACCACCTACAGAACAATGGACAGAGGAGAGGAGTATAATGGGCACAAGGGAAGTGGCATAAAGGTTATCAGAGATATACATATATATGTGATATACATATGTTTGTGTGTCTCTAGCTATTTGAATTTCTTTCTCTCTGGAAAAGATGCCCAGAAAGTCCCTTTGAAAACTATGGTCTATGAGATCACAGTCAGACACGACTGAATAAAGAACAGTTCTGAAAAAGATGTTAACGTTTGTAGCAAGAGCCAGGGATAACCAAAGGGCAGCCTGTCTACTCCACTTGATATTTGCATATGAAAATATTAAGAGAGCTGGAGAAAAACCAAGAGCCCCATAATATGGGCAAGTGTGGCTGGGCAGCCATTCCACAGAACTGACAAGCTTGGCTGGATGTCCATCTCTGTCATTGGGGAGAGTACCATCATCAATTAAATCACTGATCTAATGACTGAGTGTCCTGTATCCAGCTATTGCAGCTAACAGTTTTTTTCTTATTTTATTACTTAACAAAGAAGAGGGAATAGTGTAGTAGTGGATTGAGAATAGACGTGAAGGCAGGAAAAACTAGTTCAAGCCTTATTTCTGACCTGTACTGGTTGATTTCCCCAAGTATCATTCTACGTAATTGCAGGGAAAGTTCTCATCTTCATTAGAATAGGCATTTACTTAACCACCAGTGAATTCATAGTTTGAATTATTTCCCACTCCTCTATGCAACTAAAATAAAAGATACCTAAAATAAGTGATCTGCAGGGCCTTAAATATAGACATTTTAAAACTTATGAACAGATGATTTTATTCACTATATGAGATAAAAACATTTTAACTTAAGAATATTCAATTGACATTCTTAAGCTTTATTTTTATAACTTGCTCAAGTTTAGTAATATTTAGTTCACAGCCAAAAGATGACAGAAAGAGTAATAGGAAACATGCACATTCTTCCCTTGGTTCATATTTTTTTGGACAGCCACATTACTTAAAGTAGACAATGTGATAACAGGAGCTAGAAATACTGAAATATTTGTTTCCCTCCCAGAGTTTTTAGTTGACAATTCATTCTGAAGAAATTCACAGAAAATATCATCTGCACCCTAATTCAGTCTTGATTTTGAAGAGAATTATTCAGTGGTATTCCCCACGCCCCAAAATGTGGCTTTGGCAAAGAAAAAAAACCCAGCATAAAATCCACTCCCACTACCTCCATGGGGGATTTGACTCATTATGCTATATTATTTTGCATACAGAACATCAAATTTTCTTGGATGCCATGGCTTGTATTCCACTTCTTCAAGACCTTAATTGGAAGCATTTTAAGTTGTGTTTTGAGAATCTCCACAAAAATGGGATGTTTTTTAATGAATGTAATTGGTGATATAGTTTGACTACCTGAAATACATGATAAAATAGGGTCAACACTTGACACAGCTTGTGATTTTACTTTTTTAATGTACAACATTGCCACATTTCTTCTTTAAATCATAGCCATCTCTATCAAGGACTGCTTTTCTCTTTGTTGTTTAATTGTTTTGATCTTGTTTTACTCTTCATGGACCCATTTGGGATTTCCTTGGCAAAGATACTGGAGTGATTTGCCATTTACTTCTCCAGCTCTTTTTACAGATGAGGAAACTGAGGCTTGCTCAAGGTCACACAGCTAGTGAGTGTCTGAGGTTAAATTTGAACTCAAGAAGAGGAGGATTCCTGACTCGAGACCTAGTGCCTTATCCACCGTGCCCCCTGACTACTCCTGCCTGTATCTCATTGGACTCTCCCTATCTGTGACAAAATAAATGATTCTATATAGCAATCACGTACAAAATATTCTGACTTAGCATTCTCTTACCTCTGTTGTTGGGGTATGAGGGAGGGTGCTGTTGGTGGTATATATTTTATTATTTTTTCTCCAGGCTTCCATTGGTTTTTCATTTAAGCAAAGTATTTCTTTTTGGTGCTCTTTTTCATTTATATTGTTGCAGTCATAGTGTGGTTTGAAGTTTTATACAAAATCTTACCTTTAGGTCATTAATTAAAATATTTTAGGGAATAGTCCACTAACTTTTTTGTTGCATTATGACAAACCAATGTTTTAGGAAAAAATAGCATCTTAAAACTGGTCATTTTTAAGATATGTGAACTTTTTTGTTTAAATATTTTGATAATTTGAATATAACTAATAAAGTTTGTAATCCTATGGATTTTACTTTTTGCCTTTAAAATATTATTTTGAAGAGACAGCTGGGTAGCTCAGTGGATTGATAGCCAGGCCTAGAGAAATGAGGTTCTGGGTTCAAATCTGGCTTCAGACACTTCCCACCTGTGTGACCCTGGGCAAGTCACTTGACCCCCATTGCCTACCCTTACCAATCTTCTGCTTTGTATTGACTCCAAGATGGAAGGTAATGGTATAAAAAAATTTTAAAAATATTATCTTGAAAGTTACATAGGCCTTGCCAGATTGCCAAAGAAGTTCATAGTACAAAGAAAGAAAAAGAATTTAAGAACTCTTGCTCTCAAGTGAAATCCTAGTGGCATGTACCCATATGCTGGCTGAGCTAGCTCAGTTGACTTGATCTATTTGGACATGGGCAAACAAGAGGAGTTAAAATTTAAATCTCTATTAGACAGTGTCCAATGCATGCAACAATGAACTAAAAAGAAAAATGGGTATAAGTAGGGCCTGCTTTCAGCTGGGTTTTGTACTTAAGAAATTCAATCCATTTCAACAAGGAATTATTAATTCATTGCCTACACTGCTATGCCATAGGAATACAAGAACAAAGTAGAAAATTAGTTCTAGAGGACCTTATATTCTACAATGTGTTTGTGGATAAAACAATATGGAGGGCCAATCAGGGGCAGCTAGGTGGTACACTGGATAGAGTCCTGGGCCTGGAGTCCAGAAAATCTGAGTTCAAATCTAACCTCAAACATTGTGTGACCATGGCCAAGTCACTTAACCCTATTTACCTCAGTTTCCTTATCTGTAAAATGAATTGGATAAGGAAATGGGAAACTATTCCAGCATCTCTGCCAAGAAAACTCTGAAAGGGTTCACAAAGACTTGGACAGGATGGAAATAATAACCTGATTGATCAATATATATTTATCAAATATATACTGTATGGTAGGTAGGCACTGGATATACAAATACAAAGAATGAAACATCTCAGTTCTCAAGAAACATATTCTAAAACTAGTACATTATACACTGTGCCTCCCCCAATCCTCTTGTATAAATATAAAGTAAATAAAAATAAATATATGCCAAGCAGGCAGAGAAGATAGTTTCAGAGAGAAATACTAACTGGGGGATAGAGATCAAGAAAGGCTTCATGTACACTTGGGGTACCTAAACCTTTTCATATCATGGATTCCTTAGAGAGACATTTGAAGTCTGTGAACCCTTTCTCAGAATGTTTTTTAAATGCATAAGGTGAAATACATAGGATCACAAAGGAAATCAATTATATTGGGATACAGATTCAAAATATACACATTCAGAAACCCCCAGTGTTAAGAAGCCCTAACATAGAATATATTGGCATATCTTTTTTTAAATTTTTTAAACATTTATTAATATTCATTTTTAACATGGTTACATGATTCATGCTCCTACTTTCCCCTTCACCCTATTGACATATCTTAAAGGAAAAGAGGAATTTCTATGGGGGAGAGGTGAGGAACAAAGTGCATTCTAGATGTTTAAGAGTGCTAGTAAAAAGGCAAAGAAATTATTTATCCCACCTTCCTGCTTTCTTTTGATTTTGATTTCTTTGGTTCTAATTTTTTTCCCCTATATTTCTTTTCACAATATTTACTCTCAGTACCTGGATCATTTCTGAACCATGATGTGTATGTTGGGAATTGCTAAGAGGAATATGGAAAGTTCTCTCTTATGCATTAAATGATGATCTCTTTGAATCTGGCAGGGACTGTTTCTCTCTTTATAAATTATATCCTCAGTCCATACATAGCACAGTGCCTGGTACATATAATGGGTGCTTTGCTTAATAAATGTTTTTTGGGTAGATAGAGTGCCCTCTCTGAGCAATGGAGAGATCAGGTTAGTTGGATGGCAGATTATAGAAGGTTGAGCAATATCCAACAAGCCAGAAAAGATAGACAGGGGCCATGTTTGTGTTGAACTTTAATAGCCAAAAAAAAGATGATGTTCTTTTTTTTATCATAGAGGCTACAGACTGTGACTAGGTTTGATTAAGGAGTCACGATTATATTTACACTTGTAGAAAATAACTTTGCTATGGTCTGGGGTTGGGGAGTGAGTTGGGGCAGAGAGACCAATCAAGACTTTTGCAATATTCTATGCAAAACATAAGGAGGGCCACCAAGATGGTAGCTATATGAGTGGAGAGGAGAATGAATGTGAAAAATGTTGTCCAGCTATAAATAACAAGATTTGGCAGCTGATTAAGAGAAGTGAGGACACAGTGAATAAAGAGTCCTGGATAATGCCATTTGGAATTCTCCAAGGTTATAGCAATTTAGAAGAAAAGTTTTGGGGGAATGGTGAATAAATAGTTTTGTGTTGGACATGTTATTAATATGTCTCTAAGATATCTATTTTGAAATATCCAAAAAGCAATTGCGGAGATAGGATTGAAGCTTAAGGAGGATACCATGACTGGATGGATCTTTCTTTCTAGGAATAGATATGCATGTGTTCAGTCATATTTGGCCCTTCATGAGCCCATTAGGATTTTTCTTGGCAAAGGTAGCGGAGTGGTTTGGCATTTCCTTCTCCAACTCATTTACCAAATGGGGAAACTGAGGCAAATAGGTTTTAATGATTTGCCCAGGGGCCCACAGCTAGTAAGTGTCTGAGTTCACATTTTAACAAGGGAGGATAAGTCTTTTTAAGTCTTCTAGTTCTGTCTACTGTATCACCTCACTGGAAGATGATAGCTTAAGGGAATTGACTCCCCTGTGGTTTTCCTCACCATCCATACAACTTCCTAAACAAAACGTCTTTTCCTAGCTATCATTTCTTTAACTCTTTCGTAGTGAAATTATCTTTCTTTTGGATTTGTTATCTCTATTACTTAGCCCAAGGGTTGAAACATAGCAAGGGCATAATAAATATTCTTCATACCTACTTTTATTCATCACAGCTTGGATTAATTTTATTCAGATGAAGAATTGCAATATTATTCCCTGAGCAATATTCACTTGTTCAGCACTAATTATAAGGTCAGGACAGCTGATAACAACATGTTATTTAAGAAAGCATGCACATGAATGCATAATGAAAGTACATATGCTTTGCCACTTTTGATTTTGATTTCTTTGGTTCTAATTTTTTTCCCTATATTTCTTTTCACAATATTTACTCTCAGTACCTGAACCATTTCTGAACCATGATGTGTATGTTGGGAATTGCTAAAAGGAATATGGAAAATTAAGAGTCTAGGTTTATCTGAAATTGTAAGACCATATTTACTGGTCTGGCATATTTAGAACACATTTCTTTCCTTGTGACATAATGGGTTATTCTACAGTGATATAGTCTGACCTGAACCAGAGAAAAGGCTGACAGATGGCATTTAATTACCATTGATTTTCAGATTTCCAAGCCATAAATGTATTTACTTATGTGTTAAGAATAGATAATACAATACAATATTGCTTCTTGTGCTTCAAGACAACAATTCAATACAGTGAACAGTCATTAAAAAGTACTCTTGTGTAAAACATGGCAGACAATTTACTATGAAAAGCATTTTTATCCTGAAATTAGTTTTCTGTACTTCAAAGAGGAATGGATAAAATAAAGTAATCTAAGTTTCTAGCACTTTGGATTAGATCTCTTCAGAGGGAAGGGGAAATATCCAAAAAGAGACATCTGGAGTTATTAATCAATATCATGTATTCCCTTCCTGGCTCTAAACGATTTCTTCCAAATGCCATGTATAGTTTTAAGGTTTGCTCACCAGACTTTGGAGCCAATCAGTGGGTCAATAAGCATTTATTAAGCTCTTGCAAGGTGCCAGGTATTGTGCTAAGTGCTGGGCACACAAGGAAAGGTAAAAGACAGCCTTTACTCTCAAGTTTCTCACAGTCTATTGAAGAAGATGAAATGCAAACAACCATGTGAGAACTGTATAGAGGCTAAATTGGAGATACTCAATAGTGAGAAGGCATTAGATTTAAAAGGAATCAGGAATGACTTCGTGTAGGTGAAATCTTGTATCTATAGAAGTATAAAACTGAATTGCCTCTAACATTTGTGGGCCATCTGAGGTTTGCCTATTGTCTGAATAAAATTACCCTCTTAAGAGCACTTTAGTATACTGTTTCATTCCTTGGAACAGGGTTTTTATGAAGCAGGTGTGCTGCTTGTATTCTTCACGCCTTCCTGTTTTATATACTCTCAATAAACTCTATAGTTATATCTTCTTACCATGAGGCTTTGTCTATGTTTCTTGAATTCCCAAATATAACATAATACTTCATCAGAACTATCTTATTTAAAAGGAATTTGACCATAACAGAAAATTATCTTAAAGAATTTTTGTTCCTTCCCAACTATTGTAAGATAAAAGAAACTTTCTAAGATTTTAAAAATATTTCAGCAAGACACATTAGCCTTCCAAAAAAGAAACTATATTTAAAAAAACAATCATTTTTTGCTTTGGGTCTTTTTCAAACATCTGCCTGAAACAGAATTTTAAACATACACTTCCAGCTATATGTATGCTTGGAGATTTTCAAAATAAAGATGGTAAATTTAATTGTTTAATTTTTTCCCCTAAGCTATGACTTGGAATTTAACCCTTTTTGTTTTCACTGGTGGCTGTGTATATGCATGAGTGTTTGTGTAAGTGCATATGTTCATGTGTAATATCTTAAAAAGGTGATGAAGAGATGAAGATGAGGTTTTTTTTAAAGATATTTTCTTAGACTTGCCTTAAATCATTGGTGCTATTGATATCCCTTTGAAAGAATTAACCTCAAAAAAGCTATTGTATTTAGATCTTGACATCTTTTTATTATAACTAGGAGTTAATGAAATGTTGGAGCAATCAAGGGACACTTTGGAACCCTGCATTAGATTGCTACTACAACAGGTTCAAGGCACATTGTGAGTCTGTACTGGTTGTTATCTAGCTCATGATCTCCTATCAGTGTTTTTACCTTTTATAGAAAGGCAGAGGACAGAATTAATTAAAAGCAATGGAATTTCAGGCATAGTAAGAATTTTACATTTATTATTTTTTTGAAAGAAAAAAAATGAAAAAAGTACTTTGAAATGAGCAGACATCATTTTGCCAAGCAATATTATGGAGTGATAATAAGTAGATCTTATCCTCTGGATGGACCCAGGAAATGAAAAAAGATTCAAGAGTGGAATCAAAAGATTCTCTTGGGGTATGAGTTGCATAGACTCAGCCAACAATACAATTAACAAGGAAATGTTGAAAATATATGGCACTGTAGAAATAAAGAGATTTGTAGACCAGGTCATGGCTGTTAAAAACCACTATTGCCAACTAAAGGGCTATCTTTAAGAAGCCCATAATTAGGAAATAATGTAAATTATTTAAAGAATGAGTGGGAATAGCTATGTGGCACTGTGAATGGGAAGCCAGAACTAGAGACTGGATGCCCTAGGTTTAAATCTTGCCTCAGGCACTTCCTTGTTGCATGACCCTAGGCAAGTCACTTTAACTCAATTGTCTACCTTACAGCTCTGCTCTTCTGCCTTAGAACCAATATACATTATTGATTCTTAGAAGATAAAGAGTTAAAAAAAGAATGAGTGATGACATTGAAACATGTCAATTGTAAGGTGTAAACACTTAGCACTCTGAACAATAAGTAAACATTTGGTAAAGCCTACTATATATCAGGTACTGTGCTAAGTGCTGTTGATACAAAAAAGAAGCAAAAGACAGACCCTGCCCTTAAGGAGCTTCCAATCTAATGGAATAGAGAATATGCAAACAAATAAATATAAAGCAAGCTATATACAGAATAAATAGGAAATAATTAACTGAGAAAAGTTACTATAATTAGGAGGAGTTCTAGGCTTCCAGTAAAAGAAGGGATTTCTGTAATTGTAGCAAAAACATGAGATTAAAAGATGGGAATTAAAAGAATCTTGGGAGGCCAGGAGGTGGAGCAGAGGAGGGAAAACATTCCAGGCATGGGGGCCAACAAGAGAAAGCCTCAAAGTTGAGAGATGGCATTTTTTACAAAGTTAGTTTTTAATATAGAAAGAAGAGGTGTAGAATAAGTGAATCATAACATAATTGGGTTGAAGATCATGGCTTTGTTCCCTTCATACACAAGTTCATAATATTAGAATGAGCTCTGGAAAGGTCTTAATCTCAAAGGACATCAAGTTTAACCCATTCACTTTACAAAAGAAGAAACGAATACCCTGAAAGGTTAAATAACTTGTCAATATTACATAACTAGTAAACCTGAGGTGGGTAGCTAAGTGGTACAGTAGATAAGAGTGCCAGACCTGAAGTCAGGAAGACTCATCTCCCTGAGTTCAAATTTGACCTCCAATATCTATTAACTGTGTGACCCTGGTCAAGTCACTTAACCCTGCTTGCCTCAGTTTCCACATTAGTAAATCACTCCAGTATTTTTATCAAGAAAAACCCAAAATAAGGTCACAAAATGTCAGACATGACTGAAAGATGACTAAATAACAACAACAGTAAACTTCAGAGGCTAAATCCTCTGCTGTAGTAAGGACTTTGTACTGCCCTGGTGCTCTTTCTGATTCATCCTGTCAAATCGTTGTCATTCACTGTTGTGATAAGCCAAAGGAGTGTTTAAATGAATCACTAGAATGCACACTTTGCAGCTTTTTTTCCAAATCCATTGCAATAACCGAAGTAGTAAATGTAGTTATAGAGTATTGTGAGTGTAATAAATTAATTAGTTCCATAGGATTATAAATGTTGAATATTCTCTCTCATCTCTGCTCTATGGCTTCCCTGCCTTCCATTAGATCTCAAATGAAGTCCTACCTTCTCCAAGACGCATTTCCCAGACTTCCTTAATCTTAATGCCTTCCCTCTAGGGTTTATTTCCAATTTATCCTGCCTACAACTTGTTTGAAATTAGTTGTTTGCATGTTGTTTCCCTCATTAGTCTCTGAGCCCCTGGAGAGAAAGAACCATCTTTTGCTTTTCTTTGTGTCTCCAGCCTCTTCACCCTATGCCTGGTAGGTAGATGATGCTTAATCTATGTTTATTGACTTAACTACAAGGGACCTTAAAAATCTCTGAGTTTAATACCCTCCTTGTATGAAGCAATGGAGGACCAGAGGGAAATGACTTGTCCACAGTAGATCACAGATTTGAGATAGAACCAGATATTCAGACTCAAAATCCAGGGTGCTTTCTCATCCTTTTTTGCTCGCCTTAGATAGTTAAAACAAATTCTTGGTTATTGCATACTAAAACCACAAGATCCTAGGAGCTGGATTAATGTTAAATGTTATTGCTCTAGTTATTAAAATTAATGAGGTAAAGGCAGATTAAACATATTAAAATATATTAAAATGCTATGTATATGTGACCTCCATTAAGAATTAGATTAGCACTTCTGTTTATAAGCATTCAGTTCAGTCATACGTAGGAATCGTTTTTGTGCTGATTACAGCATGCTACATTGTGATAAAAATAATTTTCTGTTTTGAAAATGAGGAGATATGAGAGTTCAAGGGGGGGTGGTGGCGCTAAATTAATGGCCACAGGCTTGCATAAATGATATGCTTCTGAGGGTCATTGTACATGTGGTGCTGCTTTCCTGTAACTTGTGCATCAGCTTTGCCGATAAATCTTCAGTCCATTTCTCATCACTCATCTCCTTACTTAGTCATATTCATCCCCCTCCTTCAATGATAGTTTCAAAGTGATGGTACATATCTCATTAAAACCTTAATAGTGGGGAAATATGCTTTGAAATTAGGAAATGATTGGATTTTCTGCATAAACTGCCCATTTCAGCAAGGATGTTATGCATCTGGGAGGTGAAGGTAAAATATTTCTGGGAAATGTAGTTTTATTCATGGTTCCCCCCACCACTCAGTGTATAAAATTCTGCCTGACACAAACGCACAAGTGGAAAAAATATTAAAACAACAAGTACATAAAACCTAGAGCAACTTCAGTTAAGAGAATTAAACTGTCTCAAGGTAGGTTATAGGGATTTTTTTTAATCTTGTGCTGTGCCCAGAAGATAAAGGGTTCTGCCTGATCAAGGGTGGCAGAGTGTTCCAGAAATACTAGTCCGACATGAAAAAGGTTTTGCGGCAGTGGCCTGCTGTTTCCATTAGGGAATTGTGTGCACAGGTGTACTAGCTAATCTTAATTGTCAGAATGGAACACAAGCAAGGAGGGGAAAGGAGGATCTCAGGGAGATGGGCAAACGGGCTGTTCCTCTAGCAAATACTGAGTGGTTACTGCCTGGGTAAAGTCCTGGGAGAAGACAGAAAATAAATTGATGAAATTGCCTCTGCTCTCAAGTCAATTGCCATCAAATTGCTGGAACCCATTTGTGAACAAGTGTAAAGCTTCGGTCTATAGAAGAATGTAAAATTTTAAAAGTTCAGATTAGTAAACTGAAAAATGGGGACATCTGCCTAAAAGCAGTCATGAAAATTCAAGGCATTTTTGGAAGTAGCTGTATGACCCTGAGCTTCTCACTTAACTCCCATTAATGAGTGAATGAATTGGAGGGGGCGGGGAGGGAATTGTTGATCTGACTTACTTTGTTCTAGTTCATAAGGGATGCAACTCTAAAAGGAAAGACAATTTTTATCCTCAGGGAGCTTCTGTTCTAATCTGGGAAGCCCAGGAAGAGGAATAAATTGATAAAGCTGACCTAGAAACAGAACACATGTTATTTGAGAGTCCATTTTGTGAGCTTCAGTTATTCCAAACCAATATGGACGTGATGAATCTTTGCATTATTTACCTGACTGGTTTTATTCTGAAGAAACAATTTTTAAACTTTAAAATATAGCATCAAAGTAGAATAGTGTAATTAAAGTTATGAAAAAATGAGTATGTATCTATAATCTTTAACAACATATTCTAGGGTTGAGGATTGTATGTATATCCTTCTAAAGTTTAACTTACATTTTTTCCCCTAAACTACATGAGTCAAGAAACTTCAGAGGATGTCTAATCCTAACCTAAAACAGAAATCTCCTTTGTTACACCCCCAAATCCCCAACAAATGATCTTCCAATTTCTTTTTTAATAGCTAAAATGATAGGAAACCCAGATCTTCTAAATGTATGATAAATGCTCTTTAAATTACACCACATTGTTTTTCCCTATCCTTGAATTTCCTTGCTCTGCCTCTCCCCTAGTTGACATCTAGCCCTTGCTTTGAAGTTGCTGTCATCTTCCCCTGTTTCTCAGCTGCCAGTGACTTCTCTGTAATTTTGTAGCATTATATAATCCTCTTAACCACAAACATTTTCTAATTTGTATTACAATTTAGCTGTTATATGTGTATATTTTGTATGTATATTATACAAGGTCTTCCTATAGTTTCCCCATCTCTTAACATGTTTCCCTCTTATATAACCTACAATCTAGGTATATTTCCTTTATATACTTATTTACATTTCAAAGCATAATGAAATAGTGTAATAACAAATATTATGAAAAACTAAAAGGAGGAAAGTGTTGAGAAAATATTGTAAAACTATCTTATAATTTTAAGTGGGGTGTATGAATGTTCAAGGAGGACTACCACCTGTAGTGTGAGGACTTGCTGAGCCCTTTTCAAGCTACTCATCCTCCTTTGGTATTCCCCTTTCACCCAGCTCTCACTTAAGGCTCCAAAAAGCTGTAGCATGCACAGAGACCAAATCCTTCTGAAACCGTTTTGGGCAGGCAGGTTAACCCAGGTTGAGAGGAACCAACAGACCTCTAAAACCTCTGTGGGTTAGGGGGATGTGTACCAGAACATTTCGAGACTGCCCCTGTGGAATGGCTAGATAAGAACAGTTTATTCCAGTGGCTATTAAGGTGATTGTAGGAGATATTATGGAATACTCAGAGCTGGTCACATGTGAAAGATGCCAAAGTCATCCACTGTATCCCTGGCCATCACCCACACTGTCATCCTGACTTTTGCCCTGCCACTGGACTTCAATAACTCAGGAAGAGAGAGAGTGAGGCTGATGACTCTATGCAACTCTTCCTTAAATCTAATTCATGAGCAACTCTAGATTTCATTCCGGATTGTCATTGATCCTCTTCAAAAACAAAGAAGCACCAACCTGCATAGTTGTCCCAAAGCAATGTGAGCTCCATGAGGGTAAGGACTATAGTTACTTTGACTCACTAGGACTTAGCACAGAGTTTGTCATATAGGAACCTAATAAGTGCTTTTCAATTGATTCCTGAAACTTTTCAAACCAAAATATCTCTCCTCTACCACCCCTCCCCCTTTCAAGAGACTAATTTCTTGGAGGGCAGGGGCAGTTAACTAGCTTTGTTTCCTTAGTACTAAGTACAATGATTGGCATAGCATAGGTGTTTAATAAACATTTATTGATTTTCTGATTGTCTAGATATGTTTATAATAAATGCTTTTTATTAATTAATGTTATATATGTAAAAAAAACTGTTCAAAATTAGAATCTTTAATCTACTTCATGTCAGTATACACACAAAAATCACCAACAGTTCTAGTTTTTAATGTTATACCCAGTAAAGTTAGGAAATATCTGTTCTCTAAAGACCAGCATAATTTGTAGAGTTACAAAATGCAACTTTTCTCTTTTTGGATTCAGACCCTTTTGCCATGTTTCCACTGTGATAGTCTCTGCAGCTTCATGGGCAGCACATTTTATGAATGTTTCAGTCTTTGAACTATAAATATGTTAAAATTTTTACATTGAAAACGTTTATAAATCATTATCATAAGGAAAAATGTCACACAACCCTAATTTCCATATTGCCTCAAGGCAAAATGGAGAATTCACTTTTGACATATCACAGGTGTGGGGGAGATCAATTACATATGATTTCCAGATTTTCCCTTCATAGTTTTTTAAATTAATGCCATAATTATTGAATAAATATCTCAGTGAAGGTGCTGGTGTATTAAATTACATTAGGTCCTGTTTTAATGAACACTAATTATTTCATAATTATCTTATTTAAAATAATGAATATTTTTATGTTAATAGAACGTTAATTAGTAATTTGTATAAGAATAGCTTTTCAGTAAACATCTCAACACATTTCTTTATTTTGATATCTATCCATATCCTCATATGAATAATCACTGAAAGTTAATTAAAATTTTTAAGGAGCATGCATTTTCATTAATATTTATAGTAATGTTAGATAGTTATTAACATAACACACTAATAGTACATATACAGTGCATATCCCCCCAAGACCTTGAGTTCAGCAAGAGAAAAAAATAGTAATTAAATCTGTGTAATATATTTTTCAAGAGGGGGGAGAATGTTAAATAGGAATGTAGTACATTTTAGAATTAGCAGCTTTTTAAAAAAATAAAGAGAAGATAATGCATCTATGGGCCTATTGTTATAGTTATTTTATTTTATTTTTTGCATTCTCTACCTCAAGTAGTAAAACATTTGGTTTCTCTATAGATAATATTTTAAATTAATTAGTATATTACATTAAAATCTCCAGTTAACCAAAAGAAAGAGGGAATTTCAATTTTCAAGCTGCATTTTCCCAGGAACAAGTTATTATTCTGTATTAATTGTACTTAGTGTATATGAACTTATGTAATTGAGGCCGTCATCACAGAAACTTGTCTTTAAACTAGATGAAAAAGCATATTATTTGTATTATTTATATATGCAAAGTATGAGATTCTTGAAAACTTAATTTCATTGTTAGATGTTTTCAAAAGAGCACAGACTTAGAGTTGGACGGGACCTTAGAAATCATTAGTTTAAACTATTTACTCATTATTCTCATTTTATAAAAGTGAAAAGCTTCAAGAAACCTGTCGATTGGAACAATTGTCTAATGTCCAAATTGAGATTTGAAAGTCTGTCATTTTCCAATATGCATGCTATACTTCCTTTTAGGATATTATCATTCTTTTTTTTATCTTTTTCTTTTTAAAATTCTCCTCTTAATCCCTAAAGCAAAAAGATGTGCACAGAATATTGAACTGGTGTAGTTATTCTATCCATTTGATTTCTGACTGACCTAATAGAGTTATTAAAGTTGCAATGCATAGTTTCATGAATCATAGTATTATAGTTACCCAGACACAAGATTTCCCAATTATACTGTGGCAACAACCATTGTGGCCTCTATTTCTGAGAGCAACATTGAAATCTCTACTTACTGATTTTGCCTAATAGTTGGATTGAATGAATCCAAATATGTTGGATAAAAACATCCTCAAAGAGGTAAAGTGAAGTCAGCAAGTAATTTTCAAGGTCTAAGCATTTGCTAGGCACTGTGCCAAATATGGGATTTAAAGGAAATCAGAAACAGTCTCTGACCTCAACGAACCCACAAGTTTACAAAAAACCTTTGAACAACATAATAATATATTTTGAAATGACCCATCACAAAATGCAATGAAAAATAGTAACTAATATTTGTTTCTTCATTAAGATACTGTCGCTTTGACTTCAGTGCTTCAAAAAAACCTTTACATCTTTGGTATGGACACTTTTTACTCAGATTCAAAGGATAAACCATTCATAGCTCTAGTGAGAGGCTGATAAGTTAGGGACACAGACCAATAGATTTCTGGGCATCTGCAAACTTAGAAAAATGTCCTTTGTGATATCATGTATTTTATTTTATGCATTTACAAAATAATATTTTGAGAAGGAATCTTTAGTCTTCACTAGAATGTCAAAGGAATCCAAGATACCAAGAAAGACACTTAAGAACATCAGCTTTAAGGGACAGATTATTGTTGGTGCATTAAACGTGTGTACGTACACACACACACACACACACACACACACACACACACACACACATATGTATGGCCAGCTAGGTAGCAAAATGGATAGAGGGCTGAACCTGGAGTCAAGAAGATCTGAGTTAAAATCTAGATTCAGACACATACTAGTTATGTGACCTTGGACAAGTCACTTAATCCTATTTGCCTCTGTTTCCTCATCTGTAAGATGAATTGGAGAAGGGAATGACAAACTACTTCAATATCTTTGTCAAGAAAACCCCAGATAGGTCACAAAGAGTTGGATATAATTGAAATGACTGAATAATCATACACACATATGTGTGTAAATACATACATTTACATGTGTACTATCCCCTTTGTACTATCTGAAAACAGGAATTATATATTATTTAAAATGTGTTTTCCCCTCCAGCCCCCCAGTAAAGAGTGTAATTTTCAATAAACAGCCTGTCTGGAATTGGATTCTTTAGTTCAATTTAAACTTAGGAAATCTACTAAGCAAAAAACAATGATAAAAATGGTGGAAATAGCTCAATTTAGTTAAATAATATATAGGCTTTTGAAGCTTGGTGGACTTCTCTTATGTATGTATGTATGTAAAGAAAGTCATATCTGGAGACTAAAAGCTGGCATCAGTAATCTGAGTAGGTCTCAACATTCCTCATTCATGATGACCTCAATATTTGTTCTGTGATATAACAGGTACCAATAGCATGAAATTGCCTGTTATTTATCTTTGAGAGTACGAATATCTGTGTTTCAGGCCATTTATATCATTGGGACATGTTTTAAGGTGTAAATAACCCTTCCACATTTTTTCCCACTCAACAAGACTTCTTTCTCTTGCTTCACATTTTAATTTAACAAGGAGTCAGACTCAAAGTAATAATACTCATTATAAAACTGTCACTTTGGAAATTAGTAAAATTATCCACTGAGAGTCTGATGCTTTTTTATTAGTAGTCACTGGCTAATGTAAGTTATTTAGGTAAAGAAGGCTATTAGAGTGTATTCTCATGCATTTTAACAACTGTGTTACTCTGAATAAATTTGAAGGAGGTTGTTAAACTTGTTGGTAGAAAGGTTCTTAACATAGTTGGTCATTACTACCCATTTTATTGTAAACGACTGTGTAGAAATAAGGAGGCATTATAAATTGGGTTAGGTAAAGCATTTTACCATCATTTCATATTATTTGCTGATTAATTTTTAGATTTAAAGAATAGATATGATCAAAATAGCAGTTTGGGCCATAAAAACAATAAATTCTACTCTTCATTGAATTCCATTTTCTTACATAGCCACTTCAAATGCATTCTCTTTCCAAAATTCCTTTTGATTCCTCCCAACAATTCAATTTTTACTCATATTTCAGTTTTTCACCAGGAAAGTTTTGAATATGTTCAAGCATTCTTTCTTCCTCTCTTCTCTAATTCAGGTGTTTTCTAGACCTCCCCCCACACGCCCCCCAAATACACACATTCAGACTTCCATTGCATTATCTATTGAAATACTTCCTTTAAAGCTCATTATTTTTATTGATTTTAATTTAACAAACATTTATTAAGCTCTATCCTATAAGAAAAGATAGCAGACCTTCTATGTATGAAATGCTGGCAGAGATACAAAGTTTAGATGAATAATCATGACCTTAATGGACTTGAAATCTCAGTGGGAAACAGAGGATTGTGGAAGATCAGTTCGACAGCTGACTGCAATGTGAGATAAATGTCAGTGAGGAGAGAATCATGGCAGGAAGAGCAAGCAAGTAAACTCTTGTAAAACTTAGGAGTGAATTGATGAGAGTAATGACTATTTCAGAGGAGAAAAGGAGGCATACTTGAGGGGTATTATGAAGGTAGAATTCAAAGATCATAGCAGCCTTTTGGATTGGAGTAAGGAGACATTAAATGTATAAAGACAGGGTTGAGAATGACACTTGGGCTTTGAACCTGAATGAAATTGAAGGTGGTGATACCCTTTCTAGGGTAATGAGGAAGTTAGAAAAGGGAGAGGGAGGTATTGAGGGAAAGATGATGAGTTCAGTTTTGGACATGTTGAATTAAAATGTCAAGAATGTCCATGGGATATCCCTCATTACTAATTACTGGCTCCAAAGGAGATCCTTATCATTTCTTGTTTCTCCCTCCGTTCTCAATAATTTTCCCTTGACCTTGTTAGTATCTCAAGATATCATCTTAGATCCTTCTAGGAAAAGTTGTCTGCATTCATTTACTTCTTCATATTCTTCTCATCCCTTCTTTTTCAGTCTGATTTGACCATCACTCACCTGAAAGTGATCAAGTTTATCATTGTTCTTTGTTGTTAAATCTAATTGCTGTGCTTGTTTTAATCATTAAAAAAATTCCACAAACATGTATTAAACTAGACACTGCTTAGTTATGGTGTTGTACAACCAAACTATTTCCTACTTTCAAGAAATATATACCTTTTTAAAAATATTTTTTTTTCCAAATTAAAGCACTCTACATGCATCTAGAGAGCTTTACAGATGTTAAAGTGTTATACAAAGAACATTTTTATAAGCCATTATTACATGAGATTATTATAAGCCATTATTAAATGAGATCTTCAAAACAATGGGGATTTCTGTAAAGATTTATTTTTAGGCATCCATTCTCTACTGAAGCAGAGACTCATTTTTATATACTCATTATAGTGCTGAATGTTTAATATGATATCGTACAATATCATATTAAAATTTTATATATAATAGGATAATCAGAGAGTTAACTTAATGAACAAAAGTTAGTCTAGAACAATTCTAAATGTCAATGAATCCAATGGTATATGTAAGACTGCACACCCGTAGTATTGCCTTCTGGTCCCTAATGGAATATTGCATAACGTGATGGGCCTCTAATTGGAAAGACCTGAGTTCAGAGACAGCCTCTGGCATACTATCTGCATTACTTTTAGCAAGTCACTTACTTCTGTTTGCTCTTGTCTCTTCAGGTGTAAAATGGGAATAATGATAGCAGCTTCCTAGCAGAGATGTTGTGAGCATCAGATGAGAAAGTATTTGTAAAAGTGTCAACACATAGTAGGCGCTATATAAATGTTCATTGCCTTTCCATCCTTTAAAGAAGAGAAAGAGGTACTTATTTAAAACAAAACCCTCTTCTTTATAGACTAATTTAGTTATTATACTTAAAAGTTGCATTTACTTTAAAAATAAACACTGCAACCCTCTCCCCGCAAGAAAACAGGAAAAATGGAAGTCTAGATCTTGACCAATAATGACTGTTAAAAATTCTGAGGGGGGCAGCTGGGTAGCTCAGTGGATTGAGCGTCAAGCCTAGAGACAGGAGGTCCTAGGTTCAAATCCGGCCTCAGACACTTCCCAGCTGTGTGACCCTGGGCAAGTCACTTGACCCCCATTGCCCACCCTTACCACTCTTCCACCTATGAGCCAATACACAGAAGTTAAGGGTTAAAACAAAACAAAACAAAACAAAAAAATTCTGAGGATTTTTAACCACATAAGCAACAAATAACTCTCAGTATTCCCATTTACTTGTAATTTTTAATGACAATGACTTCCTATCCATGCCAGTCTATCCTGTGTGTGTGGCTTGTCCATTTCCTCCCCAAAGTCTGATGCAGAGCCCAATGAACAGACTGCTATCTTTCTCTCGACTTCCCAACTATACTTAAGGAATCTGTCCTCTGTTCCCCTCACCACATGATCACATATTCATGGAAGTGTCTATCATCATCTTCACTCCTTTGTCTCAAACTTTCTCTTTTTATAGCAGATATAGTACCTTGCTATCAACTACCTTGTTTTTTTAAAATGTATTTCTTGGGTTATTAGGCAAACTAGATTATAAGCTTTCTTGCCAGGAGCTAGACTGTTCTAATGTGGTGCCCATGGACTCAGGTGGCATTTAAGTAGAAAAGTAGGTTTATGAATGATAGTGCTTAATTAGGACTTTTCCATGGAAGAAATAGAGAGTGGCTAAGTTCAAATATAAGCACACTAATTCTACTAAATTCCAATTATATATTTGACTTTAATTATATCTTTTTAGTTTTAGAAAATGTAATTTTCTTAACATTTTTATTTTTTGTGACAACTTATTTAAATCATCCTATTAAAAACGAAATAGAAAATATATAACCAGAATTTAATGGCACTTAGATTTGCAAAGTACTTTAAATATTAGTTCATTTGATATACATCTAAGGGAGGCAGCTGTTATTATCTACATTTTAAAGATGAGGAATCAATCTGAGTGGTAAATGTCTTTTTATAGAATCTCAGTTATCTAAAGATTAAAATTCCAGTCTTTCTTGAGTCTTTTAAGTCCAAGATTGTTTACACAACATTACCTACCTAGATGGCAATGAAAAAAAGCAACACTTAATGTATAAGATAGAGTTCTGGACCTGAAGTACTGAAGAATTGTATGCAGATTCTACCTGGGACTTTTACTCTCTGCATGCTTCTAAGTCTAAATCTCAGGGATTTCTGTGCCAGAGATGTTGAGAACTGTCATGGTTAGGTAATTCCCATGCCGATGAAATTATAGATGCCTCCAGGTATCATTTAATAATCTGGAGAGTAGAAGTAGAGCCTCCAAAACTTTGGAGTCATTTCAAATTTTATGTATTGCTTGAAGTAAACATTGTGATGTGATTATTTCATACCATAATAACTTTATAACTCTTGTTTCTCGTGGAAAATTTTCAACATCATGACACAGAAACAGTAAGTACTTTATTTTTTCCAAACCCTTATCTTACATCTTAGATTTAATACTGTATATTGGTTCCAAGGCAGAAAAGCATGAAGGGCTAGGCAATGGGGGTCAAATGATTTGCCCAGGGTTACCTAGCCAGATTTGAAACCAGGACATCCCATCTCTAGACTTGACTCTCAATCTACTCATCCATCTAGCTGACCCCAAATAAGTACTTTAAAGATGAAACTTTTCCTTTGACACTCCTTATTAGGTCACAATATGTGCCATTTCTGATTTTACAGATGCTGAAACTAAGATAGGGAGATAAGTGACTTGTAATATTACAGAGTCAGTTATGGCAATGGGACCAACACTTCGGTACACATATTTTGTGGCTTAGAGGTAGTGAATCTTAAAACCTCCATACCCTTACTCACCGAGATAGAAAACAATGCACTTCAAGAAGAAAGAGGATGAAGTCTAATAACGGGACAGAGCAGGGGGAACCCTACTGTAGCACAACTAAAGAGGTATGCCAAGAAAAAGGCTTCAATTCTTGAACTGTCAGGTCTGAGGGCATAGAAGGGGAATCCCAGGACACCTCCCCCATGTGCTGTGCAGAGTCTCCAGCGGCCTGGGAAATCTCAGGGTGGGTGGGCTCACAGGTCTGGAGAGAGGGCCTTGCTGGCACCAGACTCGGGGAGTTAAACACAGGCACTGGAGAGGTGACTGGAGGAGAAAACCAGAGAAACATAGCAAAAACGCCCAGAAGATGGTGGCTTAGAGAGAGCCAAACCCCAGACTGCAGACAGCTTGGCTTCTTCCTAAGGAGATAGAGAATGCAGGGCTTCAAGAAGAAAGAAAACCAGTTCAAACACAGCAGACTGCTCAGGGGGAACCCACTGCTGGAGAGCTCAGTTCAGCGAAAATGCTCCTTCTTGTCCCCCCAGGACTTTTTGTTTGTTTGTTTTTCCCCCACCTCTGGAGGTTTTAGCCTCAGGGTAGATTAAGCAGTAAGATTAATCCAATCAATACAGGATTAATCCCTACAATTGGACAGACTAGAAGTCTTCAGAGGGCAGAGAAAGTAAGTACAAATCTCCATTGCCAACTGAGGGAAGATCTTTCCTTTCATCAAAGATCTTTAAATACATCTGCTCAAACTAGCTGAACAAGAAAGGAAAAAATATGAATAAACAACAGAAAAAGAGAAAAGAAATGACAATTGACAGCTTCTTTCAAGGAAGTGAAAAGAGAGCAAATGAAATAGAAATAGAAGAAGAGGGAATAGTTCCAGCGAACTGGACACAGGCTTTGGAAGATCTCAAAATTCAACTTCAGGAACTCAAAAAGCAATCAAGAGAGGCTGAAGACAATTTGAAAAAGGAAATACATGAACTAAAACAAGAAAATAACATCTTAAAAGCCAAAACTGACCACCTCAAAAATGAAGCAAAGAAGGCAAAAGGTGATCTACAAAGAAAATAAGACTAGAAGGAGAAGGATGACCAAAAAGCCAGGGATGAAATTCAGTCTTTAAAAAACAGAACTCAACAACTAGAAACAAATGACTTCACAAGGCAGCAAGAATATATTAAATAAAATTTAAAAAATGAAAAATTTGAGGAGAATGTGAAACACCTCATTGATTCAACCAAAGATCTGGAGAACAGCGCTAGAAGAGACAACTTAAGAATTATTGGTTTACCAGAACATCATCATAAAAGAAAAAGTTTAGATAGCATCTTACAAAAATTATCAGAGAAAATTCCCCTGAAGTTCTCCAACAAGAGGGAAAAGTGGTAATTGAAAGAATCCACAGATCACCTCCTACATTTAATCCACAACTGATAACTTCCAGGAATATTATAGCCAAATTCAAAAACTACCAGACCAAGGAAAAAATATTACAAGCTGCTAAAAAGAAGTCATTCAGATATCAGGGAACCACAGTTAGGATAACACAGGATCTGGAAGCATCTACATTGAAGGACCAGAAAGCATGGAACACAATATTCCAGAAAGCAAAAGAACTGGGTCTACAACCAAGAATCAACTATCCAGCAAAACTAATTATATTATTGCAGGGGAAAGTATGGTCATTCAATAAAATCTAGGACTTCTAAACATTCATCAAGAAAAACCTGGACTTAAATAGAGAGTTTGCTGCCCAAACCCAGAACTGAAGAGAATCAACATAAGGTAATTAAGAGAATGAGAGGAGGAGAAAAAAAATTCTTTTCTTTAAGGGACCCAACAAGTTTAATCAATTTGTATCCCAAGAAGAAAAGAAGATATTGGTAAATATTAAAAATTGTTATTACCAACAGGGTAATTAGAAGAAGTTTACATAGAGGGAACAAGGACAAACTATATAAAATGAAATGTCATAATGTCATGGGAGATATATATATATGTATATATATATGTATGTATATGTATGTATAAATATATACACATCTGGGGGGAAGAAGGTAATAATAAGAAAAATAGGAAAACAAACAAAAAGGA
The DNA here is from genome assembly GCF_016433145.1 of Gracilinanus agilis. Taxonomy (NCBI): domain Eukaryota; kingdom Metazoa; phylum Chordata; class Mammalia; order Didelphimorphia; family Didelphidae; genus Gracilinanus; species Gracilinanus agilis. Next base: position 252,317,070 of record NC_058134.1, read on the forward strand.
ATAAATTTATATTCCATAAAGAAGCGTGTGGGACCAAGAGGAAAAAATAACAATACACTGTAAGATAAAGAGGTTAGAGAGAGGAAATATTCAATATGGACTTCTGTACTAGCAGCAAGGCATTGACCCAAGACAATTCTGAGGGATTTATGGAAAGGAAACACAGAAGAAAAACAACCGCTTGAACACTTGGGTTGATGAGGACATGATTGGGAATGTAGACTCGAAAGGAGCACACCAATGCAACTATCAATTATATGTAAATAAGTCTCGATTGATGACACATGTTAAAACCAGTGGAAATGCGCGTTAGCTATGGGGGAAGTTTTTGAGGGGATGAAGGGGAAAGTAAAAACATGAATCATGTAATCATGGAAAATTTTTCTAAAAAGAATAAAAAAGAAAAAAAAAGAAAAGAATTTTGGTATATAGATGGAAGATTAAAAATAAGTGGGGGAGAAACATGGGCAAGAAAGACCAATTAGGCTGTTGCAGTGGAAGCTTAATGTGACGAGACTCATAATGAAGGATATGACTTTTTTGGTTAAGAGAAGGGGACAATACCAAGATGTTGTGAACATAAAAATTATAAGACTTAGCAAAGGCTCTGAAACAGGCGAGTAAGAATTCAAAGGTGTTAGGTTGTGAACTTGGTTGACTGGAAGGGATAACCTTTTGCAAGTGATAGGGAATTTTAGAAGAGGAAAGATTTTTAGGAAGGTTAAAATGAAATTCCCTAAGGAATAGGGTTACCTATTTTGTGAGGAGGAGGAAGAGGAGAAAGAGGTTGAAGAAGTGACTCAATTTTTTCTGTTTTTTATTTGGAATATTTTTCTATGGTTACATAATTTATGACTCCTCTCCTTTCCTTCCCCCTCCCAAAAGCCAACAAGCAGTTCCACTGGGTTATACATGTATTATTGTTCAAAACCTATTTCCATGTTATTCATATCTGTAGTAGAGTGATCCTTTAACATCAAATCCCCAGTCATATCCCCATCACAATATGTGATCAATCACATATTTTTCTAGTGCATTTCTGTTTCCACAGTTCTTTCTCTGAGTGTGGTTAGTGCTCTTTTTTCTAAGTTTCTCTGGATTGTCCTGGGTCATTGCATTGCTGCTAGTAAAGAAGTCCATTACATTCGATTGTGCCACAGTGTATCAGTCTCTGTGTACAATGTTCTTCTGGCTCTGCTCCTTTCACTCTGCATCAGTTCCTGGAGGTCTTTCCAGTTCACATGGAATTCCTCCAGTTTATTATTCCTTTTAGCACAATAATATTTCATCACCAACATATACCACAGTTTGTTCAGTCATTCCCTAATCAATGGACACCACTTCATTTTCCAGTTTTTTGCTCCCACAAAGAGCACTGCTCTGAATATTTTTATGCATCTTTTTCCTTATTATCTTTTTGCAGGTACAAACCTAGCAGTGGTATGGCTGGATCAAAGGGCAGGTAGTCTTTTAAAGCCCTTTGGGCATAGTTCTAAATTGCCCTCCAGAATGGTTGGACCAATTCACAAGTCCACTAGCAGTGTATTAGCGTCCTAATTTTGCCACATCCCCTCCAACATTTAGAAGTGACTCAATTTTGAAGAGGAAATACCTGCTTGGAGCTCCAGCCTGTTGTGTTTGATGACTTCCATCTTCTCCATCAAACAAGGATGGGTCATTTCCTGTAAAAATTGAAATTGAAATTGAATGACAGGGCACAGCTAGGTGGCCCCATGAATTGAGACATAGGCTTCAAACAAATCTGGCTTCAGACACTTCCTAGTTTTGTTTCTCTGAGCAAATCACTTACCCTCCATTGCTTAGCCTTCACTGCTCTTCTGCCTTGTACCAAATATACAATATTGATTTGAAAATAGAAGGTGAGTGTTTAAAGAAAAAAGAAAGTAAAAGAAATCAGTAAGAGAAAAAAGGCTTTGAATATTTGCTGCAAAGATGAGGTATGGAATTGATAAAATTAAGAATTTGTATTTCCTTTTTTTATTTAGAAAAAATTTTTCCCATGGTTACATGATTCATGTTCTTACTCTCTCTACCCCTCCACCATAGCTGACACACATTTCCACTGGTTTGTGCATGTGTCATCAATCAAGACCTATTTCCATAGTATTGATAATTGTACCAGGGTGGTCTCTTAGGGTCTGTATCCCAAATCATGTCTGCATAAACCCATGTGTTCAAGCAGTTGTTATTCTTCTGTGTTTCCTCTCCTGTAGATCTTCCTTTGAATGTGGGTAGCATTCTTTTCCATAAATCCCTCAGAATTGTCTTGGGTCAATGCCTTGCTGCTAGTACAGAAGTCTATTACCTTTGATTTTACCCACAGTGTATCAGTCTCTTTATATAATGTTCTTCTGGCTCTGCTCCTTTCACTCTGCATCAATTCCTGGAGGTCTTTCCAGTTCACATGAAATTCCTCCAGTTTATTATTCCTTTGAGCACAGTAGTATTCCATCACCAACAGATACCACAATTTGTTCAGCCATTCCCCAATTGATGGGCATACCCTTGTTTTCCAGTTTTTTGCCACCACAAAGAGCGAGGCTATAAATATTTTTGTACATATCTTTTTCTCTATGACCTATTTGGGGTACAAACCCAGCAATGGTATGGCTGGATCAAAGGATAGGCAATCTTTTAGAACTCTTTGGGCATAGTTCCAAATTGCCATCCAGAATGGTTGGATCAACTTTTTCTAGTTACCCTCTTGATAATAACAATTTTTAACATTTACCAATATCTTCTTTTCTTCTAGGGATACAAATTGATTGAACTTATTGGGTCCCTTAAAGAAAAGATTTGTTTTTTTCTTTTTTCTCTGCTCTCTTAATTACCTTATGTTGATTCTCTTGAGTTCTGTGTTTGGGCAGCAAACTCTCTGTTTAAGTATGGTTTTTTTCTTCATGAATGCTTGGAAGTCTTCAATTTTATTGAATTACTATGCTTTCCCCTGCAAAATAGAGTCAGTTTTGCTGGATAGTTGATTCTTGGTTGTAGACCCAGTTCTCTTGCTTTCCAGAATGTTGTATTTCATGCCTTCAGGTCCTTCAGTGTAGATGTAGACAGATCTGTGTTATCCTAACTGTGGTTCCTTGGTATCTGAATGACTTCTTAGCAGCTTATAAAATTTTTTCCTTGGTCTGGTAGTTTTTGAATTTGGCTATAATATTCCTGGAAGTTGTGAGTTGTTGATTAAATGTAGGATGTGATCTGTGGATTTTTTCAATTTCCACTTTTTCCTCTTATTTGAGAATGTCAGGGAAATTTTCTTGGATAATTTCCTGTGGGATGATGTCCAAACTTTTTCTTTTGTCATGATGTTCCAGTAGACCAGTATTTCTTAAATTGTCTCTTTGAGATTTGTTCTCCAGATCTTTGGTTGTATCAATGAGATGTTTCATATTCTCCTCACATTTTTATTTTTTCTTATTTTGTTTAATATATTCTCGCTGCCTTATGAAGTCATTTGCTCCTAGTTGTTGAGTTCTATTTTTTAAAGACTGAATTTCAACCTGGCTTTTTATCATCCTTCTCCTTCTGTTTTGATTTTCTTTGTAGAACATCTTTTGTCTTCTTTGCTTCATTTTTGAGCTGGCCAGTTTTGGCTTTTAAGATGTTATTTTCTTGTTTTAGTTCATGTTTTTCCTTTTTCAAATTGTCTTCAGCCTCTCTTGATTGTTTTTTGAGTTTCTGAAGTTCATGAGTTGAGTTTTGAGATCTTCCAAATCCTGTGCCCAATTCACTGGAGTTTCCTGATCTTCTCTTTCATTTGCTCTCTTTTGACTTCCTGGAAAGAAGCTGTCAAATGTAATTTCTTTTCTCTTTTTCTGTTGTTTACTCATATTTTTTCCTTCTCTTTTTTTTTTTTAGTTTAAACAGATGGATTTAATGAGGTTTGATGAAAGATCTTCCCCAGCTGCAATGGAAGTTTGTAGTTATGTTCTCTGCCCTCTGATGACTTCTTGTCTGTCCAATTGGTGGGATTAAGCCTGGATTAGTCTGTATTGCTTAATGTTCCTGAGGCTAAAACCTTGAGAGAAAAAAAAGGGAGCAGGACAAGATGGAGTGTTTTTGCTGAGCTGTCCAGTAGTAGGGTCCCCCTGCTCTGTCCTTCTTTTAGACCTGGTTTTCTTTCCTTTCAAAGTGCTCTGTTCTCCATCTCAGTGTAGTAAAACCAGTAGATCTGATGTTTTGCTCCATCTAAGCCACCATCTTCCTAGCATTTTTGCTGTGTTTCTCTGGCTTTCTCCTCTAGCCATCTCCCCAGTATCTGTGTTCAACTCCCCGAGTCAGGTGCCAGCAAGGCTCTCTCCCTAGCCAGTGTGCCCACTCTCCTGGAAATTTCAGGGGCTTCTGGAGCACTCTGCACAGCTCATGGGGGAGGGGTTCTGGGATTCCCCTTTATACCCTCAGACCCAACAGTTCAAGAATTGAAGCCTTTTTCTTGGCATACTTCTTGAGCTGTCCAGCAGTAGGGTTCCCCTGCTCACTCCTATTGTTAGATTTGTCCTCTTTCTTCTTGAAGCACTTTGTTTTCTATCCCCCTGTGGAAAGGGTGCGGAGGTCTTAAGATTTGCTCCATCTAAGCTGCCATCTTCAAGCTTTTGGATTTCCCAAGCATTAGTTATATCATCAGTTATTGGAAGTACTCCAACTGTTACTCAACTGACTCAAAGGAAGTAATTGATGATTACTTCAATTACTCACCAGACTGAATTCCAGTAATTGTTCACTTCACTCTCTATCCATCTTAACCAGCTGCCATGCTTTCTTGACTTGAAGCGAAGCCCGTGAGGCTCTACCCCTTTTTTGCCTGGAATTCCCATGATGGAGATTTTTGAAAAGTTGTAGATTTAGTTGTCTCCTTCATCTAGAGCCAGCTCCAGACACAATTCACTTAACTTCCCAGTCATCTTATAAGGAACCATACTGTCATGCTTTACCTACTTGTCTTTTTCTGGAACCACATTGTCTTTGGGAAAGATGTCTTTCTACTTCCCTAAGTCCGTACTCATAATAAATAAGTAGATATTTACTAAATATCTCTTTGGGTTGGTTAGATGGTGAAATGAATAAAGCACTAGATCTAGTCAGAGAGACTTAATTCCCTTAGCTGCAAAACTAGCTAGAGGAAGAAATGGCAAACCTCTCCAGTATCTTTGCCAAGGAAACTCCACATGGGATACAGAAGAGTTGAACAAAACTGAAACAACTGAACAACAACAAAAACAAGTGTCAGCTATGTGCCAGGCACATAGTCCTAAGTGCCGAGTGTACAAAGAGGAAAAATAGTCCCTGACTTCAAGGAGCTTAGACTCATCACTTTCTCTGTACTTTTCCACATCATAATATACTTCCCTGTATGACATTACCTCATAAATATTGTCCTTTCCTCTTAGAACGCTACCTCCATGAGGTCAGAGAGTATCTGTTTTTTGTGTTTGCATCCCAAGCATTTAGCACAATATTTGATGCATAGTAAGTTCTTTATAATTGATTTTCTATTCATTCCAAGCCACCCATTCAGATGACCTTTATTTTTACAGTGAGATAGTGTGTAACCATCACTAAACACTAATAAATTAGAGGAGGACCACTAAGCTTCGAACAATGGTGTCAGTGTCCTAAGCATTTTTCAAATTTCTTTTCAGTGCTTTTGACAGACTTGGAACAAATTTGATTTAGTGAAACAGACAGTATTAAAAAAAAACTTCTTCTCCATATTAAATAGTTAAACTTTCAATCCCTACCACCATAGTTCCCCCATTTATATCTGTTTACTCCCCTACTCAGCACTACAAAACTTAGCCAAGTGCTCTTCATATCTGGAAAGCCTGAGAGATCTATTGCTAGGGCCCATGCAGTGGGAAGAACATCAACTTTTATTAGGAATTGGGTGCCAAATTTGCCTTAAATATTAGCTCTCTAGACCAGTTAAAAGTAAGGTGATAATACCAGTGTTAAACATAACTGCTGTTAATAAATATAGATTATAATTCAATCTAGGTTTAAAAAATGTCCCATGGTTGCCTAATTTTAATATCCTGATAGTGATTCCTGTAATGATTTAACATTTTAAAAGTTTCTTTTCTCCCAGGGTATTGAATTTGAGAGGATGTCTCCCATATTAAAGGACAATATGATTTTGGTCTTTTATTTTCTTATGTTGAAATTTGATATGTGGAAAGCATTTTATCCTTGTGGAATTCATTCACTTTGAGGTAGATGAAGGTAAGGTGGTCAAGACAATTACTTGTTCCTTTTTTTTTTACTCCTGTGCTGGTTTAGGTGATCTGTGACTTCTGATATTTAGCTCAGAAGAGCAAAGAAATGGTTATGTCAGCTCTTGATCATTGAAAGACACTAGTTACATCAGATCCTGAAGAAGAGAAATATTATTATTATTTTCATTTTGTTTGTATCTGAACTTGTGGTTTTTGGTGCTAGAGACATATAAGGCTGGACCTGGAATCACTCTAATATGCCCACTTTTACTTTTGGACTTTAGGTCAGTTAAAAAGTTAAAGGTTTTAAAATATTGAGGATTATTTTTCCTTTTTTTCTCTCCTGTGTCCAATTCAGGTAGTCCCTCAAAGCAAATAATATCCCGAATTTCATTGAGAGGCATATTATCCACAGTAAGGAAGTGAATAATTCAGCTATACTCTACTCAAGTCAAATTGCATCAGAAGTTTTATTCACTTGTAAGTGTGACACATTCTAGGGAAAGCATTGACAAGAGGATATAATGGTCAGGATATTCTGAAGACTAAAGAATGTTCCTTGAGAATACTTTGAAAACACTGGAAATGTTTGGCTTAGAAAAGAGAAGATTTAAGGACTATAGTACATGATTACTATCTCTAGCAATAACCCAAAGTATAGCCACTTGGAGCTCTAGGTTCATAAAGACCAGGTCCATCCTGGGGATGATCCTGAAAAAAAAATATTTCTTTGATTCCTCTTGTCCTCACCCAGTTTATTCTGGGAAATCTCACAATAAATGTATTGTGACTTGTATCTCTCTGTCCACAGATTGGATAGCATGGTCTGCCCCTGCCACTATACAAGATCTTACGACAAGAAATAATTTTGACAACAAAGAAGCCTTCATTTCATCTTACAGAAAATTTAAAAATCAAAAATGATCCACAAATAGCCAAAGAATCAAAAAAATTCTTCCACTTTTTATATGGATTCCAAATTCCTCAACACTAAGAATGTGTCAAAGATTATGGTTGGAAAGGAATAGAATTTGGGGGTCCTAGACAGCTATTCACTCTAGTGTTAAAATAAATCCTTTTAATCTCATGAAGACTCATATAGGCATTTAGCTTTATGATTCATTCCTGACCCTTGGAGTCCCTCAAAGAGAAACACATTTGAGGCTTATAGGTAGACAATCTCCCTTCCCAAAGGACTCCTTTGAATAACTTACTGCAATAGCATAGTAAAAAGTTCTGCTTGTTTTTTTTCTTTTATATTGGCATTTAATCACTTATTGTCATTCTTTGACTGTTGAGATCTTGTGGATGCACTTCTTCATCCAAGAGCAGTACTGTCATGCAGCTAGGTGGCACAGTGGATTGAGTTCTAGGCCTTGAGTATGGAAGTTTCATCTTCCTGGATGCAAATCTGGCCTTACACATTTACTAGCTGTGTGACCCTAGATAAGACACCTAACTCTGTTCACTTCAGCTTCTTCATCTGCAAAAATGAGTTGGAGAAGGAAAAGGTAAACCACTCCAGTATTTTTGCCAAGAAAACCCATCAACAAAACCAACTATTATGAGAATTCTTCATCGAGACTCCTTTTAATTTGGGATACCATCGAGGATGCACTGATCCTCGAAATATTCCCTCCTCTAACTAGAAAACTTAGGTTGAGGAATGATTTTGTTCAATAACTCCCCTTCACAGACCACATGGGTCATATATCTGCATTACCACTGGCTTCTTCAAGATGGCAACCAGTAAGTTCTTAGCTGCTACCCTTTCAAGTACTCTTGTGACACCCCCCCACCCAAAAAAAATCAATGTAAAATAAAAAGGAGTCAATCAGCTCTCTTTTGAAGTCTGTATTTTCCAGAAGTCTACCTTCCTCAGAGTTGAAGTAAATCAGTTCATTTCTGGGGTAGCCCCCACCAATGAAACATCCTTTAGGTGTGAAATCTTTTCATCTTTGAGATAATTCTTTTTAGTGAATTCCATTTTCCAGATGTTGGTGAGGGAATGTGTCCTAGCAAAGCTTCTAAAACCTGTGATCTGTTGATTTGTTTTGTACATTTTGATAAAGGTCTTTCACTGAAATTGGTTTTCTTTGTAATCCTATGGTTTTAGTTTTATGTTTTTAAAACTTAGAAAAAGTCCATAGGCTTCACCGGATTTCCAAAGCGGACCAAAACACAAAAAGGTTAAGAGCTCCAGCTTGATGGGGAAATGTAATGAAAAGTTGTAAATATAGTAGCAGATTTCTATGTCCCTTTTTCATTTGGGGATATTGAATGGGACAATAAATATAAAATTAAGCAAATTATTGGATAAATGAGAGTTAAAGTATTTAAAGTGTTCTAAATGGTACTACTAAAGATAAAATGCATCTCTCAGCACTACATGAAATTATTACAAAAACTGAACATTGTATTAGGGCATAGAGATATTATGAAGGTCAGAATGTAAAAATAGTAAACATTTCCCTTACAAACTATAGAGCAATGAGAATAATAATCAGTTCACCAAAGAAAAACAAGATAGCCCTAAATGGAAACTTACCAATGATATCTTAAGTGAGTGGGCAAAAGAACAAATCATAGAAATAATAATTATGTGAAAGGAAATGATAATGAAGAAACAACAGCAATATTTCTGAGATATAGATAATGTAATCTTGAGGGGTAAGATGCCACACGAAAACTATCTACCTTCTAAGTACCTTAATTGTATCACTAAAATCTCTTGTTCATCTCCTTACAAAAATATTTGAGGATCTATCATGTGGGAAAAGAATGATCTTGTTCTAAATGGAACTAAAAGGCAGAACTAGGAATAATAGATGGAAGTTGGGACAAAATTAGAACTGGTTTAAATTGTAGTGTGCTGACTTGGTAAATTGTGGGTTTCTACTCATTGGAGGTTTTCAGTGGGAAGCTAGATAATTATTTGCTGGAGGTGTTGTAGAAGGGATTCTTGGTTAAATACAAGTAGGACGAAATGGCTCCTGATGTTCTTGCAAATCTTAGGCTATGATTCTGATTGTTTTCCATGTGTTTCTTAAGAGCAGTTCAATCTGAAAGACATGTTCCTTTTCAGAGTTATTATAGTTCTAACCAGATTATAAAACTTGTCATATTACACTATGGAAAATTGGCTAGATTAAACTGTTTTGATGCTGACTCTTCCAACAGTTGAACTGTTGTATTTCAATTTTATTTAAATATAATTTAAGCTACACATACTTGCAACTGTCTGGCACACTTTTGCTAGTGCTTGGCCATCTTTGCTAAAAATATCAGTTGTCTTACACATTCTGTGATATAGTGTTATTGAACAAAGTAAAGTCTTTTTAGAATACTGTTCTGTCACCAAGGCTCAGACTTTTTAAGTGTAGATAACAATAAGTAAAGATGGCATCAAAGGATTGTAGGTTGGGGGCAAGAAAGGACCTTAGAGGACTTTTATTCTTTAATTAATTAATTAATTAAGAATATTTTCCCATGGTTACATGATTCATGATTCCCCTTCCTCCCATCTCCCCTCCCTGAGCTGACAAGCAATTCCACTGGGTTATACATGTATAATTTTTCAAAACCTATTTCCATGTTATTCATATTTGCATTAAAATGATCTTTTATTGCTAAAACTTCAAAGATATCCCCTTTGAACCACATGACCAATCCTATGTTTTTCTTCTGTGTTCTTCGAGGACTTTTAGTCCAACACCCTCATTTAACAGATTAAGAAACTGAGACCCAGACATTAAGTAGCTTGACTAATGACACACTTTATTATGTGGCAAAGCTATTATTCAAGCTTGAGTTCTGGGATTTAAGGTTCAGACTTAAGTGAGAGATGACAGTCTATTGTATGCCTGCTTTCTGAGGGCCAGGACACCTATGTCTGAAGAAACTCATTGTCAAATTGGTCAGAGGGTGCTGAGTTTTTTTAGACATAGCAATTCTCAGTAATTATCTTTTTTCTGCAACATGGAAAAAGGCAGGGTGGAATTCCTGCAAGATACAGGATCAAGCCTTACCCAGAATTCTAGGGAACCCCGAGAACTCTGGGTGAGGGAACAGTTTGAAAGCAGTTAAACAGTTGATTCCTGGGGGCTGAAGTGGGCAGGTCACTCTGCTTGCTGTTTTCGGTTTTGGGATTGCTTTGGAGGCCATTTGGGGCAAGAACCATCTTGGTTCTGCTCAGTGGTTTGCTTGTTTAGCTGAACTAGACCTTTCTAACAACAGCACAATTGTTATTTAGTTATTTTAGATATTAGAAGTGATAATTACAGGCTTAAGGGCAAGCTAGCTAAAAGTCTGCCACTCCCTCCTGAGGGGGAGGGGCAGTTTCTACCTAACAGTTCAGGGCTTTCCAGACCTTATCCAAATCCTTGAAACCCCCTTCCCTGCCTTCCCTTCCTCATTTATCAGTTAAAAACTTCATCTTTTAGTAGCTGTGCCTGGCTATTATTTTGGGCATACTCACAGCCACCATAGAGCTTGGTTCCTTTCAGTTGCCAGCCAAAGAAGTAAGATCCTTGTCTGTCCCTGATAACAACAAGACATCAAGCTTCTCCTATTGTCCCTCAGTCAAACCTGTGGGGAATATAAGTTGAGAAAGTTAACATCATTAGAGATTTGCCTTGCTGAGCCTTGCCAGAGGACATCAGTCCTGCCTTCATTTCCAACTTATTTCCAACTGCTTGGTGGGAAGGGTAAGAGTAAGGAGTACCTACCTCTCCCTACTCACTCAAGCCTGTGTGTGTGTGAGGAGTGAGTCCTGCAGGTTTCTAGTTTCAGATCATCTCTTCAGCTTCCCCAAATATCTCTGTGAAGATCAGCATAACATCTCTCAAAACTTAATTTCTCATTCTTGTTGTGAGTACCACTATCTCCCAGGCACCCAGGTTTATAACCCTGGGATCATCTCATACCTCATATTTTTATCTCTTATAAAAAAGCATGTCATTTCTACCCCCCCCAGGTGTTCTGTGTATATTCTGTTCTCTCTACTCACACAGTCACCATCCTATTGCAGACTCTTATCCCCTATAGTAGCCTGGATAATTACAATAGATTTCCATATGATCTTCATGCCTCAAGTTTCTCTTCACTCTTCCCCCATTACTCTGCCAAAGGATTTTCTTAAGCACAGGGTTTGACCCTTTCCCTCCCTACTAAAAAACTTCCTTTTTCCTATACAAAAAAGATTTCTTCCTTTTTTAAATTTAATGTATCAACCCCTTTGATAGTCTAATAAAGCCTATGGACCCTTTCTTAGAATAACATTTTAAATAATTGGAAGAAATGCTAAATTTCAGTTAGACATTAGTGAAAATAAAGTTGGGTGTTTTTTCAAATACAAGTTCATGGACACTATGACATCAGTTTGTGATTTTAGACTCCAGTTTGAGAACTTCTGCTCTAGAATCGAATATATAATCTTCTCTTTGACTTTTAAAACCTTTCATAGCCTGTCTATTTTCCTTCTCTTCCCTTTCTTTCCCTTCATTTGCTTTTCATCTTCTCCCATTTTACTTGTCATCATGTACTCTATCAGGCAGGTTCATTGACCTACTTATGTACCTTGTACTTGACCATCCATCTCCCGATTTTATATATTTTTTACTGCCTGTCTGTCATACTTGAAATATTTTGTTCCTTCATCTCTATCCTGTCCTTCAAGACTTGGCCAAAATTCTACCTGGCTTTTTTTCCTCCCTTTCATCAACTTGCAACACCTTTTCATTCTGGATCTCATTTGATTATCATAACAGTCTGGTGAAATAAGTACTCTAGTTATTATCACTATTTTACACATAAGGGAAGAAAGCGTCAGAGAGATTGTGCTTTGCTTGTATTCTTATGACTAGTAAATATCAGAGGCTGAATTTAAACCTTGGGCCATATTGAATCCATATCCTGTTGTTTTTTACTTCTACACAGTCATTGGTGTGCTGGTGACATTTCTATTTTTTTAAAAGTTTATCTCCACAGTCTATTATAAACTGACTTACTTTTTAGTAGTAGGAGTTTGTTGAGAGCAGGAACAGTGAAACAGTGACTTTTCTATATCATTTTCCCTCAGTTTAGTAGCAAGTATTTTCCAAGTGGAATTTATTTTTCTTTTGTAGTAAGCTAATCAGGGAAAAGAAAGACAGCTTCTTTCCAAAATTTATATACCTGAAGTCAAAATTAGTGAAGTAAATATGGGATCACAACTGTCCAGACCATGCATGATGAGAGTGGCTTCTTCCTCACTTTCCTTTGTGTAAGTATCTTTATCCCTTTTCTGGAGTTCTCAAATCCTACACTCACACAATCACCTAGTTCCTATGAATTACAAAGTAGTCCAGCCATTATGAAGACAGTAGCAAAATGACTTCCCAGCTTTGCCCTAAAAAGAGAGGTTTCATTTTTGACATGTTGTATCTTATTATTTTCTCCTCCTTCCAATATCTATATCTTATGGGACTTAGGAGCAGTGAGAACAAAGGGATTAAAGAGCAAGTTATTAAAGTCATCCAGTGCAAGCTGTTTTTCATTCTGCCAAAATAATTCCTTATGAAAGAAATAGAGAAGTCTATAACTATGATAAACACACTCTGTTTAGCAGCCTAGCAATTCTATGCTGAGCAGATTTGGTCAGAAAGCAGCCTCTTTCCTTGCTTCTCACATCAGAAAACTGCTTTGGCATGATAAGATGGGAGCAGGAGAGTGAGGAGGGGTGGGTGGGAAGCTCATGAGCAAGACTATGGCTGTTTCAGTAGGAATGAATTAAGGTTTGGGGAACATATAAAGTGGTTATGATATGGATATGTCTGTTTATGCACATAAACACACCTTTAATAGACACACATAGTTTCTAATAAATACAGATGTTAAGCTTTTATGACTGCATTCTATTTTTGAAAATAAAAAGTCTTGTAAAAATGCTTCTCCTTGCAGGTAGAAGTTGACTTTTTTTTTTCTCTGCTAAAGCAGGTAGCTACAAGTCAACTAGTTTCCCAGAAAAAGACTAGAATATAAAATGAAATAGGAACTTTAGAGACTGAAAGGGCTTTTGAAATAAATGCTTGCTCCTTCACTGATAATTTGCTAGTAAAATGTTTTGCATTTCTCTTTCAAGTAACAACATTTAGTTAATGTTTGAAGGAGGACTAGCTACCTCCTTTTGCAAGTTCATAGTCACAGAAACAAAGGATATTTAGTGCAGACCAGTGCTGGAATTTGAGCATGCACTATATTGTATATTATGTGTCAAAATAGTTATTTCTTAGACAGAAAAGGTGCATCCTTACAAATTGAGGGAGGTTGAGGTGCCAATTATTCACTGATAGAATATGACCTGTCTTTATTTTTATTTTTTATTTATGGACAGCTAGGTACACAGAAGAGTGCCAGTTCTGGAATCAAAAAGATCTTAATTCAGTAGAATAGTATACCTGTCATATCTATAGGAAAGGAAAGAATTTAAGACCAAGCAAGAGAGAGCAAATATTACAAAATGTAAAATGAATTTTGATTACATTAATTTAAAAAGGTTGTATGCAAACAAAACCAATGCAACCAAAATTAGAAGTGAAACAACAAATTAGGAAACAATCTTCATAACAAAAGCCTCTGACAAAGGTCTAATTTCTTAAATTTATAAGGAGCTAAATCAATTGTATAAAAAGTCAAGCCATTCCCCAGTTGATAAATGGGCAAGTGACATGAATAGGCAGTTTTCAGATAAAGAAATAAAAACTATCAATAAGCACATGAAAAAGTGTTCTAAATCTTTCACAATTAGAGAAATATGAATCAAAACAACTCTGAGGTACCCCCTCACACCAAGCAGATTGGCCAATATAACAGTAAAGGAAAGTAATAAATGTTGGAGGGGATGTGGCAAAATTGGAACACTAATGCATTGCTGGTGGAATTGTGAACTGATCCAACCATTCTGGAGAGCAATTTGGAACTATGCCCAAAGGACTTTAAAAGATTGCTTGCCCTTTGATCCAGCCATGACACTGCTAGGTTTGTACTCCAAAGAGATAATAGGGAAAAATACATGCACAAAAATATTTATAGTCATGCTCTTTGTAGTGGCAAAAAACTAAAAAATGAGGGGGTGTCTATTGATTGGGGAATGGCTGAACAAATTGTGGTATCTGATGGTGATGAAATACTATTGTGCTGAAAGGAATAATGAACTGGAGGAATTCCATGTGAACTGGAAAGACCTCCAGGAATTGATGCAGAGCAAAAGAAGGAGAACCAGGAGAACATTGTACACAGAGACGGAGATACTGTGGCACAGTCGAATGTTATGGACTTCTCTTCTAGCAGCAATGCATTGATCCAGAATGATCCAGAGGAACTTATGAGAATGAAATGTGGGAGTAGAAACACAGAAGGAAAATATATGATCAATCATGTGGTTCAATGGGTACATGTCTGGGGATGTTGACTTTGATTACTCTATTACAAATATTAATAACACGGAAATAGGTTTTAAACAGTGATATATGTATAACCCAGTGGAATTGCTCATTGGCTCTGGGAGGGAGGAAGGGAAGGAAAGAAAATGAATCATGTAACCATGGAAAAATATTCTAAATTAATCATTTAAATAAATTAATAAAAAAAATCTTGGTTGAAATGTGGTCTCAGGCACTTAATAACTATGTAATTCTGAGCAAATCACTTAACCCTGTTTGTCTCAGTTTCTTCAACTTTAATATGAGCTGGAAAAAGAAATGGGAAACTGCTCCAGTATTGTTGCCAAGAAAACCCCAAAATGGGTCACAAAGAGTTGGACGTGACTGGAATGACAGCAAAATGTGGCCAGCGGAATTGATTAAACAGTTATTTTACTTCAGATTAAAGGTATACAAACCATCAGCTGTGATATAGTGCTCGCTTCCAAGCATACTTTAAATATTATTCTGAATCAGTTATCCTAAATCTATGCAGGAGTGCTCAGGGATGGCAACTTCTTTCTTCTTTTTATGAATCAAGCTGTGGTTGAGTGAGAATGCTTGTCTCTGACTAATTCTAGCTCAGTCTATTAGTAAGCAACATTGGAAATATTTTTCTCAGAAATAAATCATGCTTTAAAGTTTTATTTAAATTAGTCATGATGATAGAAACTGGCCTTCAAAATGCATATTATGAATAATTATGAAGATCATTATATATTTTAATAATTAATAGTAATATAATAATAACCCTTAGATTTAATCTTACAATTCTCCTATCTAAAAATTGCATTTAGGTTAGTGTAAGTGGATAATCATAAAATCAGGCATATTGATTTTGAGGATTTTTTTGAATAAAAAATTCCTCACCCTTTGAAACAATACTTATTTGTTATTGTAAAGTGCTCTGCTAGGAAAAAAAATGAAGAATCTGATGGTAAAGGTGGTAATATAACTGCAGAAATTCTATATTGTTATGATGCCACTTGGATGGCATAACAAGCTAATCAAGATGATTCTTCCTCTGCTGATATAGATTGTAATCTCATCCTGCTGTACTCTTGCCCTTAATTCCCCTACTAATCTGCTGAAGGAAAATTCACCAAATCATCTGTGGGAGCCTTTGTCTGTATTTCTTGTTGTGGTTCAGTTGCAAAGCCCATCATTATAGGACTCTTCTCACTGGTGGAGATAAATACCCTGCCATGAGTAAGGGTTGGAACAGAGTTGGGGAGGATGAGAGAGGTGACCTTTAAAGGATCTTGAAGTCTTCAAATTCTCTTTAGACTTTGAGTCATTCTGATTGCTCCTAGATTCCATCTTCTAGATGGAAGATGGGGAGGCCAAATATTTGTAGTTGCTGAGGAAAAAGAAACTGAGAAGATGGGAGAAAAGCTGGCAATCTTCATTGTGTCACTATTCCTAGCTTTCTACCCTCAATGAGACTTTGGGGATCTTCTCCTTGTGTAAAATCTAAGAAAGACTCTCTCTCTTATTTAAACTGAGTTACTTTGCTCCAAATGGAAGAGGTCCTTTACTCTGTTTTGTTTGTTATATGTTCTTCAATGTATACTTTCTCCAATTTCTGTTCTGCTGCTGATTTGGATAAGTGAGCTTCTTGGCTAATTGCTATATGTGGTCATGGTGGAATTGATATTTAGTGGTGGAATCAAGTCTTGGATATAAAGCTTGGGTTCTTCTTTTCACCCTCATGTCCCACCCTTAATTAATAATGAAGCAATGATCAGAAATTAGCTTAAACCTCATCATATCCCCCATTCATTTATTATATTTAAGAGAGAAGATGGAAATGATTTCAACCCACTCCTTCTCTGAGAACAGAAAGAAGCAACTTTCTCCTTTCCTTCCTGGCAAGAATTACAGAATTTTCCCTTGCAGAAAGCTAGGAGGAAAAGAGGCTAGAGATATCTATTCTGCCTCTCTTCAAGCCACTTAATGATATACACATGCCACACTGATATTACATAGATGCTATCATATGCACTAGTTCCATAAATTGTCTCCTGTCACTTTATTCCTAGTTCTCCTTTTCCCCATCATGAATTTCTTTTATTATATCTTTTATGCCACTCAATTCTTTATTGGTTATATGCAGCAGTTTTCTAATATTCACCATGCTTCTACCCATTGCAGCTTAAAGGACCTATGTTATGTAGAGATGGATGCATGGAATCCCTGCAAAGATACAGGGACAGCTCACCCAAAGTTCTCCAGGGGGGAAATGTAGTTCTTCAAAGGCTGTGGAATGCATGCCATGGTATGGAATCAGCGAAATGATTTTTTTATTAAGATGTGTTTTTGCTTTGGTGGGAGTGAGGAAATGGAACATCTTGGAGTTATTGGAAGAACCACATAATTTCTAAAATGCCATCTATTCCACTGTTTTTTTCTTATAATTGTCTATTTCTGCTGTGTGTTCAAGATCGAGGTAGCTAATTGGTATATCACTCATGCTGTTACTAGAGTCAGAAAGAAGAGTTCAAATTTGACCTCAGATGCTTACTGGCTATGTGAACTTGGGCAAGTTACTCATCTTCTATTTTCCTCAGTTTCCTCAAGTGTCAAAAGAGGACAATAACAGCACTTAACCTCCCAAGTTTTATCTGAGGAATAAACTGGGATATCTATAAAGAATTTAACATAGTGCCTGACACATAGTAGGTATAATGTAAACATTAGTTGCTATAATTATGGTAGTGTGGCAATAGTCAATAATATTTGTTCTGTGGCTTATCCATCTTTCTATGTATAATGGCCTAAATCATCAATTAATCAACAAACATTTGTCAAGTACTCACGGTGTCCCTGGAACTGTGATAGGTGCCGGGGACACAAAGGTTTAAAAAAAAAAAGAATTTCTGCCCTCAAGAACCTTACATTCTTTTAGGGGATACAATATATACATATGTAAGTATAAAAAAGGAAATAATATGCAGTGTTGACAAGGAGGATACTAGCAGCTGGAGCAAGATGGAGAATAAGAAAAGATTGATGTCAAGGACAGCTTTTGAAATGAATCCTAAAGGAAACCAGAAATAAGTTAGCCATCTTCATTCAATTTTCGCTTTGGTTTATTAGAAGTCAAACTCTTTTGAGTTTGTCTCATTTGGAGGGGAAAATATTTCACATTTAGAAGGGTAAGCCATGTTTTGGGTGCATGGCAAAAACAGTCATGAGCATCTGGAGAACCTCCCTATCTACAAGGAATTCCACCATTGTTACGACTGACAGCTGGATTGCCCTTTGTGACTATGGCATGAATGAATATGTGTGTGTGTGTGTGTGTGTGTGTGTCTAAAGAATCATTAAATCATTAAAAAACTGATCTTTGCTGTCACTTCCATCATGGAATCATGTATGAAATTGACATCAATGTAGAAGACATCTTTGTAGTGTAGAGCAAATCTTTTCAAAGCTACATTTTTCTCTACCTTATTAAGTCAAAGTACTCAGACATGCAGGTTGATCAAATGGAAAGGTTTATTTTTTAAAGGGAAAATTGTCTTCTCTGATGTCTATACTTTTAATAGTAGGATTTTAGCAATTTGAAGTTTCCAGGGAATTGTATCCATTTAACTTAAACCACTTATGTTCGTGCCTGTCAAGTCTATAATTTACTTGACACTTTATTTTTGTGACAATTCCTTGGAGAAGAATTAGCTCAGGCTTTATGTATTGCTTCCAAAAATCATTAGACTTATAGAAGTTCTATTTAACTTCCACAACTGGTAACCGCCTCACCTATGGAGAGGTAACTAATGTCTTTTCTCATTCTTCCTTGCAATATTGGCTACCTCCCACCTCCTCTTATAATCATTAGTTTCAAAGCCTGATATCAAGTAATTTAAGATGCAGGAATCATCAAGTTACTGTACTGTGTGGCTTATCATAATAAGAGGTTTAATTCTCTCACAAGGAAAAGAAGTCTGAATTTCTTTTTGAGAAGACATATCCATGATATTATTAAAAACCCTGTGTCTGATTCAATCATATTTTATGCATACCATGGGGCATTCAGATATTGTCAGGTGATTGTCTTTGTAATGCGAATTTTATTGAAATTCATCATTTATTTAAAAATAAAGTTTTCAGTCAGTATTAATAGTCCAGAAAATATTGGCATTTGAAATGAAATAGAAAAATAAAAAGCCTTTAGAGATGCCTCGAAGTTATGAAATTTCTATTCAATGGGTAGAATCTGGAAATTATTGTAATGCTTTATTCCTTTTATTTAATTCAATATAGCAAGTACTTATAAAATCCTACCGTATGATAAATTTTCTAGGAACTGGGAAAGAGCAGAAGACAAGGTCTCTGACACCAGTTTACTAGCATTTGAGGGGAATGAATTATATTAAATAATAATTATAATAGTAATAATAATAAATAGCCATCATTTATATGGTTTTACTATGTGCCAGGAACTGATCTAAAGACTTCATAAACATTTCATTTGACCTTTGCAATTTGTGAGAGGTAGGTCCTATTATTATCCTCATTTAAATGTTGAGAAATTGAGGCAAACAAAAGTTAATAACTTGCCCATGGTCACAAAACTCAAGATGGAGGCTAACTTGAGCCCCTTCACCACTTGATTCTTATAAAATAGAAATAATTCTTAGAAAGAAAATAAAATATAACAGTCATTTGAATACAAACATAGATGTTCTGACAAGTTTTATGGGTGTAAAGAAAGGAGAGAGCTATGGAATGTTCAATATTAAGAGCCACCTTGCAGAACATCTTGTCCAACATCTTCATTTTACAGATATGCCTGAGCCTGGAGAAGAATAGTAACTTGACAAAACTTACACAGCTAATTAATAGAAAAGTCAAGACTACTAGTATCCTACTTTCCTGTCCAATAAATTGTTTTGCTGAATTATCAGTGTTGGCTCAGTTTATTGATATTGTTTCATAAATAAAATGGACTTGATAAGATTGGTATGATCTGGATAGTCATAGAAAAGGAAAAATATAAATTAATCTTTATAATATACAATCAAATAATTGCACTGTTGCCAAGCCAAGCATACTTTATAGTAACCATCCTGTTGTAATGGATAAAGAAGATATTTTATAGCCACAGTATAAGAAGTAAGTCTTCTAAAATTAAGAAAAAATAATTTAAAGTCTTCTATTTACGATTTGTTTTATTCATCAAAAAAGCAAAACAAATTATTTTTCTAAATATTAATAAGGCAAATCCACTTTAAATTCCCATTTATCACCTTATTTTCTAGGCAATGAATTCTTATAGATGAAAAAATTTTGATTCACCCTTTATACTATTTGAGAAATATTTCCTGTGCCTCTTTTTAATAAGTACTGAGATAATATGTTTACATTATTGTAGTATGTTATAACACAATCCCTGAAGTCAAGAATCTTACAATGAAATACTGTATGTGAAATGTGCACACACATGACTGAACTAGAAGAGGATGTGTGTGTGCAGAGCAAGAAGATGCTTTTTTTAAATTTTAAACCCTTAACTTCTGTGTATTGACTTTATAGGTGGAAGATTGGTAAGGGTAGGCAATGGGGGTCAAGTGACTTGCCCAAGGTCACACAGCTGGGAAGTGGCTGAGGCTGGATTTGAACCTAGGACCTCCCGTCTCTAGGCCTGGCTCTCAATCCACTGAGCTACCCAGGTGCCCCGCAAGAAGATGCTTTTAACGGTGATAGTAAAAGGTTTCAAGGAAGAAGTAAAATTGGAATGGAGTCTTGAAAGAAGGAAGGTATTTCTACAGGCAGATAGGGGAAGTTTTGTTTTGGAAAATTCCCTTTCAGTTTAGAGAAAAGGAAAGCATGGGTAAAGATGTGGACATAGGCAAGAGAAGAAGGTAGAAGTATAGGACAGTCTGCATTGTCTAACAAGTAGAATAGAATGGAATATGTGAGATAACACTGGTGAAAGTGGATTGGAGTCAGATTTTGAGCAGAAGGTGCAATATTAGGATAAATTTATATTCTTTTTAATGGGCTGTAGGGTGCCACTTTATATTTTTGAGTAAAGGAGCAACTGATGAGGAAAATCCATTAGAAAGATTATATTGTTTTTGTTGTTTGTTCTTCATATAAGACCAATAACATCACTGGATAATGAACTGACTTTTGCATGAATTAGATTTAAGTGAGGCAGAGTTGGATAAAGTAATCAGCATCACTGTCTCTTCCACAGTCATCAAAATCCAATGGCAGAGGGGCAGCTGGGTGGCTCAATGGATTGAGAGCCAGGCCCAGAGATGGGAAGTCCTGGGTTCAAATGTGACCTCAGATTCTTCCTAGCTTTGTGACCCTGGGCAAATCACTTAACCCTCATTGCCCAGTCCTTTCTGGTCTTCTGCCTTATGACCAATACCCAGTATTGATTCGAAGATGGAAGGTAAGGGGTTTTATTTTTTTTTAAGTCTAGTGGCAAGACAAAAGTCATAAGAATTATGTAGACAGTAGAGTGATGGATGTAGCCTAAAGGAAAGAGACTGGAGGCTGCTTAATCACCAGCAATAGCCTAGTCAATAGAAGACAGGGATCTAAATTGTGACCAAATGTGAAAGATCTTACAGAGGTAGTGTCAATATATTCTGGGAACTTATCAGTGTGGGGAGAAGTAAAAGGAAGAGTCCAAGATTTTGAGGTTTTAACTAGAAAACCGGTCATCAGTAAAAATAGAGCCAGTGGGAAGGCTCAGTTATTAGGTAGCATACATGTACAATGAATTGCGATTTTATATGAACATTTTGTTGTCATTTGTTTCCTTGGGCTGCATGGTGTCAGCAAAATGGAACAATAATACCTGTAGTTTCTACCTCCAAAAAGTTGTTATGAACATCCAGTGTGACCTTGTATATAAAACAGAGAGTCCAGAAAGTCTTAAGCTGCTGAAGATTAAAATTGCTCTAAGAATTTTGGAACATCCTGTATAAATGTATCAAGGCAGGAAATAGCATGACATGTTTGGTGAATAGCTAGTAGTCTTGTTCAGCTTCTCAAAGGGTGTGTGAAAAAAGTAATATGAAATAGAGCTGGAAAAAGGAGGATAGAGACAGATTGTAGAGAGCCTTAAAAGCTTGGCTAAGGAATTTGTATTTCATTCTTGAGACAAAAATAGAGCAACTGAGGTTTTTTGAGCAAGGCCAGACCTGTTCCTTAGGAAGATTATTTTGGCAGCTCTGTGAAAGATGGATTAAAGAGAGAAAAAAATTAAAGGCAGGCAGAATTAGTGGCTGCATATTAGAAGAGTGAATACAAGAGGTAATGGGAGTTCTTAGCTAGAATATTGGCAGAGTAAGTGGGGGGAAGTGGGAACAATTAGAGGTGACACTGAGGTTACATACTTACGTGTGGCTATGGTCAAGGAAATGCTACTACCAATAGAATGGAAAAAGTTTTAGGGGAGAGATTAGTTTCAGATGTAAAGTGAGAGTAGTTCATTTTTGGATGTGTTGAAGTCAAGAACATCCAGGTGAATCTGTTCAACAGATACTTAGAAATATGAGATGAGAAGTAGATACATATACTGAAGAGTCTTCTGCACGAAGGTCAGCATGGCAGTAGAGAAGATGACCAGAAGAGTGAGTTCATTGTCTAGCCCTGGTATTAACTAGTCAGTAGATAGATTTCAGGGAGTCTGGGAATTTGCATGTGAGAAAAAAAAGTCTATTTTCATTGGCCTCTAAAATTGAGCATTTCTTCCATTTTGAATATAAACAGTAATAAATTTCATATTGAGACATTTAAAATATATGATTTGTACTTTAATTATATCTTATGTTTTCTTATTAATACATTTGCAAATACACTAATAATGCTAAAAAGTATAGCATGCTATATAATTCCACAATTATTACTGTATAACAATTTGTAAATTTTTTGTATTAAAATTATTACCTTCATAATCCTATACCTTTAATCTTACGTATTTACAACCACTATTCTGAGGAGTTTGCAAGCTTCACAAGACTGCCAAAGGGGTAAATGGCATAGAACAAAAAAGATTAAAACTCCTTAGTTTAGGGCTTTAGGATACACCAACTTCTGTAGAACAGGAGAAGGAAGAGATCCACCAGAGAACACTGAGGGTAGTTCAGACAATTAGGAGAAAGAAGAGGTAGTGCCTCATAGATGCTAAGAGAGTCAAGAATATCCACGAGATGAACTGTGATCACGATACAACTATATTCAATTTTAACTTGGCTCAGCTCCTGAGTCACTGTACTACTTCACTTATTTCCAAGTGGTTGAATGTTTCCACACTATAGTCACCCTTCTTTTTGGTGAGTTCCTTCCTGGAACCTCTGGATGAGGGAAAATCTAGGTCATCCTGGCTGATTTTGAACCTTTCACCTCTTGACTGCGAATTACCTTTCCCCTAAATCAGGGGGGTCGGCAACCTTTTTGGCCATGAGAGCCATATGTGCCACATTTTTTAAAATGTAATTTCGTGAGAGCACATTGTGCGCTCCTGTAACAGTGCGCACTCCTGTAACAGCACCTGAAAAAAATTGACTTTATGGCTCCTGCAGAAAGAGCCATATGTTGCCGACCCCTGCCCTAAATGGATACCTTCCCCCTCTCAGCTCCCTTTCCTGGGGTGCATTCCCTATTCAAGTGTTATCACTTTAAGGGTAATGGATGTATTTCTTGTTTATTATGGTTATATTACCAGCATTTAAGATGTATCTCTTACATACTAAACTTTAATAAATCTTTCTAATCTATTAGTATCAAAAATGACAAGTATAATAAGGAGGATTAGGCATGAGAAAAAATATCTTCAGTATTTAGGAGATTATTCATAATCTCTGGGAAAACTGTTTTTTAATTTCTTATATGAAACCAGATTATAAGAGGTTGTAAAGGGAAGGATGTTTTAAGACAGTAAAGGAAGTAACAGTTATTTATATTAATATATATACACACACACATATATATACATATATTGAAATACATATAAAATATTTTTTCAAAGGATACATTCTCTAGTGTGGGGAGGAGAGGGAGAAAGGGAGGAAAGATACTTGGGAAATTTAATGTAACAAACAAATAAAGGGAATAAGGTATAAGTTGCTTGAGAGATTTTCCTGGCCCAAGGGGAAGATTTGAAAGGTCAAAATGCTTTGGAATCATATTTTACCAGGAGGCTATTAGAAGTAATGGTGGAGTGCTGGACTTGGAGCTTGAAGGAGAGTTCAAATTCTGCTTCAGGCACATTAACTGTATGACCTGGGACAAATTTGGTATCCTCATTATTAAGATAATAATAATAGTAATAATAATAATAATAAGCACTATTTTACAGAGTTGTGGGAAAAATGAAACAAATGTAGAGTGCTATGCAAATATTCAAGTATTATAGGAATATTAATTCTATAGAGAATAGGGAAGGAAATACCATAGTATGAGAGAATTTCAAATGAAGAGGAAAAAGATTGGAGAGAAAGCAGGAATAGAGAGGGGAATAGAAGAATAATAGTAGCTTCTGTTCACAGAGGAGAATGAGTTTGAGGTTATTTGAATCAAATCATTTAAATCATCTGTATGACTAACCTTACAAATGTCTAATGTATAGTGAAGATAAAATTCGTGTGAGTTGTGACTGATGAACTATTTATAGTTACATATTATTTATTGTGTTAGGAGGCAGAAGAATTAGACTTGTGATTTCCTTGATATAGGAAATACTCATCTGAGGAAATTTCCTTTTCTGATTTAGATCAGCACCTCTGCAATTTAGGAGGATTTGACAGGGCAATCTATTAAATAAGATAGGAGACAATGAGATCACCTTGCAGGTAGAGTAGTATATATTAGCAAGAAGAAGGACTATCTCTTCCTTTGAAATAGAGGAGATGACATGAGGAAGTAGTAAGAGGGAGCTTCATGTTGTTTTTTTTTTCAGTGAAATATTAGGAAATGTCAGCTGAGAGGATTGGAGGAGGGGAAGCTATAGGAAATTTGAGGAAAGATGAAAAAGTTTAGAAAACCTGATGTGATGAATAGGATAATTAATTGTTTAGGGAGATAGAAGAGGATTGCTTGTTGCAATGAAGGTCCAGTAGAGATTAGGGATCATAGAAACTAAGGCAGTAGAAGGTGGTAATCATTTGTGGAATAAGTAGTCCTATTTTTGTGTTGCCAAACTGAGCTGGAGAAAGTCATAAAATTATGTGGATTTTTACTACAATTTACTACAAATTTTTGTTTTGTGAAACTGGACTGAGTCTCTCCAACGCAGCCTGCCTCAGTTTCCTCAGCAGTAAAATGGGAATAATAATAACTTAAAGGATTGAAATGAGGATCAAATGAAGTAATGTTAGTGAAATGCTTTGAAAATGTTATATAAAGTCTAATTATTATTAAAATTATTGTTATCTTTGAGTTAAGTGGTTCTAGGTAGATCCAGCCTGGAAAACATTATTCTTTAGAAATTTTTGTGTGACTCGTTTTTTTTTTTTTCAAATCACCAAAATGTACAGCCAACTCATTATACTCTAGCCACAATTCATTCTTTACCATAGCATCACATCTTTTAATTTTTTCTTCATAGCCATTTTCACTTACAATACTATCTAAGTTAGTAGTTAGTTACAACACTATCTCTGGGTGTTAGTTTGGAAAGACAAATTCTAATGCAAAATGGGAATGCCCAGAAGAAAAACGGCAAAATAAAAATGCCTTTATCTTTGTTTTATTTTATTATTAGGATCATCATCTATCATTCCAAAAAGTGAACTAATAAATAGGAAATTAATTTGAAGTTTTATCCTTGTGGTTTAGGGGAGCTCTTGTGATTGACTTACAAAGAAATATGGCAATAGAAGAAAATCAATTCATTGTCAGTGTGGTTGAAATTGGACTTCAAGTGAAAGTTTACATTGCATTCTTTTTAAGTGGCCTCATTTATTAATGTATGTTCACATAATTAATCTTTAAATCTTATTTACATTTTTACAATCAAAGGTAAAGGTACCAATACCAAACTGTAGTCAGTCAGTAAATGTTCATTAAACATCTACTTTGAGTTGGACACTGGGCTAAGATTAGGGATGCAGAGAAAACAAAAGACAGTGCCTACTTTTAAGCTTATAGTCCATTGGGCGAAAAGACATAAAAACATATATGTACACATTAGCCATGTGCAGATAAATTAGAAATACTCAACAGAAGATTGGCACTGGAAATCAGGAGGCATTGGCAAAGGTTTCATGTAGAAGATGGGATTTTAATTGGGTCTTGAAGGAAGCCAGGAGGTAGAAATGAGGAGATAATGCATTCCAGGATTCAAGGAAGCCCGTGAAAATCCTTAGTCAGGAGAATAGAGTATCTTGTTTGAGGAATAGCAGAGACCAGTGTTCTGGACTGAAGGATACATGGCAGGATGGTGTACCAAGTAGAGGGCATGGCAATAGATTAGTCCTTAAGTAATGGGAAAATACTCCACCTGCTTTCTTGACAGTTTCTTATATGTACCTGGAAATGTCCTAACATATAATTAGCTTGTAATTATAACTAAGGCTGGTGACCATGCAACAACTTTCTTTTTGAATTAACCATTTGTCTTATTTTTGTTCTTGGTTTTTAAACACTTCTCACTCAGAATTATCAAATGGATAAATGACTACGAGGTACTCTTATAGATGGGATCTTGTTAAGGACATTTGTGAGGTGTTTAAAACAATTTATCTTCTCACCTAAAAAAGAAATTCACTGCATCTTTGTTTTCTCAAAAGTGTGTCCCTTAATATTTGGTAGTTGCCTAAGACTATTTTTAGTGGGTTGAAAATAAAACCTAGTTCTTTTGAAAGAATGGCATACTACATTCCTTCCCAGTTATTTACTTGTATTCTTTGTCAGTTGGGGGAGGACACTATCATCAGTTAATTAGTAGTTTAATTGTAAATTAAAATAATTGTAATTGGCCCCCTGACTGTCAACCAACAAAAGCTGAGAGACAAAAGCAAAAAAGCATGAATGTTACATATATTTAGCAGTGGTACCTTTGATTTTACATTGTGTACTTACTTGGAGTTGCAAACAGTTTCTAAAAATCCAGTCTGATAGACTATTATACAATTTCAAACAACAGTGAAGAAAACTAACACTAAATGTTGTTCCTGTTACTTATTTAGATGCAATTTCATTCTTTTGCACAGTCACCCCCTCCCACTATAATCAGTAACATTTTCCCCTTGGATTTGACTTAAAAGACCTTGAGATAGAAGGGGTCATAGGGGCCATATGGTTCAACACTCTCCTTTAGCAGATGTGGGTAACTGGACCCAGAGAGAATAGCAATTAGAATGAGAAATCAAGGCCCCCTAACTGTGAAGCCAGCGTTCTTTATACTATCCTACAAAAGATATCACATACATTTTGGAGTTGGTTATGGATTGGGGTTGTATTGTAAGCTATTTTTACCAATAATAGTGAGCATTTATATAGTGCTGGTGTGGTTTGTTGTGTGCTTTACATATATTATTTCAGTGTTTTTCACAATAGTCATGTGAAGTAGGTGCTATTATTATTCCATTTTAAAGATGTGGCAACCGAGGCTAAAATAAGGTAAATGACTTGACCAGGATCATGTAACTGGTTAGGTAGCTGAGGCAGAATTTGAACTCAGATCTTCCTGTCCCCAATTCCATCAGTTTATGATTCATGCCAGCTAGATAATGCAGAGCACATTTTTTGTGGTTCTTTAATGCCTTTGTCATTAATGTTTTCTATGTTGGTATCTTAATCCTTTCCTGAATGATATCCTCTACTAGGACAGGGAATTTTTCTTACTTAAACAATATTTCTCCCATAACATATAAAAATGCTATGTACATTGCAAGTGCTTAATATATATATATATATATATATGTGTGTGTGTATATATATATGTATTTAATAAATGGATATTGAATCCATTTCCTTTAAAAGGAACAGCTCTTGCATTATGACCAAAGTGTCTATTTGGGCATATCCAGAAAATTGAGAAATACATAATGATTGTTAAGGTGGACAATTACTACTACTAAGAGCTCTTTTTATAACAGAGAGTAAGGAGAAGGGAACAAGGGGAAGGAACAAAAATTTATCAAGTGCCTACCAAGATCCAGTCACTATTCTAAATGCTTTAAAATATTATCTCATTTGATCCTAAAGGCATCCATATGAGGTAGTTGCTATTATTGGCCCCATTTTACAGTTGAAGAAACTGAGACAGACAGAAGTTGCCTGGCTTGCCCAGGGTCACATAGCTACTAAGTTTCTGAAGTAGGATTTGAACTTGGGTCTTCCTGACTTAAAGCCTAATGTGTAGGAGTCTGGAGCTAACATGGTGGAGAAGGTACAGGGACCCATCTGATCCATACCAAATCACACTCTAATAATCCATGATATAATGCCTCGAAATGAATTCTGGAGCAGCATAACCCACAAAAAGGAGTGAAGTAGTTTTTCAGCCCCAAACAACTTAGAATGCCTGCATGAGGAATCTAATGCACCAAGGTAGAAGTAGGATGCAGAGCAGTGTGCCAGGGAAGGTGCCACCATAGCAGCAGGCTCTGGGCACAGCTGAAGCAGAAGCAAAGGCTTTTGGAATTCTCAGCCACAGATGGTAAGGAGGGTTGGATTACTACTCAGAAGGTGGTTATAGGGGTCCCTTTGCTGGCTCTAGGTATAGGGTTTGTCACATTGCCCATATGCAAATATAGTTAGCAGTCATGGGGCAAGGTTTCAGGGTGAGGAGGAACACTAGCAAACATCATCACTTCTAGCCACAGGGGAAGAGGGGACTCTGGTCATAATTCCAAAGGTTAAAAGAGTACTTAGGGTTACTCATGGACAAGAATACAGGTCGAGAGAGTATTAAACATACCTTTCCTTACATCATACCACCTTTGAAGAACTGAAAGCAGAATGATTCCCAGAGCTAGCTCTAAAGACAGATGCACAAGAACCTGAAGCTTGGAACAGTGCTCTCTTCGCCACAGTTACAGGGCCCAACTTTAACTGTTTTTTTTTCCTAATTAAAAGAAAAGAAAAAGTCAGGAAAATGAACAAACAACAGAAAAGGAAACTTAATCCAGAAAGTTATTTGGTGTCAGGGAAGACCAAAACACAAACTCACAAGAAGACAACAAAATCAATACTCTTTCATCTAAAACCTTCAGAAAAGACAAATTGATCTCAAGCGCAAAAGGAATTAGTGAAGGACCTCAAAGAGAATTTCTAAAATTAAAAAAGAGAGGTAGAAAAAAATCAGGAAAAGAAATGGGAATGATTTAGGAAACCATGAAAAAAAGTCAACATCTTGGTAACATATGCACAAAAAACCCTCTTAAGAAAACTTAAAAAAGCAGAATTGGCCAAATGGGAAAAGATGTACAACAAGTTCAATGAGGAAAATGACTTTTTAAAAGCAAAATTGGCCAAATGGAAAAGGAAATAAAAAGCTCATTAAAGAAAATCATAACTTAAAAATTGGAATTGGGCAAGTAGAAGCTAATGACTCCATGAAACATCAAGAAACAATCAGAGACAAAAGAATGAAAAAAATAGAAGAAAGTGTGAAATATCTCATTGGAAAAACAATTGTCCTAGAAAATAAATCCAGAAGAGATCATCTAAGAATAATTAAACTACCTGAAAGCCATAATAAAAAAAAAGAGCTTAGATTTTACATTTCAGGAAATTATCATGGAAAAGTGCCCTGATATTCTAGAATGAGAAGGCAAAATAGAAATGGAAAGAATCTACCAATCACCTCTTGAAAGTGATCCCAAAAGGATAACTCCAAGTAATATTATAGTCAAATTCCAGAATTTGCCGATCAAGGAAAAAATATGGTAAGCAAACAGAAAAACAATTCAATTATTATGGAGCCACAGTCAAGGTAAAAGAAGATTTAGTAGCTTCCACATTAAGTAAGTGATAGGTGTGGAATATGATATTCCAGAGGAATATCAAAAGAAATAGAACTTCAACCAAGAATCACTTACCAGCAAAACTGAGCATAATCTTTCAGGGGTGTGGGGTGGAATAAAAGAGTATTCAGTGAAATAGAGGATTTTGAAACATTCCTGATGAAAATACAGAACTGAATGAAAAATTTAGCTCAAAATATAAGACTCAAAAGAAGCATAAAATAATAAAGTGGAAAGAGAATAAAAAGACATTCAGTAAGTTTACACTGTGTATATTCCTACATGGGGAAATGATTCTTGAACTCCAAAGAACTTTGTTATTATTAGCGCATTTAGAAGGAGTATACATAGACAGAGTAAGGATGTTAATTGAATATGATTGGATAATATTAAAGAAATTAAGGATTGGGAAAGAGGAATACATTAGGAGGAGGAAGAAGGGAATAACAGAATGGGGTAAATTATTTCATATAAGAGACATGCCTGAGCTTTTCTAGTGGAAAGGGAAGATGATAGAGAAGATAGAGAAGAGGAAAATGTGAACCTTAGAAGAACATATACAATTGATTGAGTATAAATATCTATCCCTAAAGGAAAGAGGATAACAGAATGGGGTGGAGCTGATAGAAAAGAGGGCAAATTGGAGGTGATGGTGGTCAGAAATTAAACAGGGGAAATAGAATGGAGAATAATATGCAGCAATAATAATGGTGCAAAAGTTTTTTACAAGTCTCTCTAAAGGCCTCATTTCCAAAATACATAGAGAAATGAGTTGGAGAGATAAAAAGAGAAGTAAGACCCTAGTTGATAAAAGGTCCAAGCATATGACAAGGCAGTTCTTAAACAAAGTAATTAAAGCTATTTAATTCTCTGTTTAGTCATGAAAAAAATTTCCCAAGTCATTATTATTAGAGAAATGAATATTAAAACAACTCTGAGGTACCACCCAAAACATAACAGATTGGCTTCTATGACAAAAATGGAAAATGATAAAGCTTGAAGGGGATGTGAGAAAATTGAGACACAAATGCACTTTTGGGGGAATTGTGATCTGGTTTATTCATTCTAGCAAGTAGTTTGGACTTATGACTAAAGGGCAATAAAACAGTAAATATCCTTTGACCTAAGAATAGTATTATTAGAATTGTATCCCAAAGAGATAAAAAACAAAAAGAGGAAGGGCTTATATGTACCAAAACATTTAAAATAATTCTTTTTGTGGTTGAAAAGAATTGGAAAGTGAGGGGATACCTATCATTTGGAGAATGGCTAAATTATAGTAATATGATTATAATGAAATACTTTTGTTCTATAAGAAATGGTAAGTAGGAGGAGCTCAGAAAAACTGGGGATGCTTACAGGAACTGAAGCAGAGTGAAATAATCAGGACCTCTGAACACTGTACACAGTGACAGGAATACTGTATAATGAACAAGTATAAATAACATGTATTCTTAGAAATATATTGATCCAAAACTATCCCAAAGAATTCATGATTAAAAATTCCATATGGTTCCAGAGAAAATGAATGGATAGAGCCTAAATCCAGAAAAAAGAAAACTATTTTTTCACTTTCTTTCACAATTTTTAAATTAAATTTCCTTCTGGAGAAGGAAAAAATTGGAAAAAATGTTTAATATGATTAGAAATCTAAAAATTATATGAGATTGCTTGGGAGGTGGAAAGGGAGGGAGAAAATTCAAGACTCAATATTCTTAGAAAAATGTTGGAAACTGTTTTTTACATGAAATTGGGGGAAAATAAAATAAAATTTTAAAAAAGCCTAATGCTTTATTGGATAACACTGTGCCACCTAGCTACCTTTGAATTTGTGATGTTAAAAATCTTCAAATATATTCTTGTTTATATTGACAGATGCAGTTCTGGGAAAATCTTTATCTAAAATGCTTTTTGAAAATAGCTATTATCCCATTCCTCCCCTCTGCAAATAAATAGCACATCTTTAGGGCTTACTATGGAAAGATGATTGATAAAAATCATCCTATCTATATTTTCTGTTTCTTTCCTGTTTCTAAGTAAATCAACTGGAAAGTTACCAAGGAAACACTAGCTGCCTAAGTCTAGGGTAGAAAGAGAATGCCTCATTAAAAAGCTAGACTTCATTATCTGGGTGCTTGCCTCAAGGAGTTATTTGTCTCTGTTGAGCAAATGTTTCTATAAAGCATTATCTGGGAAAAATAGGTTTTCTAATTTTTAATGAGACATATATCTCTGGTAGTTATTCCCTCTTTTCAAACCTACACTGTGTAAAATATTATCAGAAAATGGAAACACTTTGAGGTTGGTATTATCTTATGAAATTGTTGAGTAACAGGTGATAATGGCTTTTAAGAAAGTTGGAAAATATGGAATAGTTTTACCTTTAATTATTACTTTGTTGGGCCATGATCAAAAAGTTGTAAATAAAGATAGCTTTAAGAGGTTGCTTACTTTCCTAATTGAAAGATTTATTTCTTGGAATAAACTAGAAAGAGGAAAATCAATCAATCAAAAACAAATAAATAAATATATGTATATTGTAAGGATGGGGGATGGATGTGTGTATATGTATATACACACATAGATATGTGTGTGTGTGTGTGTGTATACACACACGCATATCATTTATTTCTATAAGTAAGATGGTAAAAAGTTGAGGGCTTTCTCCCCTCACTTGGTAAGTTTTATTTAAGGAATCCTTTTTTGGAGGACTGTCAGAATTTATTGGTAGATGGAAATCTCCATTAGATTAAAAGTTCTTTGAGTGTAAGCACTATCTTTTACCTTTCTTTGTAGCTGCAGTGCTTAGCGCAATGCCTGGCACCTAATAGGTGCTTAATAAATGCATTTTGAGTAAGTGACTGACAAGTACAGATCAGCATCTTATTGGGAAAGTGAAGTGTTTGAATTTCTGAGGCACAAAGAGGATGATTTGACCAGTGTATGTCAGGGATTGAACTTCAGTCCACATATTTGAGGCTTAGCAGTTGTCTATACATTATACCAACTAGACTAGAGGTTTATATTGTTCAAAATGCTTTGTATTATTTGATCATAGGGAGATGAATAACATGTACAAATAATAGTAGATATTTAACATAGCATAATTGAGAAGAATATAATGTGTAAGGTAATTGAGCACTATCAATACTGAATTAGATTACATATTGGATCTTTTTATTATTTGAGGTAAAAAATGTGGAGCAGGTAATAATGTAGATTTGGTGGGAAAATTATAAATCCATTTAAATCTAAACTATCAAGTGTTACTTCATATACATATATATTAAATGAACTCTTTATGTCATATTTACGTGCAAAAATTATTTGATTCCTAAAATAAAATAAAATTAGATATATGAAAATTTTCTAACTAATAAATGTGACCCTGAAATGAGTGCTATCAATTTTGTGCTTTCCATTAGAATAGGGCAAAAGCCAATTTAAGTTCTAAATGAATTTTTAAATGAATTTTAGCTAAGTAGCTATAGATTTTAGACTATGAAATCATCTGAGTCTTATAATGGACTTCTGCTAATGCGCTTTATTTCTTTTGATTTTTCTATTCACATCTTTCTAAACTTGTATAAAAATTAATTTTATTTTTTTATCTGTCCCCAAATTAAGGATCTTGGGAACAGGTGATGTAACTGAGGACCTAACTAACATTTGTCAAGAAGCAGACTCCATTCCTGGAAATGGGAAACTACCTGAAGGATTGAGTGTTATTTTCCCCATCATGGAGATCATGAAAAGAGTGAACAATCTCCAACAGATTTTGAAAAGTTGGACTTAGAACCATCCGGTGAACCCCTAGAACATTTCCATCATTCTCTCTACTTAGTGAAAGTTGGAGCTAGTCTTCATGTCTACCTTTAGGTTTAGAGAGCAATATATTTATGTGTGTATACATACATATACATATAATATTATATTTATAATCACATTTGGTTCTTTTGAAACCCCTGTGGAGGAAGTGCTGTTATTATCTCCATTATACAGTTGGGGAACATAAGGTTGAAATGTTAGGTTAAGTGACTTTAACTAGTGTCAGACAACTAATAAACGTCTAAGTCTGTATTTGAACTTCATTCTTCTAGAATCTAAATCCATCGCTCAATCTCATGAACCATCTTGCTCTACATTAAAACACAAAACACATCTTTCTCTGGAGAATAAAATAATAAGAGCAGATGATGCTAATCTTGGAGTAATATTACATGCAGTCCCTCTCTGCCAGTTCTGAGGCAAAATCTATTCTTCTGGAAGCTATTGTCCTCATTCTATTAAGACTTCATATTCTGGTCTCTTTATTTTAGCCCCTGTGTTTTGCTAATCCCTGCTTCTGTTTGATTTCTGCTGTTCTAAATCCTAGCTTGAACTCAGTGATTCATATCTCGGAAACAGTTATGACTCCTTCCATTCCCTATTCCAGTTGAACTGGAACTAACATTTTACCTTTAAATAGACTTCTTTAAAACTGTTAATCAATAGTTAATTTTATCAGTATAGATAGCCATTGAATGACTGAAGAACCTGGCTTTTAAATGGAGCTATTTAACCTCTAAATTATCCAGTTAGTTGACTAACTTGATTAAACATCCAGATGTCCAGATCTTTTTGAAACATATAGATAGACACAACAATCCATTCAATGAAACATCAAAAAGCATAATGAAAATAGGTCCTGTAGCAATCTCAGTTTTAGAATCAATTTTAGAGGTCATTTCATTCAATCCATTGATGAAGAGTTTGTCTTGACTAAAAATGCTTTATGAAAAAGAATATCTTTCAAAGATAATATGGTAATGTGGAAAGAACATTGTATTTGGGACAAATGACTTGGTTTCAAAGAATAGCTCTGCTTACAAATTTTGGGAACATAAGAAAAATCACTTTATCTTTCTTGGATCCCTATACCTTCTTCCATAAAATTAATAGATCTGATGATCTCTAAGGTCCAAAGGAAGGTATATGATGACAACAATAATAAATGTTCTTAGTTTGGTTATCCAAGCACTTAAAGTAGCTTAGGAAATAAATATCTTTTTTTGGTAAAAGCTAAGTAGATCATAGAGATAAAGTCAAAAACTTTCAACTTGGAATTATAATATAAGTTTGAATCTTGACTCTAACATT
This sequence comes from Gracilinanus agilis, assembly GCF_016433145.1. Classification (NCBI taxonomy): domain Eukaryota; kingdom Metazoa; phylum Chordata; class Mammalia; order Didelphimorphia; family Didelphidae; genus Gracilinanus; species Gracilinanus agilis. The sequence goes on from NC_058134.1 coordinate 252,351,849, forward strand.
ATTGTGTGACACTGGCAAATCATCTTTTCTGATCTTCCATTTTCTTATCTATAAAATAATGAACTGGGCTAAAAGGTCTCTAATATTCTTTCTAGATTTTCATCTATGATCCTATCACCCTATGATGTCCTAGTAAACAATTTATATGGACCTCAATTTCATATGTGTTGACATTATAAATAAATGTTTTACATTTTCTTTTCTTTTTCTTATAATTTTGTTGTAAAGCATATTTCTCTAAAAACAATTAAGTTTGGAAGTCCCATCATTATATGGAGTACTTTCCCACCATATCAGTTATCATCTTAATGGAATTTTATCCAAATATGGAAGGTATTTTTACTCATTATTTCCTATAAACCCAGGAATAATTTAATAATGATATAATTATAATTTTATAATGTTTTAAGGGTTTTTAAAGTACTTTATATATATTTTCTCATTTGGTCCTCACAACAACCTTCAGAGGTACTATTTTTATCCTATTTTTACATATGAGGAAACTGTGATTGAGACAGGTTTACACATGGAGGGCTGCTAAGTTTCACAGTTAGTCAGGAAAAACCTGAGTTCAAATCCATATCCAGACCCTAGTTATGTGACCCTGGGCAAATCACTTAACACTCTTCACCTTAGTTTCCTTATCCGTAGAATGAGCTGATAACAGAAATAACAAACCACTCCAGTATCTCTTCTAAGAAAACTCCAAATGGAATCACGAAGAATTGGACATGACTAAAACAACTGAAAAACAGATCATATAGCTAATAAGTATCTGAAGCAGGATTCAATCTCAAGTCTTCCTGATTTCCAAGATCTGCTCTCTGTCTATTTCTATTTTGTTGTTGTTGTTATTGGTAAATATCTCACCATGGATCAATATTTTAAATCTCAGAGTAGACTGTGATAATTAAACATTACTTCTAATTTCTTATAAAATCTCTCAGAAAATATTTCTTTAACATTTTTAGGGCATTGTTTTAGGTATTAGGGCATTGTACCTAGATATCCAGGTATGGAAATGGAATCTTGTCAGCCCTCAAGGAGCTTGTTAGGGAGATAAGACAAATAAAGGTATAACTGTAGTAGAAATTAATTATTTCATGTAAAAATGGAATCTGTTTAGTTGTAATTTGATTCTCTTTGTTGAAATAATTATCAAGGATCAAATAGCATATTAATTAGAATCAAATATCATCAAAAGTTACTTGTTCTTTGAAGAAAACAATTTTGGATAGTTTCATGAAAAAGGCCTGGGGAAAATATCCTTTTCTTTCTTTTTTGGGGGGGTAGGGCTAGTAATCTGGAAGAACAAATATAATATTCCCCCTTCAGGCTTATGTATTCTTCATCAGGGTTCTGCTCAGACTTTCTTTTGGCTGTGTTGATGAAGAAAGCAGGAACCAGAAACTACATTGAGGAAAAAGAAAAAAAAAAAACAAACAATCTAGAGAAAGGCATGGGGTATGTTTGCAAACATGTCATTGACTACTATAAAATTTTATCAAGCATCCAAAAATATAGAACTTTTTGGTATATTTGAGGCAATTATGACATTCAAAGCTTATCATTGATTCATTTAATTTTCAAATCATGTTCTGTATCATGCAGATTAAACCATGATGTAATGGAATTTAGGGACTACATTATGACTTTTCCTATAGTATTCCCCATAATATTTCCCAAGTTTGTATTATTAATAGAGGGATAATCAGATTTCAAGGTTTTAAAAATGTATAAATTGAGTCACTCACTAACATGTTAAGAAATTTCCATAATAGACATTAAGTGGAGAATGTATCTAAATGAATTTTTAACTTATGATAATTGCTCATTCCATAGTTATGCAAAAATGTCAATTCTAGAAATAAGTTATTTATAGGTGATCTATAGGCTTAAATACCAAGAGAAGCACACCCATTTTATGGATATACATGCACACACAAATATGTGTGTATATGTGTATATATATGTGTGTGTATATATATATATATATCCTTACCTTTATGTATGCATGCTTCTATTTTTGTGTATATGTCTTTTTGTCTAGCTACTTGTGTGTCTAAATGATATGATATGTAATTTCTTTACAACTCTTCCTCATGTGATATATGTGTATGTAGATATGTAATGTCATAAACATGTAATATCTATATTTTATTCCTCACAAAAATATATACCATATACATCACATAAGAGGAACAGTGCTATGTATATAGATATGTAATATATATGTATATCACATACATATACACATCTGTGTATCTATCACAATTGAAGAAGAGTTATAAAGAAATTATATATCATAATATATATCTAAAACATATATAAAGAGAGGTGCATAGACACTGCACCTTTATTTCTAATTTTTAAATTAGGAAAAGCACCTTATCAGGTAGCTGTGAAGACTTACTTTTAATTGTGACTCCTGCAGTACTGTCCTCAAACTGTATTTCAAGAGAACACATTAAGTTTATGTTTTCCTGGCCATTCAAATATTTCAGAAATGTTTTGCCATCAGATTTTATCGGACTTATAATCCTCTGAAGTCCAATAGGCAATTAACATGGATCTTAGTTTTAAATGCAAAGAGATTATAATGAATATTTTCTAATTTTTCTATAATTTCATTTTATGTGTTTATCTAAAACAGGGACTAGAATTTTGTGGGGGGGGTGGTGGGAATTTATATGGTATTCTCCCTCCCATCTGACAATATTGTAATGTCATTTACACAGATGTGGAAATTTTTTGTTCACTCATATTCTTTTGAAAGCCTAAGCTTAGTTTCATGAATGTTTTCACATTTTTTTTAATTAAATAACTCCCGGTGAATTAGTAGTTTAAAGATCAGAATAGATTATGACTACTAAGAGCCAATTGTAACTGCATTTCCTTGTTATATTTGTTTAGCATGTCTGATGCATCATGCTATTAGACACTGGGTATGCTAAAATGAAAAACAATTGCATCTCAGCCTTCAAGGAGCTTATAGCATAGTAGGATTTAAATGGCATGTAAACAAGTACAGAAATACAGTCTGCTGTAGGTAGTTAAGTGATGGGAAGTAAATGGTTTCCTGGATGTTTAACCTGAGGTCCATGGATCCTTAAGACTTCATGGGTAGGTTTTAGAGAATCTGTAAATTTAAAAAATTGATTATTGTGCATTTCAGTATAATTATGTTCCTTTGAAAGACTATGAATTACATACTTAAAACATAACTCTAAGAAAAGAGGTCCATCTAATTACCTGCCTATCAAACATTGACAGAAAAAAAGTTTAAAATCTCCCTATTTAGAGTAGTAATAATAATTAAACTTCAGTTAAGGTTCTTCTTTGTACCTTTTACTAGTTGTATGACCCAGAGCAAATCCCTTAAATTTTGCTTCAGTTTCCTCATCAGTAAGACAGAGGTAATCATAGTACCTACCTTTACAAGACTGTTGTGAGGATCAAATGAAATAATATATGTAAAGCCCTTTTCAAATCATAAACCACAATATAAATATTAGACATTATTAAAGTACTGAATTTGTTGTGAAAGATCACTTTCAGCTTTAAACAATGAGAATAAATTGAAGTTTTATGGGTTCCAGGAAATAAATTTGATTGCATAGATTGCAAAGATATGAGACTTGGTAGGATAAGAGCCATGATAAGGGTTTGACTCTGGAAGATAGACCTTATTCATGAACAACTGGATAAACAAAAAGGGTGAGTGCCTAAAGCAGTATTTTCTCTTAGAAGAAAATAAATTTGTTAGAAAGTCCAAGATATATGGTAGAGAGCATTCGAGGGAGAGTTAATAAAGACAGAAACAAAGAATATAACTGTGATCTGAGTAAATTACAGACTACATTTACATAAAAAGAAAATAAATCAAGAGTTCAGGAAACTTCACAAACCTTATAGCAGGGCAAAACAGAGTAGCAATGTCTGATGAAAGACTCTAGTTATCCATATGTCTGCTGGAACTTCTCTTCTGCCTAAAGCATAGCAGATAGTAATATATTGATTTCCTTTACCAAAATTCCATAAAAAGAAAAATGGAGAGATCAATGAATCTTCTAGATCTAATCTTCCCTAGCAAGGGGAAGAAAATTAATAACATAGAAATGTGGGGAAAATTAGAGGATGTGAGCGCTCTTTCTCAGAATTTCTCATAGCAAAGGAAGGCAAAGCCAGATATGATATCACAGAAACCATAGATTTGGGGAGAACAGTTTCCCAATGATTAAAAAAAAGGGTATCCAGGATTCTATTTTCTATATGTTGTATAGAAATCAGAAAAAGGATGAAGAGATATCAAAAAATTTCTTGAAAATATGAGAAATAGTTTTGAGAAGGAAAATGAATATTGTCCAAAAGCTTGATTTATAATGAATGAACTCATTGATAAATTTAGATTAAAAAAAGATAGTAAGAAAATGGAACTAAGATTATCTAACAGAGGATGAAGACAGAAACATGTTATAGTCCTAAAAGAATAGTGACCTGTAGACCAAAGTTGTGAATGAACCAAGATTGGCAAGAAAAACTGAGAGTAAAAAAAAAAGATTTAAAGTATATACTCACTTGTGTGTATGTATGTGCATGTAAATGACAAAAGGAGAATCACCAAAAGATACTGAGATAATTTTGCTATATAACACAGAGAAAGTTAAGCTATTCAACTCTTCATTTTTCCCTTTTGTGGAGAATTTTGTGACCAGAGGGATCAAACAGAAATCACTAATTAATAGGTGTCACTCTCTAACTGAATAAATGTTTTAGAAGAGAGTTGAAGTTACCAATTCAATGCCATCAGATGGACAGAATTTGTAGAGAGAAGTTGCATCTTTAAGGGGTTATTGATGACTTCCATTTTGGACCATTTGAGTTTGATGTGTCAGACAAGTCAACAAACTTTTATTAAGTAATTTATTAAGTAATAATACTTATATAATAATGTGCCATGCACTATCCTATAGGTGGAGGATAGAAAGAAATGCAAAAGACATCCTCTATCCTCAAAGAGCCCTTGCTTAAATAAGGGGAAATATGTAAATAAGTAGATATATTTTTTATAAAGCACAGAATTTGAATCAATAAATAAACTGAGGCCATTTCTCCAAATATCATGGAATAATAGGGGCATGCATTTAATTAATAAAAGATGGATCTGTTATGTGTGGCCTTTGCACAGTAAAGACCCAGAACAGGAAGCTACAGAGCCTTTTAACAGAGTTATGTCTTCCTTCTGATTGTCCAGACAGCATATCATTTGGATCACCCCTGGCAATCCAAATTGGTGGTTATTTTAAAAGAGGAGGTGGGGAATGGCTGAACAAACTGTGGTATCTGTTGGTGATGGAATACTATTGTGCTCAAAGGAATTATGAACTGGAGGAATTCCATGTGAACTGGAACAACCTCCAGGAATTGATACAGAGTGAAAGGAGCAGAACCAGGAGAACATTTTACACAGAGACAGATACAGTGTGGCAAAATTGAATGTAATGGACTTCTCTACTAGCAACAATGCAATGACCCAGGACAGTTCTGAGTGACTTATGAGAAAGAATGCTATTTACAGATAGAGGAAGAACTGTAAGAGTAAAAGCACAGAAGAAAAACAACTGCCTGATCACATGGGTGGATGGGGATATAATTAGGGATTATATCAAAATCATACTCAAAATGAACACCCTAATGCAAATATCAATAGTATGGAAATTGGTCTTGATCAATGACACATGTAAAACCCAGTGGAATTGTGTGCAGGCTATGGGAGAGGGTGGGAGGAGGGGAGGGATAGAACATGAAAATAAATTTAAAAAATTAAAAAAAATAAAAGAGGAGTTGGGCTTAGCTATCTCAACTCCCATCTCTTTATCACAGTGGGGAAGGAGGGATTACTCTTCAGGTGCGTGGATCCCTATAGCTTCAGTATCCCCAGGAAACATGGCAGATTTGCCCTGCTTTCAAATACCTTAGGGAGGATATTCTTATTTGTAGATAAAGAAGGATTTTATCCTATAATGAAAGACCAAAGGTCCCAGCCCAGTTAGATGTCTTGTGGCTTAGAAGTAAATTACTTTAGTTGAGGACTGGACTGCCTAATCTTCAGAAGTCAGGATTTGGGGAAATGAATAATTTCATTAGAAATTTTGCTACTAAATAATGCAATTCAATTTTCCTTAATAAAACAGAATGAATGGGAAAGAATCTCAAAGAAGGCACTAATAGCCAGGGGTCTGAGAAGATAACTTACAGAAGGTGGGATTTGAACTGACTCTTAAAGGAAGTCAGTAAAAATAAGAATTAGAACATGATTGAATGGATGAATAAAACATTAATTCATATATGCTGACTATATGCTTAGCATTGTGGTGAGTTTTGAGGGATACAAATTGAACAGTAGTGAACGCTTTGCTCTCACTGACTTCATATTCCAATAGGGGAAATAGCACATATACAAGTGGTATTCATTGACAAGTCAGATGGAAAACTCCCAGGGTAGCTAATGAATGGGGAACATCCAGTGCAAAAGCACAGAGAAGAGATAGTGTTTCTTCTGTGGAAGTGATAAGTTGACCAGTATATATGGATCAGAGAGTATTTGGAAAGGAATAAAGATTAAGAAGACTGGAAAGGAATGAAAGGGTTTGATAATGGATAGTTTTAGATGTAAAATGTTCTTAAAATCTCAAATACAGAATGTAATTTATTGTGAGTCATAAAGATACTGGCCTTGATGTCCGAATTCCTGATTTCATGTATGACTAGGATACTTCATAACATTGTCATCCTAAGAAATACACTTAAAGTTGTGCTCTCAGTCTCCAAATTTGTAAAGGGAGGAATTGTAATAATTATTCTGTCAACCTCCCAAGATTGTTGTGAGTGAAACACTTTATAAAACAAATTATATGTATAGGTTCTGTGTTGATATTATTATCAGTTCTTCCCACTTAAAAAATTATCTTCCATGTTCCTGAAATGCCTTAGCCATTTAATCACTTAAAAAATTATACACCTGCTTTGTACAGGGCATTGTGCTTGGTGTAGGGAATTCAAAGATGAAAATTAAATAATTCCTGCACTCTAGCAACTTCCTTTTCTGTAGGAGAAAGAAACATGTAAAGAATAAAATAAATGTATAATATATGCCAGGGAAATATAATTCCATTATTGAGGGGCAGAGAGATAAATATAGCCAATGAGGATCAGGAAAAGCCATGTGTAGAAGCAGCCCTTGCTTTCAAATATGCTAGGGATTTTAAGAGTTGGAGACTGCATTCCAGCCATGAAGGGATAACATGTATGAAGTCTCAGAAAAAGGAGATGGAATGTTATTTCAGAGGATTGATTCATCAAAGCGACCTACGAGTAATAAGTCTGGAAAGGTAGGCTGGAGCCAAGTCTTGAAAGGATTTAAGTGGCAAATAAAGGAGTTTATTTTTAATCTTATAGGCATCAGGGAGTCACTGGCCCTTTTTGAACAAGGGAATGACACAGTAAGACCTGTGCTTTAGGAAAATCACTTCAGAAATTGGGTGAAAGATGGATTGGATTAGAGGTAGGGTATGTCTTTTGAGACAAAGAGACCAGTTTGGACCATTGCTCGCTAGTTAAATTTTACTTGTTTTTTACATTCACATCAGTGTATTAGTTACTACAGATGTTTTTTTCCCCTCTCTTCACCCCACCCCCTTCATTCTCTTAGTAACATAGAAATAGAAGAATGCAGGACAGTCTTAAAAGATGAAGGTTATTGCATTTTTATTATTTTCAAAAATTGCCTGGAGAAATCAAGTACTGTACCTATTAAATAAATTTCATGACTCTCTGGAAGGTGGAAGTTTTTAAGTGAAAGGGCTGAGTTCCTACAATTTATACACAACTATCGCAGCAACTAGTCAACTTTTGACTGATCCATCCCTTTCCTGGAATCTGGGTATAAAACTGGATTCGTTAGTTTTGAGAATTTCCATCTCCAGAGAAAGAACTGATAAAAAGAAATATACAGTGGCATAGTTTTATATATATGTACAACTTTTTTCCCCTCCATTGGTTCCCCTCCTCTAGTGTGGAGAGGGGGAGAGGGGAAAAACTTGGGAACTTTAATGTAACAAACAAACAACAAATAAATACATTTTATTTTATTTTTTTATCTTTTTAAAAATTTTTTTTGGAAAAATTTTCCATGGTTACATGATTCATGATTTTACTTTCCCCTTCATCCCCTCAAACTTCTCCCCACCCCAATAGCTGACGCACATTTCCACTGGTCTTAACATGTGTCATCTATCAAGACCTATTTCCATATTAATGATAGTTGCATTGGTGTAGTATTTTCGAGTCTACATCCCCAATCATGTCCGCATCAACCCATATGTTCAGGCAGTTGTTTTTCTTCTGTGTTTCCACTCCTGTAGTTCTTCCTCTGAGTGGATATTGTTCTTTTCTATAAATCCCTCAGAACTGACCTGGGTCATTGCATTGCTACTAGTACAGAAGTCCATACATTCGATTTTACCACAGCATATCAGTCTCTGTGTACAATGTTCTTCTGGCTCTGCTCCTTTCACTCTGTATCAATTCCTGGAGGTCTTTCCAGTTCACATGGAATTCCTCCAGTTTATTATTTCTTTGAGCAAAATAAATACATTTAAAAAAAAAGAAACTGGTTTCATTAATGTATGAACTGTATGAATGGAACAAATCAGTTCTCTGTGCCTAAGTTTCCTCATTTCTAAATTGACAGGGGGAAAGTTTCAGAAAAAAACAGAGAGTATACAATCCTCAGTGTCCTAAACCAGATTAATGTGTAACTGGGGAATTGGTGACAAAAGAATAAAAATATAATAAGGCAAAGGTAATAATATATTTTTGAAAAATTAATATGTGCCTTGCAGTGATCCTCATGAATGATTTAGTGGCCCTTCTTTCTATTTGAGTTTGACACCATTAAGACTATAAGATCTCTTAAATTCTCTTCTAGGTCTAAATCTTAAGAACGCATGAACCTGAGGTTACAGCTTTTGCTGGAAACTCTAGTCTCTCTGTGGTTACCAGGGAAACACCTGGGAAGAAGCAGGCTTGGTACTGTCAAGTGTATTTCAGGCATGGTTTTGTGGGTCCCTTGAGGCAGTGGAGCCACAGGCAGCTCTCAGATTTACCTCTGTCTAAAGCTGCCTGTGTTCAAAATATGAGCTTTGAAACTTATGTCTCTATTGGTGGCATTTGAAGAGAATATTTATGGAATATTTAATTAGGAACAGTAATATCTAAACAGATGCTCAGCTGTGTGATAATATAAGTGTTAGGACAATGGCATAGATCTTGTTTTACTGATGTATAAGGAAAACAGATTTGTGGGGCTATACATGTATTTACACACATGTAGATATATGATATAATAAGCACATATATACACACATATCTATTTGTATAGTATAAAGACAAACAGGCACAAATATGTACCTATAATAGAAAATAAATACATATATTATACACACATATATTTATATTATATAAATATAAATTTTATATCTAAAAATCTTAGAAGTGCATTGTTCTCATAGTTAATGATGGAACTCTATTTTGTGCGACAAGTTTCAATAGAATCCAGAGGGATTATAGGAAGAGATATAGCCAGAAATAGAAATTTAAAATTAAGAATAGCTGTCATTTATATAATATTGTAAGATTTTTGCATATACTGTCTCATTTGTCCATCACGACAATACTGTGAGGAAGGAGTTAATACTATCAATATCTTATACAGATGAAGGAATGGAAGTAGAGAGTGATTAAGTGACAGCCAGAGAGGTAAAAACAGTAAGCATCTACAATGAGACTGAGCTCTTTTTGCCTCCAAGCCTAACACCATCCACATGGTGTCAACAAGCCGCCCAAATGAATTGAGAGTTGAATCTTCGCTAACACAGAAACATTAGAAGTATGGAAAAGAGTCATTGCTTTATGAGCTTTGTTTTTCCATAGGGCAGTACAGCTCAGATAAATGAGAGCATTATTTTGTAATTGGGATTACCTAAACTCCTGTTTTGTGGTATATTGTATTTGATTACATGATTTAAAAAAAAGATTATGATGGTTTAATTACTTGATGTCAGCATGGATAGATGACTAAAGTGACAATTAGTTTTTGATTGTATAAACTAATTTTTCTATTCCAATGAAAGAGAGCTGACTCATATTCCTTAATACCTTAATGCTAGTGCCTCAACACCTTTTATTCTACCTTGCATTTATATAGTTGTTTACATGTTGTCTCCCTTATTAGACTGTGAGATCCTTGAGGGCAGAGACTTGTTTTTTATTTTTTGCCTTTCTTTGTATCCCCAGCATTGAGCACAGTGTCTGGATGATAATAAATACTTAATAAACAACTGAATATAGGTGGGTTTCTGCCTTAGTAAAGGGAGTCTTCCCCCCCCCGTATTTCCATAGCCTTCTGAGCAGTTTTGAACATGATGTCCATTCTTTCTCGCCTCCAAACAGATTCTCATCTTTGGCCTTGTTTACTATTATTATTATTATTATCATCATTATTATTATTATCATTGTTATTATTATTAACTACAATGTATATTTTGCTTATGTTATCTCACTTTATAGGCATACAGTGTTTGGTGATATTGTATAAGTTCTGGTCTACTGACTGCTGTTTAACTGCAAAATGGACACATTCTTTGGGCATGCCATTTTGATGGCTATTTCCCACTCATCCACCATCACTAGAACCCAAGTTTTCAGGAATGTTCGCTCTATACTGCTAAAATATTAAAAGTGACCCTGTCAACTTCAGGCATGATTGAGGTTTTGGATACGAGAAAGGAAGTGAGCTATAGAAATTGAGAGCAAAGTGAAAGCTAAAAGTAAGAAGTAGCCTGTAGCCAACAGAAGTAGGAATTAGTGTTGAATCTTTCAGTATCTTAGGCAGATTTCACACATTCATAATTGGATCTCCACTGAGAATGTCATTATTATGATTGTTATCTGTGTTTTCTCACCTTCTGTTACTTGGTTTCCTACAATACTACCTGATTATTTATAATGTCTGGCATTTTAGAATTCTAACTTTTCAAACTTTTTTCAAATCTCTGAGTGAATTTGTCTATGCCTTTATCAGTTTTGTGAGATAGCAGGGCAGGTGTTATTATCCCCAAAAAACAGATAAGGAGTTGAAACAATGGGAATTTAGTGACTGAAGAAAGACAATTTCTGTAGGTTTCAAATTTTGTCCCTTTTTGGGTATTTTCTTCTGACCACTCTCATTCCAATATGACCTTCCTTTATTGTATCTCTTAAGAATCATAACAAATTTTGATTATATGTCCTGAACCAAATTTTATTTTAGAAGCATTCCCATATGTCACAAGTATGGAAGGATAACAAAGGTCTTTTTCTTTGGATTAAGATAATAAAAAACACTGTTGTACTCCTCATCTCTGCACAGTATATGTTTCTAGGTATTATGAAAGATCATTTGCTCTGGATTAAGAGGAAATGGGTTAAAATTCTGCCTCTGATGTTTACTAAATATAACTTCGTGCAAGTCACTTACCTCACCTGGATAGTCTATTTGGCTCCTGAAGTTACCTCTGCTTATAAAAATCTTGAAGATACACCAAGGTGTGGTGGATAGAAAAGTAAAAATTGAAAGCATTTATTAAGCCCCTACTATGTACTGGGCACCATGCCTGGATGACCAGGTATAATCCATGATTCTGACACACTCTGTGTGACCCTAGGCAAATCACTTGACCTTTTACTTGTCTAGGATGAATCTCTAATACTCTAAATTGCAGACAATGTACTAACTGGCATTGGTAGAAGGAGTTTCCTTCTTTAGTAATTTCCCATACCAGTAAAATTCTATGTCTTATTCCTATTTCTGTCCTTATGTAACCAAACATTAAATGGATTCCCTTCTGTCCTCACAGGCACATTGAACATGTTCCATGCTCTGGTAGGCTTTTATCTCAAGTTGAAAGAACAGGAACTGGAGATAAAATGTCTTTCATGGGCAATAGCTAATAGACATAGGATTAAATTATAGTGCCATTTGTGCATTTGGAGCATGGGAATTTGGGGAGGGATGAGAGAAGACGCATATGTAAGAAACCTGGAAAGGCATACTAAAATTATCTTGTGAAGACTTTTATATACAAAATAGGAGAATTTATATTTTATTCTGAAAGTAATTAAGGAGACAATGAGGTTCTTAAGTAGAGTAGTAAATTAAGTAAATCATTTTGGTAGCCAAATGTAGGATGGATTGGAGTGGGGAGGAATACTACACAGAGACCAATAAAAGGGCTGTTGCAGTAATTCAGAGAAGAGGTGATAAGACCTGAACTAGCCTGGTGTCTATATGAACACATAGGAGGGGACATTTATGACAGATTTTGTCGAAGTAGAAATGCCAAGATTTAATAACTGATTGGATCTGTAGGCTGAGTGGGAAGAGGGAATTGAAGGTGGCACCTAGTTTGAGAAAGCTTCATTAACTTGTAAGTCATTGGCTTGTAAGCATGATGGTGTCCTCACCAGTAACAAGAAAATTGATTTGTGAGAACAATACTGAGTTTGGTTTTGAATGTGTTGAATTTTGGGTACCTACAGGATATCCCATTGTAAATGCATATGAGGCATATATGAGACTTTAGTGGAGGAGAAAAACTAGGTTTAGATATATCAGTCTGAGAATGATCTTGATGGCTATGAGCATTGAAATAATGGAAACAGATGATATCTACAAGTGAGAATGAAAAGAGAAGATGGCCAGGACAGAGGTTTGAGAGAGAACTACAGTTAGGGATGGAGACATGAAGATACAGCAGAGGAGAGAAAATATCCAGGAAGGGGAGTTAATTGATAGTATCAAATGCTGGAGAGAGATAAAAAGGATTAATATTGAGATGATTTATTGAATTTTGTCATTGAGAGATCATTGATTGAGTAATCAGACTTTAGAAGCAATATTATTTTGGCTTCTTTGTGAAGAATGGATTGGAAAGGAGAGAAACTTGAAAAAAAGGAGACCAAATTTGAGGGTGTAAAAATAGTATAGGTGTGTGATGATTAAGGTTTGATTTAATTGGCGTCAATATTATAAAAGAGATCAAGAAGCAAGAGATAACATGGAGGTAGGATTGATCAGGAATTGAACTTTGCTTTTATATGAGTAGGAGAGACAACAGAGAGAGAGGAGTAAAGGATGACTCTTGTCTTGTGAACTTCTGGAACTAGAAGAAATCACCTGTATTAGAAATAAGGAATTAGGAAAAGGAGAAAACTTTGTTTGTTGCTTTTTTTTAAAGAAGTGGGTGAGATGTTAAATTCTATATAGAGCATGCCAAGTTTGAGCTGCCTGCGAGACTATAGTTAGAAATATTGAATAGCCAGTGGATATTGGGCTGAAGTTCAGGAGAGAGACTGGAGCTGGATATAGGAATCTGGGAGTCAGCTACAAAGAGACAATAATTGAACCCATGGGAGTTGATGAAATCATTGAGAGTAGAGAGAGAGGGCACAACTCAAAACAGAGTCCTGAGATACATGTGCACAGCTAATTATGATAGAAATGTGCTGATAAGATATCCATATGAAGTATACTGAGAAGTTCATGAAGGAATAAACATTTACAGTTGGAAGCTGGGTGTAGGTAGGGAATCAGAAGTGAAATAGTAAGGATTGAGACCTGACTTGCAGAAAGAATAATGTTTTGCTGATGATTTTCTCTCTGGTTTTTGTTCCCATTCTTATAATGCTTATCCCGGGATTCCCTAATTTTCTTATCTCTCCATTCATAATGGACTCCATTGCTCTGGACAGAAGTGGGCTCTTCCAGAAAACTATCCAGACCTTAAGCAGAGTAGAGAAACTGAGCCTGCCTCCTTCCTCTGATGAAATAAAAAGTTAATTGTCAATATATCTTGCCATTTATCTATCTTACTTTTTCCTTCCTGTCTACTACTTTCTTCCTTTCCTTTCACATGACCTTTCCTTTCTTCCTTGCATTTCCCTCCTTCACTTTCTGTCTTGGCCTTCAGCTTTCACTTATTTACTTCTTTACCTAGATTTAAGAAAAGAATTTCAAAGGGGACAGGCTCCGAATTAGTCAACAGAATCATCATACTTCTTCCCTTCCCCATTTAACAGGTCTAGAAGGATAGCTACATACTATGGTCCAAAGGAAAGGAAGAATATGCAGATTCCCCAGAACATGGGAAATACTATATTAATATTACTTTAGCCAGCTCTGCTAGCATCTCTTTGGATCAATGGTATAAATACATTGAATTGCTATAATGTTAGATATTTTAAAGATGTGCAAATAGCATGTCTTAAATCTCTCAGAGTTTCCATTTTGAAATGTTTCCTTTCAGGGGAAATACTGGACAGAGTTCTGGACTTAAAGGACAGGAGACTTTCTTATCCTGTGAATGTTGTCAAGTTATTTAAATTTTCTCAGTCTCTATTTTCTCATCTGTGTCATAATAATAGCACCAATACAAACTACCTTCTCAACCTTATGTGCCTTGTAAATTCTAGTTACTAATATTGTTGTCATTACTTAAATGTATCTACTATCTGGGTTGGGAAAGCCTTTTCCTCCAAACAGAAAAGTTTTTATTCTTATTTAATGAATTTTGTTAGTAGAGAAGTCCATTATGTTCGATTTTTACCATAGTGTATCAGTCTCTGTGTATAATGTTCTCCTGGTACTACTCCTTTCACTCTGCATCAATTCCTGGAGATCATTCCAGTTCACATGGAATTCCTCCAGTTTATTATTCCTTTGAGCACAGTAGTATTTCATCACCAGCAGATACCACAATTTGTTCAGCCATTCCTCAATTGAAGGGCATATCCTCATTTTCCAGTTTTTTGCCACTACAAAGAGTGCAGCTATAAATATTTTTGTACATATCTTTATCCTTATGATCTCTTTGGGGTATAAACTGAGCAGTAGTATGGCTGGGTCAAAGGGCAGATAGTCTTTTAGCGCCTTTTGGGCATAGTTCCAAATTGCCATCCAGAATGATTGGATCAATTCACAACTCTACTAGCAATGCATTAATGTCCCGATTTTGCCACATCCCTGCCAACATTTATTACTATCCTTTGCTGTCATGTTAGCCAATCTGCAAGGTGTGAGGTGATACCTCAGAGTTGTTTTGATTTGCATTTCTCTAATTATAAGAGATTTAGAAAATTTTTTCTTGTGATAGCTTTGATTTCTTTATCTGAAAATTATCTATTCATGTCCCTTGTCCATTTATCAATTGGGGAATGGCTTGATTTCTTATACAATTGATTTAGCTCCTTATATATTTGAGTAATTAGACCCTTGTCCGAACCAGGAGAACATTATACACAGAGACTGATACACTGTGGTAAAAATCTAATGTAATGGACTTCTCTACTAGTAGCAATGCAATGATCCAGGATAATTCTGAGGGACTTATGAAAAAGAATGCTATTCACATTCAGAGGAAGAACTGTGGGGATAAAAACAAAAGAAAAACAACTGTTTGAACACAGGGTTGATGCAGACATGCAGATTTGGGATGTAGACTCTAACTAATCATCCCAGGGCAACTATCAATAATATGGAAATATGTCTTGATCAATGAAACATGTAAAACCCAGTGGAAATACGCATTGGCTATTAGGTGGAGGATTGGAGGAGAGAGAAAGAACATGAATCATGTATCCATGGAAAAGTTTTC
Source organism: Gracilinanus agilis (assembly GCF_016433145.1). Taxonomy (NCBI): domain Eukaryota; kingdom Metazoa; phylum Chordata; class Mammalia; order Didelphimorphia; family Didelphidae; genus Gracilinanus; species Gracilinanus agilis. The sequence goes on from NC_058134.1 coordinate 252,367,601, forward strand.
TATTAAAAAAAGATGGCAAAACTTGTTTTGTTATTTTTAAAAGTAAGTTCTCTTTATGTGAAAATTTTATTGTATGAAAACAATTTTCTTTTAAAAAGTAATGCTTTTTCAAAAATTTATATTTCTCAAGTGCCTCATGATCACAAGGTGCTGATATGGGCAAGAAGAGGAAAGTAGTAATGCAGAGCTGAATAAGAAACAGTTAAATAACCTTGAAAAATTATAATCTTTTTTAAGGAAGAAAGGTAGGAGCACAACCATCATACAATATAGAAGATGTGAAGTACATAAGAAAGGTTAAATGAGAATTCATAGAAAGAACGTGACTTTTTATAGTATTGGGAAATAACAACAGAAATCTTCCTTTTGCTTTTCTCTTCATAATGAAAATCATAAAATTTTGCGTCATCTAATCTAAATTTGAAGTCTTTCATATCACTCATTTTTATTTAGTTGAAATTCTTCCTTCATGATTCAGTTAGGAAAATTGTAGAATGTCAGAACTTTTTTTTCCCTACTTATAGCCATCCTCAGCATAGTTCTCAAAATGATCAGTGTTCTTTATTTTTAAAGGTTCACGATCTCTCTGGATTATTAAACATTTTGATGAGAAATATAATAAAATTGCTCACCCTTTCGATCTCATTTGCATATTCCCTTCTGTACAGTCTTCTTTTGTGTTGTGGAGAGAAATCTTAACAAATTTTCTGAGGCAATGAAACTTTACCATTAAAGCAAGCAATAATTAATAGATTTAGGACCTGTCTTTTCTGAGTAGTTTTGCTACAATTGATGCCTCTCTTCTTTTTCAGGATATTGAATCCCTAACAGGAGGATTGGCTGGTTCCAAGGGGGCCGATCCACCGGTAAGTGTAACGTTCTATCCAACACATTAGTCTTAATTACTACTGAGTGAAACGATGTGTACCATAGCCTTTCAGATATGATAATTAGTTGCATGCCATTTAGCATGAATATGTAATTTTGAAGGGTGACATACTTGTGAAAAAGAAAAAAAATCAAAAACTACCCTGAAATAGAATTTCAGTCTTGTAAAATGTCAGGCTATCAAAGTTGACATTTATTTCCATTTCTAGTTTGTGTTACTTAAATAAAACTAAAAAAACCCTCTTAATCATACATGGAAATATTGTCATGTCTTTGGAATGAATAAAATATGGTTTTTCTCTTCAGCCTAATGTGATGCAATAGAATTTAGTGTTTGTTGCTCCAGAAACAAATAAACCAGATTTCAGCTGAGATGAATTTTGTAGATACTTAGAAGTTATATGCTATCAGCAATGGGTGGTTTGTTTTTTTTCATTTACAAACTTCATGAAGCTTCTAGAATATGACAAAACTTGGGCCAAACTAGATCTCCTAATGGCTTTAAGGAAATGTTAAAAGTCCAACATATTTTCATGTTAGTTTCCTTGGATGAGCATGTCGATTTTCAGAGAACATTAAGGTAATACAATATGGGAGAAAAAAATCTTTCAAATGATCTTTTGTGACAGAGTTAGAGTTGTGTATATACATATAAAAATTGTATTCTCCATGTTGCAATACACAGTTGATAGAAGGTAATCTGAGAGAGTAAAAGCTGTGTAGCTGGTTGGAGCTTAGAAAGTTCTCCTGGAGCAGTTGGGTGTTGAGCTGGAAGAGACTCAGGGAACCTAAGAAACCTGACTAAGAAGGAGATTCTCTCCAGATCTTCTCCAGGAATAAGAGATAACCACTACAGAGGGACAGAAAGAAAGGAGATGAGTTATCATCTTTTGGAATAGCAAGTAAGTTAGTATATGTTGATTGGAGCAGGAAGGAATAACACTGGTAAAGAGCTTTATGGATCAGTGGACTTTGATCCTGAAAGAAGTACTCTGGAATTTATTGAGTAGAGAAATGACATGATCATACCTCAGCTTTATGAAAATCATTTTGACAGCTGAATGTAGGATGGATTGAAGAGGGGAGCAACATGACACAGAGACCAAAAAGAAGGCTATTGCAATAATTCACAAAAGAGGTCGCAAAGACCTGAACTAGCCTGGTATCTATATTACAGAGAGAAGGAGATATTTATGACAGATTTTGTCAAGGTAGAAATGCCAAGATTTGCCAACGGATTGGATTTGTGGACTGAGTGAGAAGGAGGAATTGAAGGTGGCATTTATTCAGAGAGCAAAGTAGTGCCCTCACCAATAATAGAAAAATTGGTTTGAGAGGAGAATGAATCAAACATGTTGAATTTTGGATACCTAAAGTATATATCCGATTGTAAGTGTGTATGAGACATGTCTGGAATTCTAGGAGAAAAAGTAGACTTAGTTAAGTCAATTTGTGAATCATCTAGATGGGGATAATGATTGAAATCATGGAAACAGATGATATCTACAAGTGAAATTGAAAAGAGAAGAGGGTCAGGACAGAGGTCTGAGAAAGAGCCACAGTTAGGGATGGCAGACATGAACATCCAGCAGAGAAGCCAAAAGTGTCAGATATGTAAGAGGAGAAGCAGGAGAGTGCAGTGCCATGAAAATATAATACCAGCAGGAAGGGTAGTCAATAGTATCAAATGCTAGAGAGAGATAAAAAGGATTATCATTGAGACAATTTATTGAATTTAATCATTGAGAGATCATTGATGACTGTGTAGAGGCCAGTTTAAGTTTAATGACAAGATCAGAGGCAAGATTATAGAGGCTTGAGAAGAAAGAATAGGTATAGAATATGATTGTGCCATAAGAATTGGCTGACAAAATAATCACAAAAACCCCTAGAAATATTTATATGAAGTGATACAAAGTGAAGTGAGCAGACCCTTGTGAGCATTTTACACAGTAACAAAAATTAAGTACAATGATCAGCTATGAATGATTATTCATTATTACCCACAATGCAAGGATCCAGGACAACTCCAAGAGACTGTTGATGAAGAAAGCTAGATACTGACCAAGAAGGGGCTGATGGAGTCTAAATGCAGATTGAAACGTACTATTCTTCATTTGTATGATAACACATGTATAACTCTATCTCATATCACCTGCCATCTTGGGGAAGTGAGTGGGGAGAGAAAAGAAAGAGAGAACGTGGATTGGAAAATGTCAGAAAATTATTACTGAAATTTGTACCAACATGTAATCTGGGAAAAACACCCAAAACATTAAATAAAAGAGAGAAATAGGTTCAGTATTGTAATACATACCTCTATTTCTTGCTACTCATAGCTCATAGTTAACCTGGTGGACCACTAAAGCTCTGGAATTTGAGTTACAAGTAGTAAAAGCCAATTTAGGGTCCACACTGTCTGGCAGCAGTATGGTGGCTATCAGGAAAGGTAAACTGGCTCAGGACAGAAATATAGCACCTTCAAGCTTTTGTGGTAATTAATAATTGATTAGGGTCCATGATTGGCCACTGTACTTGTTGGGACAGAGGGAAAGTGGGAGAGTAAATCAATGAAATAGAGATTAATGGATTCAAGGCACTTAGCTAAGAATTAGAGATTCATTCTTTTGGCTTACCCCTGAAAATGGTGTTTTCAGTTTTCAGTTTTCCTTTTATAATTTTGTACAGTCTTAAGTCTTTTTTGGAAGTATTGTGTTAATCCTGTAGTAATAAAGGAATGTAGATGAACTACCTTGTATTTCATTGGAATATATGTTTATATATATAAACATATATGTAGAATTATTTGCCCCCCAATAGAATGTAAACTTGACATCAGCATCTTTCCTTTTTTCCTTTGTGCTTCTAGTACCTAGGACTGTTTACATCTTATATTTATTGCAAAATAATTGATTTTTGATTGGTTTATTTGGTAAATATTAATTTAGAACCTATTCTATGTAGTTCCAAGTGGCCTCTGCTGGCATTTAAGTTCACATCTCTCTTATCTTTTTCTACCCTCTGGAATCATTAAGAATATTTTCTAAGAAAGTATATAGTAAGTTAATTTATGTAATATTTGCATTAAGTTGAAAAAATAATAAAAAATTAACATAGTGCTCGCACATAATTCTAAATATTTGCTGAAGGAAGGCCTTTATATTCTGCAGATCTTTCAATTCACTAAGGGCTTGTTGAATACTTATTCTGTTCTGGGCCCAGGGCTGGATATCAGGGGTATAAAAACAAGGAACTAATATATCTAATTAGAATTTAGCCCATCATTCTCAGACTGTGAGAAGATTAAATTTATTTTATATCATTTGTTTTTTGTCTTGGAACTTCCTAAATCATGACTTTTTTTTTTTTGTCTCTAAATTTAGTATAGAAATTCAGCTGGTCTGTAATGACATAAATTTAGAAATTGAGTTCTTTTGGTAATCACTGTTCTATTCTTGCCTCAAGGAATTATGCTAACCTTGAGAAATTTGAGTGGACATAAAAGAGTCTGGTTTAGTATCTTTATACAACCAAGCTATCCTCCAAGGATGTCTGGTTCACTATCCACCTAAGTCTGGTGTACAATCTTTTATTTTTCAGGTGGACTCAAACAATGAGCATTTCTTACTCAAAGGAGGGAAGGAGGAGGTTTGTTGCTATCCCCACATTGCCAGCATCAAACCATATATATATATATATATATATATATATATATATATANGCATTTCCCCTGGTTTTAACATGTGTCATCAATCAAGACTTATTTCCATATTATTGATAGTTGCATTGGTGTGATCGTTTCAAGTCCACATCCCCAATCATGTCCGCATCAACCCATGTGTTCAAGCAGTTGTTTTTCTTATATGTTTCCTCTCCTGCAGTCCTTCCTCTGAGTGTGGGTAGCATCTTTACCATAAATCCCTCAGAATTGTCCTGGGTCATTGCATTGTTGCTAGTACAGAGGTCCATTACATTCCATTTTACCAAAGTGTATCAGTCTCTGTATACAACGTTCTTCGGAAATTATTTTAGACACTCTTACTTTGTAGTAATCATGGGACGAAAAAGTCATAAAGAAAAATATTCTCCTGTACTTTAAAGCAGTAATGGGCAAACTTTTTAAAGAGGGGGCCAAAGGAAAGGAAATGCTCCTCTGTCAGTTTGTTTCTAAGGCAACTCTTTCAAAGTTTCATTGTATTGTATCCTACTCGTTGTATTCGTCAGATTATGAATAATGTCCCAAGGCTGGATAGAACATTTCAGGGGGCCACATCTGGCCCACAGGCTGTAGTTTGCCCATCACTGCTTTAAATTATTTTTTTCTTTAAAAATATTCAAAAATCATTATGGGTTTTTAAAAAAAAATCCATTCCTTTCATGAAGCCTGAATAAAAGGATAATATATAAACTATGTGCTTCATTGGTATCTATGTCATTTAAGAATCTCAAAGGGAGATGCTTGGCAGATTTTGTAGAATCTCTGTGAAGGATGTACAGGAAGACCCAAATTAGCATCACATCAGATGATGGTGTGAGGGAACTCAATGGCCAATATTTCAATCTGCATTTGAATGTAATCTTCTTTGTAACATGCCTAACCAGGGTTCATCTAACATTGGGAACATCTTTTTTATTTTAGGAAATCCTTAGTACTTATTTTTTCCTTGTAAATAGTCTGAATTTTTGTATTTTCATCTTTATCTTATTTACCATATCACACAATGATAAGAGCATGGAACTTTTTAAGTACTAAGTATGAATATCCTGTGATTAAGCTATAAAATAGTTCTTTGGTATCTCATGATCATAATCTGCTGACTAGGGATTTTATTCTTGACAAAAAACCTGAGGGGTTGATCTGTGTTGGTAAAGAAAGGCTAATTTTTCACCACCTCCATGTCCTGGATAGCAACTATCCCATATAGGCAGGGAAAGCATACATCATATTTTAAAAGACTATTTAAATTATACTTTGATGCACCAAGGGCCTTCTGACTTGAATAATATGAGAATGTTCTCCAGTTATATCAGTATAGATCCCATTTTACTTAATAAAAAGAATAAAAACAACCTTTTAAAGGTTATATTTTCTTCATAAAATCAGTTTTTCCAGTTACCTCATTTTCTCTGTGGTTATAATCAGGTTTTGCTCCAAGACACTTGGTGACCTAAAAGCATAACACCCTTTCCAAAGCTGTATCTAAATGAAGGCACAAAAAAATCGTGGGAAGGAATTTATAAGTGTTCAGGAATTTTAGCATTTTCTTAATGTTGGAGCCTGTTCCAGACTATGAAATATATTTTAAGCCTTTTTCCAAAGGCATTTATTTCTATCAGATTATCTAAACCATCTCTGAGTGACACTAGGATGATTGACATCCAGAAATCTCACCAAGGGAGTAAGACTACAAATTAGTTATTCCTGGGATAAAGTTTGAGTTCAAAAGGAGACCTCAACCTGAAAATATAGTCCTTGGAAGGGCAGAATATTTAACTAAGTATTATTTACAAAAACTTAAGGTTCAGGCAACTACAGAGATCAGTTACATATTTGAAGTTAAAGTCATGTGGAAGATAATGATATGAGGCTAGAAAACACATTATTATAAAGAGCTAAGGTCAAGCCCAGAGACTTAACCATAGTGGATCTGGAATGCATCAGAACTTGAAGCATGAATAGGGATTTGGACAAATAGCTCTAATTTTGTTGAAAAATATTGTCACCAGATGTAATAATAATAATATGGTAATAGGGGAAGACAGTTGAATCTAGCATCTAGACCAATTGTCTTTGGGTTCAAGACTTAGGTTCAAATCCTGCTTATACATACTGTGTGATGGTGGGCAGACCTTTTATCTTTTCATTATCTAGGAAATTCTCACTAAGACTGTTAGATATGAATTCGCTATATGAATTGATAGAGGGAGTTTCTAATATGATAGATTTCATATTGATGTTCTCACAGGTTTGGAACATAATAGAGTATTATTTGGAGAAAGAATATAGCCTGCTATTCAAAGACTTGATAAGACTACTAGTTCTGGGTTCCACTAAATGTGTCCTTGAGAAAGTTCCTTAACCTCTGTACCTCTATATTCTTATATTCAGAAACTAATTTCACTATTTGCTTTATAGGTATTGTAAAGTATTATTAACTTTATGACATAAAATATACTTTCAAGTGATGTCATATTCCATTTTATGTGAGTAAAGAGAAATGGAAAGTCTATGTATTTCTGAATAAACTTAACAATAAAGACTTATATTCAGTCAAAATGAAAAAGCATTCCAAGTTGGCCATAGGAGAAACAAAGGAGTAATCTTGTTCCTGGATCCACAGTAAAGACCAAGTCATTGAGAGGGTCAGTAGTGAGCTCCTGCCATCAAGAAATCTTTAATGAATCCATATTATTTGCAGAGCTGCAAGTTACCTTTAATTTGTCCCTGTTGTGAAGGTCAGGGCTGTCCAGAGACAAAATTCATTTAATGTAGAAGCCGCTGGGTCCTGTGTTATCCTGATTGTAGCTCCATGGTATTAGAATTGTTTTTTTTTCCTTCTAACTGCCTAAAGTATTTTCTTCTTGCCTTGGTGATTCAAGAATTTATCTTATTACATTCCTGGAAGTTGTCATTTGAGGATTTTTCTGGAGGTGATCTGTGAATTCTTTCAATTTCAATTTTATTTTCTTGTTTGAGGATCTCTGGGCAGTTTTCTTTAATATTTTCTTGTAATATGATGTCCAAGGTTTTTTCTTGCTCATGGCTTTCAGGTAGTCTAATCAGTCTCAAATTGTCTCTCCTCTATCTATTTTCTAGGTCAGTTGTTTTTTTCCCCATTGTTTTTTTCTCCCCATTCCTTTGATTCTGCTCTATTGTTTCTTGATTTATCATGAAATAATTTCTGGATGGTAAATTCTGATTTTTAAGACTTAATTTTCCTCTGTCAATATTTGGTCTCCTTTTCCAATTGGCCCATTTTTTCTTGCATCACTTTCATTTCTCCTTGCATCACTTTCATTTCTTTTCCCGACTTTTCCTCTGCCTTCCTTATTTTTTGAAGTCTTTTTTGAGCTCTTCCAGAATCTGTGTCCAATCCATATTTTTCTTTTGGACTTTAAGTGTGTATGCTTTGCTTTCACTATTCTCTTCTATATCTGTATTTTGCTATTTGTCTCCATAAAATTTAGAATTAGATGATTTTTTATTGCTTATACATTTTCCATATCTAATTATAGGTAGGCTCTGTTTTCTGGGAAGTTTGAGAACCCTCTTAAACTTTAGTCTTTCCTTAATGCTATTCTCAACTATTTTCTAGGTTTTTACCCGTTTCAGTTCTTGGAGGATGATGTGATGGTCTGAGGGCTGAGAAATCTGATAGCTTGCTTCTCCCTCTTGATTAAATTGACCCTTGAGATCCTGATAACTCAAAGACATGCCTCAGGCTTGGTCATAAGCTTTTGGTCTTATTTTGATCCTGATCAGATCAGTAACTACTTAAATTGCAGTTTCAGGCTTAGGTTTAAGTTTTTGGTCTTACTGTGTACTTGTTCTATTCAGGCACACCCTTGATTGCCCTGACCAGGAACTCTGCCCTGAGCTTTAGGCAAAAAGATCCAGGTTTCCCCCACCCCCACTACTATCAGCCACCCCAACTGTGTCCTCATCCCAAGCCCAGACTGGGATTCCTGGCTTTGCTTTGTGCCCACATGTATTAGCCCACTTCAGCCCAGATTGTCCTGGTTTGGGACTCTAGACTTCTCCAGAGGTTTGAAATTGAAAGGGATGTGGGTTGGCTTGGACCACTGTTTTCCCAGACAGGATCATAGGGTCTGAATGTCACCCTGAGCTTAGGTTCTACAATTGGGATAACAGATGTGAGGTGGGGCTATATGGCTCTTGGCTTCCTCATCACTCCTTGCTGCAGCTTCTTGCTGTCTTTGCTGCCCTCTCACTCAAGTGCCCCAGATGTTCTCTGCCTACCATTTGGGTTTTTCTTTTCTTGAAATTTGTTTCATTTTGGCCACTTAGATACTCCTGACATTCAAGTAATCTTAATTCACTGCTATTCATTTCAATTCAGCAGGCTGTTTACGTGCCTACTTTGTGCAAGAGATATGGTCCACTTCTGTTTTACGAAAGAATTCATCCATTCCATTACAATTACTGTGTATTTACCCCCATGCTATTTGGTTCTTTCACTCCTGAATTCATTTTGTGGTGATGTTTTTTTTTTTAATTAATTTTTTTTTACCCTTGTACTTCGGTGTATTGTCTCATAGGTGGAAGATTGGTAAGGGTGGGCACTGGGGGTCAAGTGACTTGCCCAGGGTCACACAGCTGGAAGTGGCTGAGGCCGGGTTTGTGGTGATGTTTTAATATTGGTTGGAGAGGATTCTTGGGAGCTACTCTGGTTTACTCTGCCATTTTGGCTCCACCCCAGGAAGTCCCTCTAGAGACAAAATTCATAATGGAGAAGTCAGAGATTTGGGCTAGAAAGGACTTTGGGATGCTTATAATCCAAACCTCTCATTTTACAGATGATGAAACTAAAACTCAGAAAGGTTTAGTCACTTGCCCAAAGACATAGATAGTAAATGTCAAAGGAGTTATTTATAATTTATTTCTCTGACTCCAAAATTAGCAAATCCCATTAAGCCAAAAGAAATAATCCTAACTATTGATGCATGATTTTCTTACCTTTAAAATTTTGGGTACAAAAAAGTTTTGAATAAGTAAATGGAGAAAACCACAAAATGCATCAAATAAATACTTCTCTGGAAAGAAGTTATTTGCAATATTTATTGATTATATAGTAAATATAAAGAAATATGTGTGTACATACATATACATAGTACATATATGGAAACCTTTGATATTCAAAAGTTTGGTTATAGAATGAGTAAGTTATAGAAGAATTTTTTTGGGGGGAGGGGACAATTGATACTGTGTTCTCAGGTAGCAGCTCTGTGAATCTTTTAAAGCCAGTGAGAGTAAGACTCATTGGTAGACTGAACCTCACTCAACAAACAAAACTTGCCTAAGGATATGGTAGTGGCATATAGTAAGCATTTAATTAATACTTTAATTCTGTCAGCCTAATAAATACTTTCAAATACATGGACTTGGAAAGATATTTTTTATTCAACAGAAATATATCAAAACATTCTTGTAAATCAAAATTGTAACTCATAATAGAAAATCTTAAAGACACAGATATGTAAGCACAAACATAATAGCAGTACTGTTATACTTTAAAATGCTGTGTCCTTGTTCCCTGCCAGATTTCTTAGCAGCAGATTATAAAGCCATAAATATTTTTTCAAAGAGGATGAAATTAGATTACAAATCAATGTGGCCTAAGGCACACTGCTTATACCTTCAAGCCAGCCAACCTCTGTGAAGGGAGGTAGTAAAGGGTTTGATTCTGATTGTATCTGTGCCCATCAGAAAAGAGAAGCATTAAGATATATAAATTTTCCCTAAGTACTGCTTTGGCTGCAACCCACAAATGTTGGAATACTGTCTCATTGCTGCCATTCTTTAATGAAAAAATTGATTATTTGTATGATTTGTTCTTTGTCCTCCCATTCTTTAGAATTAGATTATTTAGTTTTTGATTAACTTTTAATCTATGCTTACATGGCTCTTTATTAAAAGAGATTGTTATTGCATTATGGTCTGAATAGGATGCATTTCGTATTTCTGCCTTTCTACATTTGATTGTGAAGTTTTTATGCTCTTAAGCATAGTCAGTTTTTGAGAAGGTGCCATATACATTTGAGAAAAGCATATATCCTTTCTTTTTCCATTCAGTTTTCTCCAGAAGTATATCAAATCCAAATTTTCTAATATTCTTATCATTTCCTTGACTTCTTTCTTATTTATTTCATGATTAGATTTATCTGAGAGGGAAAAATTTAGTTTCCTCCAGGAGTATAGTTTTGTTTTACTTTTGACCTTTATCTTCCATCTTAGAATCAATACTGTGTCTTGGTCCCAAGATAGAAGAGTGGTAAAGGGTTAAACATCTAGGAAGTATATGAGATTAAATTTGAACCCAAGACCCCCTGCACCTAGGCCTGGCTCTCTATTCACTGAGTCATTTAGATACCTCTGGCATTCAAGTAATCTTAATTCACTGCTATTCATTTCAATTCACTAGGCTGCTTAAGTGCCTTCTGCATGTAAGAGATATAGTCCACTTCCATTTTATGAGCTAATTCATACCATTTCCAGTTATAATTACTGTGTATTTCCCTCTATTCAATTTTCTCCTGTTTACATTCTCTCTGTCTCTGTCTGTCTGTCTCTCTTCCCCTTCTTTCTCCCCCTCTAATAAAAATAAAGAGCAGATCAATGAATTACATAAGCAACCAAAAATTACTAGAAAAAAGATCAAATGAAAACTCTCTAATTAAACACCAAAATGGGGATCCTGAAAATCAAAGTAGAAGTTAATAAAATTTAAAGTAAGAAAACCATTGAACTAATAAAACTAGAAGCTAGTTTTATAAAATAAATAAATAAAAAGGTAAAAAGAAAATCAATTTATTAAATTGGTGAATATGCCACCAGTGAAGATGAAATTAAAGAAATTATTAGGAGTTATTTGGCCAGTTATATGTCAATAACACTGAAAATCATAGTGAAATAGATGAATATTTTCAAAAATATAAATTGCACAGATTAGCAAAAGAAGAAAGATAATATTTGAATAATTCTATATTAGAGAAGAAATTGAATAAGTCTCTAAGGCACTCCCTAAGAAAAAGTTCCTGAGACCGAATGGATTTGCAAGTGAATCTACCAAAAACTTAAGGAACAAGTAATCACCAAACTATCAAATTCATTATCCTAATACCAAATCTCAAAATTATAACAAATTCATTTTTAGGACTTGAATATGGTTTTTATACCTATAACAGGGAAATAAAAAACAGAAAACTATAGATCAATTTCCTTAATGAATATTGATATAAATTTTTTAAATAAAATACTATCAAGGAAGTTATAGCAATATATCACCAAGATCAGACTTTGTGACCAGGTGGAATTTACATTGTTAATGCACGGCTGGTTAAATATATAAAAAAACAAGCTATCATCATTACTGATCACATAAAAGTAACAAAAATTATATGATTATGTCAATAGATCCAGAAAAAGTCTTTGATAAAATGCAACTTACATTCATTTAGGAACCCTACAAAGCAGAGTAATTGATAGAACCTTCTTAAAATGTTAAGTAATATCAATCAAAACCCAAGAGCAAGTATTATTCTTAATGAAGATGAAGCTTGAAGCCTTGCTAATAAGATCAGGAGTTTTCAATCCTGAAAGTTGTCCATTATTACTACTATTACAAAGTTGTCCATTATTACTACTATTCAATATTGCACTCAAATTGCTACCTGTAATAATAAGAAAAAAAGCTGAAGGAATAAAAGCAGGCATTGAGAAAGCAAAATTATCATCCTTACAGATGATATGATGGTTACTTAGAAAACCCTACAGAATCAATTAAAAAAAAATAGTTGAAACCATTACCAATTTCAGCAAAGCATCCGGTTATAAAATAAACCTATATAAATCATCAGCCTTTCTATGTTTTCCCAAAAATATCTAGCAAGATGAGATAGAGAAATTCCATTTAAAATAACTGCAGACAATAGAAAATACTTTGGAGTCTGTCAAGACAAATCCAAGAATTATATGAACACACTTACAAAATGCTTTTCAATAGAAATATAGATATAAACCACTAGAGGAATATTAATGGTTCTTGCAAAGGCAGAGCCAAAACAATAAAAAAGACAATTTTATCTAAGTTAATTTACTTATTCAGTGCCATACCAATCTAACTACCACAGAATTTACTGAGGTAGAAAAAATAGTAACAATTCATCTGGAAGAACAAAAGTTCAAGAATATCAAGAGGCTCAATGGAAAAAACAAGTTAAGGAAGGTGGCTTAGCAGTTCCAGATTTCAAACTATATTACAAAGCTGTAATCATCAAAAACAATCTGGTATTGGCTAAGAAATAGAGTGCTGGATTAGTGGAATCGGTTAACTATATAATACACAGTAACAAATGACCATAGTAATCTAGCATTTAATAAGTTTAAAATTTAATAAAGAAATTTAATAAAGAAAAGATCTAAGCTTTTGTGTTAAGAACTCACCATTTGACAAAAATTAGTGGAGAAATTGCAAAGCAGTTTGGCAGAAACCAGACATAGGCCAATATCTCACATCCTATACCAGTATAGGATCAAAGTGGAGAAATCACATAAAGGTAATGTCATAAATAAAGCAGGGAAGTGCAGAAAAATGTAGATCCATGGATAAAGGAAGATATTATGATCCAATAAGAGATAGAAAGGATCATGGGAAGTAAAACCAATAATTTTGGTTATATGAAATTAAAAATCTTTTGCAGAAGCAAAGCTAATGCTCTGAAAATTATTAGAAAACAGAAGCCTGGGGGAAATTTTTACAAATTTTTCTTATAATCATCTCATTTCTCAGTTCTATAAGTAATCGAGCCAAATTAAACAATAACAACAACTAAGATCCATCCTCTGGTTTATAAATGGTTAAAGGATATGAACAAGCAGTTTTCAGAAGAAGAAAATAAAGCTGGTCACATGAAAAAATACTCTAAATCACCACTGGTTAGAGAAATGAAAAGTAAAACAATTCTGAGATACTACCTCATACCTATTAGACTAGCTAACATGACAGAAAAGGAAAATGACAATTGCTAGAAGGGATGTAGAAAAACTAGGAATTTAATGCACCATTGTAAACTTGCCCAATCATTCTGGAGAACAATTTGGAATTATGCAGAAAGGGCTATAATATTTTGTAAATTCTTTGAGCCATCAAAGAGATAAAATAAAAGGAAAATAATTTATGTGTACAAAATACTTACAGCAGTCCTTTCTGAGACAGCAATGTGTTTTGACCATATCCAAGTATTTGTACTTGTTCAAATTAAGCAGAATAAAATGTGCAGAACCAGGAGAACTATCGCTTTTTAAAATTATATGATGGATATTGCATATATATGCACATACATATTTATATATAGGGATAAAGTTATTAAGTTTCAACAGTCCTAGACAATATTTTAATGCTAAAATTATTTTCTTTAAATAGTAATGCCTTGTGAACCAAAACTTTACTGCTGGATGACACTGTAAAAGATGTTCTTAGGATAGTCTTCCTGAGTGATGTCTAAAAAGCTTCAGATATTTTTATAGAAATACCATAGTTCTTGAAGTATGTCAGCTTGATTTTGGAACCTCCAGGAGAATTTTGTGTTTTATCAGTAAATTTTGCCTACGAATGATTTTGTGTAGCTTCCCTGTAATTCATGATTCATGTGGAAAATGGATGAGCTGTAATAACAGAGCAAGAGTTCCAAAGAGATGGTGCCTAGACTAATCCACTTACAGCCATTTTATTAAAGAATTACATTATCCATGAAGGGTATTTAGGTATGTTGTGTCTGAACAGAATTAGGAGAGGAAATATAAAGAAATGGGACATTTGAGCATTAGGATTTGTTTTGTTTTGTTTTGTTTTGTTTTTTTAATGGCAAACCAAACCCAGCTTTTATGAGTCTACATAAAAGTAGCTAAGATGAGAAAATATTTGGGTCAACTTTTTAAAACACAAGGAAAAGAAAATGTTACTGGAACATGATTAATTTTAGTCCACTTGTCACCTCCATGAATTTCATTATTTAAATATATAAAAGAAAAAGGTAAAATGGGTATTTTTCTCTCTTACTGAAGGAAGAATAAATATTATCGAGAAAATAAAAAGAGACCCACAATATATCATATCTTCCTTCTTTTACATTTCAAAATCATTCTGCTTTATCTTAAACTTTCTTAAGCTTGACGACTCGATTGACTTTTATTAGAAAGCAAGATGCTCAAATATGATAATCTATACTATATATTCTATAGGAATGAGAACTAAAAGAAGTAAAAAATGATTACTGTTAATTTTTATTCACAAAGTTGCATTTTAGATGTATATGGTTATTAAAAATTTTGAAGCAAGTGGATTTTTGTCATTAAAATTATTTTTAAAGATTTTACATATATAACAATCAGATTAAATTTATGGCTCATACTTAATGGCTTTAATTATATTGGTTATTTCTGAAAGAAGCAGTATATCTTTCACAGGCCATGGGATTTTTAAAAATTCCTTTTCTACATTAAAACAATAACATGCTGCCCCCTAAAATTTTTAGGAGAAACCAGAGTGATATCAAATTTGAATTTTCTTTAAAAATATTGTTTTTCCTATCTCTATCTTTGTGCGACTGCTTATGTTTGGTAACTTTACATGGAAGACCTATTGTATACTTCACATAAGTATTATTGTTGCTTGAACTGATGTGTAAAATTCACAGAAAACCAGTAATTAATAAAGATAAATCCACTTAAGTCAACAAGCATTTATTAATGACTTACTATGTGTCAAGTGTTGTGTTAGGTACTGCTATACAAAGAGAAAATAAAAAACAATCTTTGCCCCCAAAGAGCTCATGTTCCATTAGGGAATCTTTTGCATATTATAAAATTTAGGGCTAGAAGGTAGTTTAGAAATCATCTAATCTAACCCTAATGATTGATAAGTGAGGAAACTGCCAGAATGGACTTCAAAAGGCATGTGTCCATCTCTTTCTTTTTTTAAATGAGACACAGAGGTTAAATGACTTGTCCAGGATTCTATCCAGCTAGTAAGTGGCATACCCTCACATCACATGGATAATAAGTGGAAGAACCATGATTCACCATTAAATTCTCTGACTCCAAATGCAGTTGTGTTTATGCTACATCATGGGAGTTATACTTGTGATAAAGGGCAAGAACGCTTATGTTAGAGTTAGACAAGAGATCAAATTCTACTTAAGACACTATCAATCTGAAATTTGGACATGCCTTCAGCCTCAGTTTCCTTATCTGTAAAATGGTGATTAAAAATGCACATACCTCATCGGGTTGTTATAAAGATCAAATGAAATAAAATTTAAAGTTCTTGGCAAACCTAAAAATTCTATGTAAATGATAGTTTTTATATTTATTATTTCTAAGGAAAACAAAGAAATAATGTAAGTCTGTTCTTCATTCTTTTGTTTGAGCAGGAGATTTTGTGTTCTGCCTTGTCACCTAATTTTTCAATTGCCAATCAGTCAAGCAGAATTTTTAAAGTACTTCCTATGTGCCAAGAACTCTGCTAAATGGTGCAGAGACAAAAAGAGGTAAAAACACATCTTTTGCTTCAGGATAGGACACGCTGGCCCTACTATATTAAACCATTGCCAATTTATAATCATAGAAAATCAGAACCAGAAATCATCTTAGAGGTCATTTAACTCAATCTCTTTATTTTACAGATAGGGAAACTGAGGCCAAATGCTGGATAATGACTTTACCAATGTTACACAGTCAAGGAGAGGGCATGGAATCTTACTGAACTTTCTTTTTATCCCAATGTTTTTTCCCCTCTTTCTCAAAAGTGCAGGACCTTCCTAAATTACATTCTTTGACCCATCCAGTATACTTGGCCTTTCTGACTTTCTATGGATTGTGGAGTTGATTGGAGAGTAGTGATGGTGGTAGGGAAAGCTTGCTTACAGGAAGCTAAAGACCACACACACATATACATATATATGTATATATACATACATATATATATATATCATCTAAAGGTTATAAAGCAATTTCTTCACCACAATCCTCTGGGTCAGGGAATAGAAGCATTATTATTTTTATTAAATAATGAGGAATCTGAGGACTGAAGAGGTTAAATCTGAATTTGTTTAAGATGAAAATGTTTGAAGAAATAAAGTTGGAACTTAAACCATAAATTTCTTGAAAGAGTCTCAAGAGAAGAAAACTCAGAGCATTGTACAAGATTATCTTGAGCATATTGTACAAATTCTTGGAACTCTGGGTATTTTTGTGGCCACTCAGGAAATTTTTATTACCAGTTTGGCTCACTTAGGCTCTTAACCACAATGACAGGGAAGTAGGAAGGTACTTGACCATATGTACAATCAGTAGGATGTACTGGAAAAAGTGTTCAAAATTGAACTGGAATCCAAAGACCCAAGTTACATTCTGATTGCTATTTTCTAAGTGATTAATATAGTGATCTTGGCCAAGAAGAAACCTGATGTAGTGGATAAGGGACTGGATTTAGGAGGACATAGTTTCAAATTTTCTCTCATACATGATTAGCTCTGTGCCCTTAAGTCATTTAACTTCTTTTTCTCTCAGTTTTCCTCATTTATAAAACTGGATTCACTAGATTCAAAACCTCTTCTTCCCCTAAAACTATGAAATAACTTACTCTCTCTGAGTTCAAATTTCTCATATGTAAAATGGAAATAATAAATGCCCAATACTACCAACCTGATACGTTTTTTGAAAGGGCAATCAACATAAAGTGCTTTGTAGTAATTAAGTGATGGATTGATGTGTTCATTCACTAACAATTTAGTAACTCCCTGCTTCATGAAAAACCTTATGTTAGGTTTTCCAAGAGTGTGAAAGATAACTAAGACTTACTCTTTACCTTCAAGGAAATCACAGTCTAGCAGTAGGAATAAAGTACATGCATAAACATGAACTATCAGAATAAAATATTCAACCCATGTAGAAACCAGGTATTGTGCAAAGCCCCTGGAAAGAAATATCTGTTTTACATTGAAACAACCAAGGGGACTTTCTTTCTAGTTTATGTTTGAGCAGAGTCTTGAGGGATGGATAGGATTCAACAGATAGGGCAGAACTGTTTGGGAGAATGAGGGTTCAGGAGTGAGCAGAGATTTGCCTTTCCAAATGTTGATTAAGTCTCTTTTGACTGATGAAGTAGGACAGTGTCAAGGGAGAAGTAAGAGATAAAATAGGAAAATAAAGGAGGGGCCAGGTTGTAAAGGGTCATTTTGTTACTGAAAGATATCTAATAAATTGCTTCTTAAATTAAAAGATTATGTGGACACAAAACATTAGCTAATCCCCAAACTACAGCATTTGGGATATCTTATCTTTTATTTATTTGTTTGTTTATTTATTTATTTATTTGTTTGTTTTGTTTATTATTTATTTTTATGTGTTAGGTAGGCAATGGGCCATATTGGAAAATTAAATATATTTTATTGTTAGGGTGAGTGGATTTAGAAAGCAATTCTAGAACTATCAATATATTCTTTCACTGATGACTAATGTGTCTTAGAGATATTTTGGAAATTATTTTCCCACTGTAAGCCAAAGCATTTGAGAAGCTTGGAGTGGTGAAATAAGTTTTCTTGAAGAAATAGAATTTATTCTGTTAGCTATTTCCCCCCTTACATGTGACTTGGAACTTACAAGTAAAAAATTAAAAAAAGGAAAACTAGTGGAAGACATGAATGGAACACATAAGCTGAGATAAAGAAAACAAATTAAGAAACCCCAAAGATAACACTTTTGTTTGTGTAGCATTAAGTACAAGAAAAATAATATATTGAACAGTATTTTGATAACAGGTTCTTGTCTACTCTTCCAACTCTTATAACCAAAAATTGAAAATCAAGTTATTGTTTTTGACTGTTTGCCCAAGGCAAAAATAATTATTCTAAATGAGTAGTTCAGTAGTTGCAATTTGATTTTAGACACCAAATGTTGATTTATCTTTTTGAGCATTAGGGAAAAAAAGAATAAATATATGAGGCAATTCTTAAACATTTCAAGATTGGAGATTGCACATCAAAGCATTTTACTGACTGGATGGAATCTTGAAAAAGAAAGATTTGAAAAGAGGACTGGACTGAGGAAGAGTCTTGATTCATATTCTGACTACACCACTTAAAAGATGTGTAATAAAAATGAGTAAGCCATTTTACCTCTTCACATCTCAATTTATCACTTGAATCACTAAAATGGGGAAAATAATAACATCCTTACAGGATTATTGTGAGGAATAAATGGAGGTAATATTTAGCATGTGGGAAGTCTTTTGCAACCTTTGATGTGCTACATATCAGTCATTTAAAACAGGGCAAAAGATAGTCTCTGCCCTCTAGTAGCTCACAATCTACTGACTAATAGTAGCTACTATTATATAAGCTATTCTAGGTTCCAAGTACTGTTAAACACTTAATACATTTTATATTTTAATCTGTACAACTCTGAGACATAGACACTATTATTATTTCCATTTCACAGATGAGGAAACTGAGACAGAGGTTAGATGAATTGTCCAAGTTCACAAAGCTAATAAATGTCAGAGACCAGGTCTTCCTGACTCTAGGCTCAGAGGTTTATCCATTGCACCACCTACTTACCTCTCAGAGTAATGATGATGATGATGATGATGATGATAGCTAACATTTATGTAACACTAATTATGTGGCAGGCACCATGCTAAGTGCTTTACTTTTATTTTCTTATTTGATATTCATAAAAACTCTGGAATATAATTGCTATTATTATTCCATTTTGCAAAGAAAGAAAATAAAGTAGACAGAGTTTAAATGGCTTGTCCAAGATCACACAGCTAGTTAATTATCTGAGGCTGGATTTGAACTCATCTTCTGACTCCAGTTGTAGAGCTCTCTTTACTGTGCCACCTAGCAGACTCTCATAGAACAACAATACAAAGTTCTTCACCTTCTTAAATGCTAAACCCATCAAGTGCTCAATTAAATCCTAATGATGTTTTTAAGATATTAAGTGACTTTTCTTCTTCCAATTTTTCTCAGCAGTAGAAAGCCAAAAATAAGACTGTTTTTGTCAGTTAAATTTCTGGCCCATGAAAATAGTTCTAGGAGAGTGACATAAACACATAAATTGTGACATTGAAGAATGTTGGGGAAGTCATCCCACTATACTTTGACTGCAAGTTATTAGGAAAATCAATGAGCAATGAAATGTGTTTGTTTTAGAAGTGATAGCCAGGAAAACTATAAAGTCTGAATATGAAAACATCTGCAGGTTTCAGTGTTTAAAATAAAGAGACCTCCCTGAAATTCTCAAAGCTTGTCAGTTAGCAGATGTTTAAATCCAAACAACACAATCATAAGATACCTGACAGCCTAAAAATGCTCTTGGTAAATTGTTAAACAAAAACAACTCACAAATAAGGAAAAGTTTTTTTTTAATACTGAAGAAAACAATGTTTTCTTTTCTAAAATATTTGCTCCAAAGTGCTAACCTGTCTTTGTGGTCTAGGAAAACCCATTTATTTTTAAGTGAAATTAAATGATATGAAAACCAAGGTAATCCAGTTATGAGCTTGAAGATGATGTGCTCCTTCCTCCTTCTGGGGCTCTTAGTTGCAGACTTGAAGTATTTAAAAGACTGTTGTGTTGAAGAAGAAATTGATTTCTTCTTGGTTCCAGAGCCCAGAAGTAGGATCCTTGCTTGGATAGACGTCTCAAAGAGACAAATTTAGATTCAGTGTCAAGGGCTGAAAAAGCGTCTTAAGAACTACTTAGTGGGTTCCCTTTACTGTCAGGTCCACCAAACAAAGAATAGACGACCCCTTGTTAAGGCTGTTGTAGAAAGAAATTCTCATACAGTTTCTGGGTGACTACATGATCTCTGAGCTTCCTTCCTATTTTCATATTCTTTGATAATTTGAGCCATTGAGTTGGAATTATTTTTTTCAAGCCAGTAACTAAGAGGATTTATTTCACAATTCAGTTTAAATTCATTTCAAGGCAAAAAACATTTATGAAATGCCTTTTATGTTCCAAGGCACTCTATTAGACTCTGGGGATACCACGATGAAAAAAGATCAATCTTTTTTTTAAAGAGCTCACAGTCTGGAAACAGGTGACATCAGGATCAACAAATTTTATAAATGATTGCACATTTGGAAGAGGTCAGAGTGACCAGAAAGAGTCAAGAATCCCAAAACATATCAGAGGATGCTTTGTTACAGAGGTGGTATCTAAACAAGATATGCTTTTAAAGATCCTCAGAGTGAAAAGTTACTATTAAAAGTGGTACATTACACTTTAGGATATCTTTAATTATTAATATTTTTTTCTTTTTCTTGTATCTCGGGTTCAAATTTGCCTCAGCAATTTCTCTTCGATTTATGTTTTTGTCTTCTGGCTCTAAGTAAATTAAGTCTAATCCCTGTTCCTCATGGCAGAGCTTCAAATATTTACAGTTATCATCCCTTGTTCCTTAGGTGTTTCTTCTTCAGGCTTAACATCTCTAGTTCCTTCAACCCAGTCTCATATGGCAAACTTGAGAAGCCCTTCACCATCTTTCTTATTCTCCTCTGGATTTTTGGCAAATGATCATTATTTTTCCCTAAAATATGTTGTTTAGAACTCAACACAATAATCCAAAAGAAGTCTGACCTCGAGCAGAGCAGAACTATTGCTCCCCTAATTCTAGGTAAAATAGCTCCTTTAATATAGCCTATTGTATCCCATTTACTTTCTTGGCTGTCATATCCCTCTGCTTATTAATATTTAGTAGCTTACACTTATATAAAACCCCTGCATCTTTTTCGAATAGACCTTGCTCTAGACATATTTCCTTCATTATTATTTTTAGGTTGGTTTAATTATTTCAGAAATGAGAAAACAATTGGAATGAATATGATAAAAAACGACTTCAAGCATTTGAAACTATCATTTAAAAAATAAAGGCTTGTTTCACCTGACCTCAGAGAATAAGAACAATTTGATGTAGCGGAAGGTGTGCAAGGGAAACTTTTATTTGACATAAGGAAAAAAAAGATTCCCAACTATCAGGTTATTTATTGGGTTTCCCAAGACTAGGATCTTTAAAATATGTACAGAAGATTTCCTGTTCAGGTAAGAGTTTAATTAAATGACCATTTACTTCCTTTTCTACTTGAAGATTTTAAAGTTCTTTGAAAGACTGACTCTTGTGTCGAAAATGAGTGATGTGTTCATAGGTTGCACATCATTAAAAATAATATATATATATATATATATATAGTGTCATGTAATTCTTAATAGTGATACTAATGACAGCATTTAAAATATTCTAAAATTTTCAGAGTGCTTCATAAATATTTTAGCCTCTCAATAACCTTGAGAATTAGCTGCTATTATTAACTCCATTTTAGAGATGAGGAAACTGAGGCAAATGGAGGTTAAGTGACTTGTCAAGGTCACACAGCTAGTAGGTTTCTGATTCTGTATTTGATTACTATTCCTTACTCTAAGAACAGTGCTCTAGCCATACAACTAGAATTCTCTGGGTGCACCTAGATAAAGATAATTAAAACAAAACTTAAAAATTTTTCACTATTGGAAATTCATCCCCAAAGGCTTCTGTTATTGAATGTAGTGTCACATGCTGAGAAATAAGAATCCTGAATGATTTTTTTTGGCTGGAGCCCTCTTAAAGACCCAACCCAATGCACCCCTTTGTCTCTTCTTAATGGTCTTACCCTGCTTTCAGTTACTTGATGTTATTAAGGAAAGGTATGAAATGTTGGCAACTTAGATAAGGCTCCTGTCCACAAAGGCATTTAACTCAGCTGAGATAAATGTAAACTTAATGTTGGAAAATGATAACATCTGGCAATTCATGTGCCGTAAATCATTTGTGTAGAACAGGGATTGTTGTGGCATTTATCAACTCATTTCAGAAGTAAATGCCAACTATGCAAAATACATTTTAGCAAAGTTTTGAGATATAATCAAGAATACTATGAGATATTTTGAAAGCATTCAGTACCTTCTTCCTCAGAAAATGTGCTCAGAAAATCCATCTGTGTTTCTCTAACCAAGCCTTCTTGATGACTTTTTATGGAAAGACAGATTCCTTTATTAGGCAATACAGAATAAGCCAGTAGGAGTGTTGAATTTTTTTCAATATCAGTCGTAGAATAGCAAGTATAGATCTAGTCTGTGCTTTCTTGTGAGCAATCCCCACATGAGCTATAATAATATAATGAACTAAGATGATAGCCTTGAGAGGAAATGATTCATTTTTCCCATAGAAGCTAACTTCTGTGAACAGATAACTTAGGTTGATAGCTTATGGATAAATCTGTTTTTCTCAGAAAGGTTCTCTGTTGATTCCATTCCATACTCAGTAAAAGAAATCAAGCCAGTTTGAGACCCAATTCAGTAAGCTTTGTAGCTGTGTTATCCTGAAGAAGAGGATAAAAGGAAGTCTTCTAATATCAAAACTTTCAATGGAAAAGGGATATCATGATTTGGACTCTCTAGTGGCAGTGATCTTGAGGCAGCTCTATTTGATTTGTTCTTCTAAACATATAAACAAACGTGTATACCCAAGTTAAGATTTTAGTAAGCTATGTGGCTGTGCTGTCCTGAATAAGAGGCTAAAAAGAAATCTTCTAATATCAAAACTTCCAGTGGAGATAGGATACCATGATTTGGAAAGTCTAGTAGTAGTGAACTTGAGGCAGCTACATTTGATTTTTCTTTTAGACTTATAAACAAATATATTCCCAAGTGATGATACCCAAGGCTCCTTGGAAATAGATTAGAGTGCAGATTTTTCTTTGAAAAAGGACTTTATGAAATTAGAGTTGTCACCAAGGTAAAGTAACTGGAAGCTAGTCCTGAGGCACTAAGGGTAGCTGATATTTTGGGGATGGGGATGGCACATCTTTCCTACAATAAACCCACACTTCCTTGTGATCCAAGAAAAAAAGATAGTGTGTTATGCAGTCATATCTTTTTTTCTTACTTAGCTCCAAATTAACATTCTTATGACACTATTCTCAAGGGTCCTGTTTTTGGAGCAAAGTACAACAAACTTTATGTTGAAGCCTTTGTGATGAGGTAATGTTCATTGTAACCTATGAGTACAAAATCAGAAGTCAATGACTATTTATGTGCTGGAAAACGTCCTTAGACTTTCTAGTGATAAAGAATATCTTGCCTTAATTGATGATGGAGTGTTTTAGTAATGACTGCTTTTTATGAATGAATAGTTTATATCAAAGGAAATGTCAAGGAGGATGTTGTCTCCATCTCGAAACCATGATGGTGAAACAGTTCTTTATGATTGCATATTAAAGCTAGACCAAAGTTAAAGAGAATGATGTGGGACTAAAAGGCAGGAAGTAACTGTGATAACAACAAGCATGTAATTAGGTCATGTCTATACTTCAGTTTCAAGGAAGGATGAGATTTTGCTTACAGTTCTAAAGCTGTTTCTCCATCCTTTCTCTAGCAATAATGTCAGTAGCTAAAAATAATATATTTCTGAAGAATGCCTTACTACAGCATGTCCCCCAAAGGAAGATAGCACATCACCGCTCAAGATGGATAAAAAGATACATATTTAGGAGGATTGGGGGGACCTGTTTAACAACATACCAACTCTACCCCCCCAAGAGATATAGTAATATTTAGAATAAAGAATAATAATGAGATATGGCTATACAACAATGATAATGAAATTTCAAGCAATGTCAAAATAGAATTATGGTCTTCTGAACACAGGTAGTAATTGCACTTCTTTTGACTCTAAACTGACCAGATGGCATCTGGAATATCATTTTCAGGTCTACAATTGGAATCATAATATATGAAGGGGGGCATTGACAAATTGGAGCTTATGCAGAAGAACATGTCCATAATGGGAAGAGTCTGGAAAATATGGAATATAAAGAATAGTTAGAATAAACAAAGTTTGTTTAGCTAGCCTGGGAAAAAAGAGTGAATATAAACAAATGGATCATAGATTTAGAACTAGAAAGGACCAGAGAGGTCATCTTGTCTGACTCCTCCTTTTTACAGAGAACACAAATATCTCTCCCATGGTGGCAAGGCAATCTGCCCAACATTATTCAGGTAGTGAGGTGATAGGCAATATTTGAACCCAGACAACCTGATTCCAAATCCAGTGTTCATTTCCATATTGCTTGTGATGATAGCAAATATTTTAATTCATATATTTAAAAGACTTTAGGTAGAATATGGATGAGACTCCTATTTGACACCTGAGGTTAGAAAAAACAGTAAACAGACAGAAATTACAAGGAGGCAAACAGAGCGTTGGACCTGGATTAAAGAGGACCTAGGTTCAAGTTCCTTCATACCTATGATTCCAAAGGCAAGTCATTCCTTAAACACTTTTTTATCTTGGTTTCCTTATATATAAAATATAGTGAGGTTGGACTCAATAGCCTATAAGTTTTATTTACTATTCATAAATCAATGATCCTCTAAACTTAATACAAACATAATTAGAACTTTCTATAAGTAGAATGAACTACTGTTGAGGTAGTGATTTCCTAGTCAGTGGAGCAGAGGCTGTAGGATTACTTTTGGAGATGTTTGTAAGTGTTATGAAAAAGCATTGCCTTGGTATGTGTGCGACATTTGTTTCTCACCTTCCCCTTCCATAAAGCCCTCATAAATACAAAGAATTTATACATGTTCCTAAAGGATTTGCATTAAATGAAGAAAATAGGAATTTGCTATCTTTCTGTTCTCAGCTAGTACTATTTGGGATGAAAATATGAATTTCATTTTAATACATAGTATTAGAAAAAGCAATGGTGAAAGCATGTCATTTATTAAGTAATGTACATCATCAATATGGTTTCTTGCAGATGTGGCCCTTGGCAACATTACATTTTTCTTTGCTGTTTCCCTTTGATTTTTGTCTTTGCTTAGTCATTGCTTTCTATTTTCTTCTGGGTTCTCAAGCCTCTCACCCCCCAATATTGATGGACAGTACCCACTGTTCTAAGTCTCTGGTTTCTCCATCTGTGTTTCATTTCTCATTATCTAAAAAAATTAATTGATACTTGTGTGCAGTTGGCAATTAATGCAAAATGATGCTGTGAATAATGCTTTGTCTTTGGAATGAAAAGAAGACCTTGCTTATGAATCCTTCCTATGCTTCCTATGCTCCTATATGTAACAATCAATATGTCACTTAGCCACTCTGAGCCTTAATTTCCCCATCTGTAAAATGGCCTTTCTGATCGCTAAGGTTTTTATTAACTTTAAATCTATGATCCCCTAATTTCATGAATATTATTTCCTTTTGTAGGTAACTAGATTAGAATCACAGAATTTTAGAATTGGAAAGGACCTCATTGATCCTCTAATGTAATCCATACCCAAAGGGAATGTTTTACTTTATCATACTTAAGAATAAATCACTTCCCTCTACTTGAAAACCTCCAAAGAGGTTGAACTTTTCAAGGTCTGATACTACCTCATTGTCATATATTACTCTAATTATTATGAAAATCATTTACCTTTCAGCAGGAATTTTTAGGAGGTAAAGACTTAAATTTAAGAAGAATTTCTCAATTGGTAAAATTGTAAAAAACCTACCTAAGCCATTGAGAGGCATCATGGTGTAATGAAATGGTGGACTTGCCTGAAAATCATGTGTTCAAAAGCCATTTTAGACACTACTTGTATGACTTGTGACTGAGTAAGGCATTTAACCTCTATAGTACCCAGTTTCCTTATCTTTAAAATGAGAGGATTAGATTCAGTGACTTTTAAGGTTCTTTCTAGCCATAAAGCCATGATCCTAGACAACAAAGTGGCAAATGGATAGAGTGCTTCAATCAGAAAGACCTGAATTCAGGTGCAGACTCATGTACATTTTTGTTGTTATTGAATTGTTTCAGTCATGTCTTACTCTTCATGACCCCATTTGAGATTTTCCTGGCAGCCACTACAGCAGTTCACCATTTTCTTCTCTAGCTCATTTTATAGTAAGGGAAACTGAAGCAAATGAGGTTAAGTGACTTTTCCAGGGTCACGTAGCCAGTAAGTACTCAGCCAGAAAGGCAAGATTTGACCTCAACAAAATGAGCTTTCCTGACTCTCGAATCACTGCACCACTTAGCTTCCTGTACACATATTAACTGAGTTTAGTTGAGTGACTTGCTCACAGTCAAATCATTTAACCTCTCACTGCCTTATTTTCCTAATCTTTAAAATGGGAAATATAATATCACCTAGTTGAAAGAATAAAAGGAGATAAAATTTATAAAACACTGTGCAAAACCTAAAGCACTATACAAAAACCAATTACTATTTTCATTATCCCATAAATGTAAGAAAGATAATTCAGGTAATTAAAACATTTCGCTATCATCAATCCATATCTTGTATTTTTTATATAAGATTGGCATCAAATATTTATGTTATCCCCAAATTTGAACATTTTGTAAGAAAAATAAAAATGTATATATCTGTTATTTTTGATAATCAGATCAGGTTAAGAAATTTTTATTTCTGATTTAATGATTTCAGAATAGGGGCATTGTACATTATGCAGTGCTTAGGTATTACAGAGGGAATATTCAATGGGTATAAATATATTGTTCTAGAAATTGCCAAATTTGTGGATGATTTTTCAACAAAATCATAAAAGTCAAAATTGGATATAGTTCTCTTTCTCCTCCACTATTATTAATTTTCAGGCATTCCAAGTGCTTTAAAACAATGAATTAAATTATGTATGCATCTCATAAAAGTCCAGATTTTGCAAACCATTTATCTCCTTACTGAAATAGCATGGTTGTTTTGATTGAAGATGATTGTGTCTAAGGACTGTGCCTGAAAAAAAATTACATCATTCTATTAAATATATGATAATTATTTTAATAAATTTTAGTCCATTAGGCAATCAATTAAGGGGATTACAGATACTGTGGGAGAGGATGGAAGAAAATTGGTGATCTAAAAATAATGATTCTCAAGAAGTTACAATTCCCTACTTGTCTTGTAAATTCTCCTTAATATCAGTCTTTTGAAATAGAGTGGTACAGGATATTATCCCTATCTTTTTTCCTTTCTAGCAATGGAATACACACACACGGATACATGTTGTTGTTTTTTTTTTCTGATTCACATAATTACTTGTGCCTGAAAAAAAAACTGTAAGAAACTTAAATCGAGGATGCCAAGATGGAAAAGTACAGGCAGTAACCCAGATGAACTTTTCCTATCTACCCCTCCAACCAACTAAAAATAACACCTCAAGTCTAATGTTTGAGAAACAGAGCCAATAAAAGGTCAAAATGAGATATTTTTCCTGCCTAAGACAGCTTGCTTGAGTAGCCCTCACCCCAAAGACAATAAGGTGAAGTCAGACAACTGGTGAGAAAGAGATTGCAAGGGGACCCTTTCCTGGTACTGTATATAGCTGATACTGATTGCCTGTATGCCATTCTGGATTGTATTTCCAACACTGGTCATAGTTTCCAGCGCTAAGAGGAGTCACGGCACTTAGAGCTGAAGAGGTGTAGGTGCCTTTCCTGGTATAAATCAGAGAGCAAACTAGGAGAAAAGTGACCATATTTCTTGGATTAAAACATTTTGGAAGCCCTGACAACTTGCAAATCCCTAATCATTCTAATTTTCTTCTATCCCTTCCCATACTATCTATAATTCTCTTAATTGACTACCTAATGGACTAAAATTTATTTAAAATAGTTATTGTATTTAATAGAATGACATAAAAAATATTCAGGCAGAATCTTTAGGCATAGTCATCTTTAATGAAAACACATGTTATTTCTGTAAGGAAATGAATGACTAGCAAAATATGAACTTTTATGGAATACATACATAGTTCAACTCATTTTAAGGCACTTCAAATGCCTGTTAATTAGTATTAAGTGAAAGGGAAGAATATTACTTCTGTTAGAAAAGAATAGCACAAAAAGTTTGAAGATTGGAACAACTTCAACATCAAGTTCAAAGTCAAGAAATAGGCTGAGAAAAATGAGCAAACAACAACAAATTAACCATATAAACCTAATGTGGGGCTGGGAAGACCAAGATATAAACTCAGAAGAAAACAATGAGACAACCAAAAGCCTCAAAGAAAAATGCTAATTGGATCCAAAAATTTATTGAAAGAGTTAAGGAAGAGATTAGTGGCAGAAGAAAAAGTGGAAAAAGAAACGACAGTGATATAAAGAAATTATGAAAAGAGATCTAACAAGATTAAAAATAAGAAGTACGAAAACAGAATTGGCAAAATGGAAAAGGGGGTACAAAAGCTCACTGAAGAGAATAATTTCTGAAAAATTATAATTGGGCAAGTAAAATCTAATGACTATAAAACTTTAAGAAACAATTTTTAAAAAGTCAAAAGAATGAAAAATAGAAGGAAATGAAAAATATTTCATGAATAAAATGAGCTGGAAAATAGTTTGATGAGATAAGATTTAAGAATTATTGAACTAAGAGGCAGCTAGGTAACTCAGTAGATTGAAATCTAGGCCTAGAAATGGGAAGTTCTGGTCCAAAGGTGGCCCGAGACCCTTCCTAGCTTTGTGGCCTGGGTAAATCACTTAACTCCCATTGCCTAGTCCTTACTCTTCTGCGTTGGAAACAATAATGATTCATAGGAAGTTTTTTTAAAAAAAGTATTAAATGCCTGAAAGCCATGATCAAAGAAAGAACCTAGACATCATATTTCAACCAAGGAAAATTTCCCTATTAGCTTAGAACCAGAAGGCAAAATAGAAATGGAAATAATCCACTGATCACCTCCAGGAAGAGATCCTAAGATAAAAATTCCCAAGAATATTAATACCAAATTTCAGAACTCCTATGTGAAGGAGAAAATATTGTAATAAGGCAGAAAAAAAGGAATCAAATATTGTATAGCAGAGTCAAGATTATATAAGATTTCACAGCTTCCAAATTAAAAAAGGAAAGGACTTGAGATATGATATTCTGGAAGACAAAGAACCAAGATAGTCCTCTCAGCAACCTGAGTATAATCTTTCAGGAGAAAAATTCATGTTTAATGAAATAAATGAATGAATGAAATAAAGTATTTCCAGGTATGCTTGATGAAAAGACTAGAACCGAATAAAAAAGCTGACAATGAAACACAAGACCAAAAAAAAGCATGACAAAATATAGACTAAAAAGATAGGGAAAGGATAATAGAGAAGAAAATAGGATGGAGAGAAGTACATTGTAATCATAACTATGAATGTGAATGGGATAAATTCCCCTATAAAAGAGAAGCATATAGAAGAATAGATGAGAAATCAAAATCCAAAAATATGTTGTTTATAAGTGACCCATTTGAAATAGAAAGACACACAGTGAGTTAAAATAAATGGCTGGAGCAGAGTATATTATACTTCAAAGGAAATAAAAATGGCAAGGATAGCAGTCATGATCTCAGATAAAGCAAAAGCAAAAATAGAATTAATTAGAAGAAATAATCAGGGAAACTACATTTTGCTAAAAGTTAACATATACAATAAAATAATTTTTATAAAAATTATAGCAAATTTTATTAAACTGCTACATTGAAAGGAATTCTCTCTACATATATAGACAGTTTATCTAGACTTTGATATGATCACTTGGTATACTATGAAAATGTGGGTAGATCTGAGTACAGTAGTATAAATTGGGGGTTGGTTGGATGGCTAGACTCAGAGTACTTATTAATAGTTTTATACCAATTTGGCAGGAAAGACTCAATGGAGTGCTTCAGAGTTCTGTGTTTGACCCTGTGCTACTTAACATTTTTTTCAAATCATAGATAAAGATTCATATGGCATGCTTATTGAATTTGCTCATGTCACCCAACTGAGAAGACTTGTTAACATACCAAATGATAAAAACAGCCAACGATTTCCATAGACTAGAATAGGAGCTGGCAGACCATGGCCCTTGAGCCAAAGCTACATATTTTGGTATGGTCCATGAACTCAGAATTGTGTTTACAATTTTATTTTTATTTAGCCTATGAACTTAGAATGTTTTACAGAAAAATTTACACTGAGCTTATAGGTGGTTTAAAAAAACAAACAAACAAACAAGCAAGAACAAAACAGGTGGAGGGACAGACTATATGAAGGTAATTGATCCCTTAGCAAGAGTTTTGAATTAGACCTAATAATGTAGGTTATTGTAAAGACTTACACTTGGAGTAAAAGAAAAAATGACATTTATTTAAAAAAAATGGAAGGGATATATCAGACTTAGTTTTCCTGAACAAGCTCTGAGAGTTTTAGTTGTTTGAAAGGATTATGCTTTTCAGTAGTGTTCTTTGGAGCTGTATTTTCACTCTTCAGACACTGGGATCTGAGTCTGTGTAAGAAGGGAATAACTGCAATGAGTAAAGATACCAGGCTCTTCTTATCTTTCTGTTTCAAACATATCTGTAATATTTGGTTCAGAACTAGATAACAAAGTTTAGGAAGACCATTGATACACTAGAGAGTGCTCAAAAAGTAAAGGTTCCTGAGTCTCTTTTACAATGAGGAAAAAGAAAGAAATGGGATAGGGAAATGACTGTAGAGGAGGATTCAAGTGGGTAGATTTGATAGCTATCTTCAAGACTGTCAGGCAGGATAGGGATTGCACTCATCCTAGTTGACCTTCTTAGTAGCCTAAACTAGAAGTAATCGGTAGATGTTGCATAGAGGTAGCTTTACACTTAATGTAAAGAGGGGAAAAGTTATCTAACAATTAGAACTACCTTTTAAAGGAAGTACCACCTGGGGAAGTAGGAGATATTACCAATCACTGGAGGATTCCAAGGAATTAATGAGGAAATCCCCACCATATCAGGATTGCTGATGGCACTTATTCTGATTAACACTTTGATGGGTAAATGGGATAGACAAAATGACCTTCAATTGATGACCCTTTCAGTCCTTAAATTCTGTCCTATATAAAACTGATCTTGTAATCAAAATTAGTAATCTAATCCCCCTTTTCATCAAAGATTTTTTTAAGTGCATATAAGATTGTGATTCATCTTGGGCTACTGATCTCAGAGGTGTATCTTCTGTATTGGAGTATATTCTGTAAATTGTTAAACATTTTATGAGACTTTTAAGGCCAAATGCTAGAAAGGAACTTAAAGACTATTGAGTTTAATTCCCTAATTTTACAGATGAGAAAACTGTGACACAGTGTTGTTGAGGTACTTGGCCTGGATCACACAGCTAGTAAATTCCTGAGGAAGAATTCAATTTCAGGCATTCTTTATTCCAGATCCAATGCTCTAGCTGCTTCTATGAAATGCACTCATTAACAGTCAGTATATCTGTAAGTAAATGGCCCAGGGAACTGCCCTCTGGTCTGTATTTATAAGCACCTACCACCATTTTATATCCAGTTTTAACAAATGCTTCAGAAAATTACAGATACAAATGCCAGAGTCTTTTTTTTAGGTCCAAGAGAGAAATCTGTGTTCAAGGGCCATGACAAAAGGCTAGTTGTGACATTTATTTTGATTAAATTATGGTTTCTGAATATATCCATTTCCATAAGGAATAAATTAATGTTGAAAACATTAAAGATGACAACCATTGGAATGGTCTAATATCTGCTGAGCAAATATCTACTACAGATTGCATTTTGCTGGTAATCAGCATATATATTATCAATTAAATTAATAGCTACATGTTCAGTCATGTTTCTTAACACTAATCAGTGGCCCTGAAGCAACACTGGGTATGTTAGAAATATATTTACACTATGTAGTTTGGGAAATGTTTAATCAAGGAAAATGTTGTTTAAAAAATAAGAAATATGAATTAAAAACTTACCTCTCTCCAAGGACTCCATTTTATTTATAACACACTCATCCCTACCCCAATTTGTTGATATATATATATGTATATATATATTTAATAATACTGTAAATTAAAAAATTCTGTATAATTTCTCAGGCTGTGTTTTCCCCCTATGTGGTTTTAATGAGTAAACCAGGAAAGAAGAGATTTTATTACTTTTTTTCAAGAGGGCTAATTAAATTCTATAAGCATTTATTAAGCAGCTACTGAATATACAGTAGTTTGCTAAAAACAGGAAAATAAAAATAAGCAGTTTAGATAACTTATATGAGCATTAGTCAAATACATATACACCCATGTACAGATATAATCTGCAAATATATATGTAAAAAAGTGGTATACGTGTATGTCATACATATTGTATATATATACACTTACAAGATATTCAAGATACACAATATGTGATACAATATACACAAAGAAGTCATATGATACAAGAATTTATCTGAATGAATTCATTTAAAAAAGAATTATATATGTGTGTATATATGTAGAGATCTATGTATAAATACATGCACATATCTCATATTTTTCTAACACTTATTATTCAACACTTGCAAGGCTCCTCCGAGATCTGTCCTTCTAATATTTCCTACCTTTTCCCCCACCTGTAGGCTCTCTTTGCTTCTCACTTGTGGAATTTGCCTTTAAAGTCTTCTTAAAGCAAGACCTCCTCTACAATCATAGAATTTCAGGTTCAGAAAGCATCTCTGAGACCATTCAGTCCAACCCATATCAAATTCCCAAACATGTTTCTCTCCTTCACTCTCCACTCTCTTCTAGCATCTTTCCTCTCTTGCTTTTGCAATAGTAATAAATATTTTCTTTACAACTGAAAAAAGAATGACATTGTACTGCCCTGTAGTTGCTCTCACAATCACTGTGCTTGCCACAATTAAAAATTCACTTCTATTATGTATTGGATCCTCCTTTTAGGATGTAAGATACTTGAAGGGAGGAACAGTTTCAATTGTTTCTTCACTGCCTCCCACATTCTCTGAGGAGGTGCTTATTCATGTTTGCTGATGGATTGATCTGGAGGCAGATTGAAAGGGCTTGAGAGACATCTAGCACATTAGCTAAAATGACAGCAAAGGGAAGTAATACATGTTGGAGGGGATGTGGCAAAATTGGGACATTAATGCATTGCTGGTGGAGTTGTGAACTGATGCAACCATTCTGGATGGCATTTTAGAACTATGCCTAAAGGGCTTTAAAAGATTGTCTGCCCTTTGATACAGCTATACCACTGCTGTGTTTATATCCCAAAGAGATAATAAGGAAAAAGACTTGCACAAAAAATATTTATAGCTGTGCTCTTTGTGGTAGCAAAAAATTGGAAAATGAGAGGATGCCCTTCGATTGGGGGATGGCTGAACAAATTGTGGTGTCTGATGGTGATGGAATACTATTGTGCTCAAAGGAATAATGAACTGGAGGAATTCCATGTGAACTGGAACGACCTCCAGGAATTGATGCAGAGTAAAAGAATCAGAACCAGGAAAACATTATATACAGAGATGGACACTCTGCGGTACAATAGAATGTAATGGACTTCTCTACTAGCAGCAATGCAATGACCCAGGACAGTTCTGCGGGACTTATGAGAAAGAACGCCATCCGCACCCAGAGAAAGAACTGTGGGAGTAGAAACACAGAAGAAAAACAACTGCTTGATTGCATGGTTTGATGGGAATATGATTAGGGATCTAGATTCTAAAGTACAAATATCAATAATATGGAAATAAGTCTTGATCAATGACTCATGTAAAACCCAGTGGAATTGCTCATTGGCCATGGGAGGAGAGTGGTAGGAGGGGAGGGAAAGAACATGAATCATGTAACTATGGAAAAATCTCCTAAATTAATTAATTAAATAAAATTTGTAAAATATTAAAAAAAAAAAGAAAGGGTTTGAGAGAGATGAGGAAGAATCCAGTGTCGATGACTCTTTCCCAGTAATTTTGGCAGTAAGGAGTTGAGAGACAGATGGGATGACAGCTGGAAGTGGGTAACAGTGAGTTCATATATGTTTATACAATAAAAAGAATTTGCTTAGTGTACGTTTCTATATCTTTTTTAAGAGCTGTGAAATGTAACGATTAGGTTTACTAAGAGGGGAAAAGCATCAGATATATACAGTAGTAGATGCCATCTATGTTAAAAGGAAAAAAAAGTTCTAAGTATAATGAGATGCATTGCTAGAGGGAGAAATGTAATGAGCAGTGTGACTAGTAGAGACTGTAATGATAGCAGTTGCTGAGAGAATGGTGATGAGATGCTTAGCTGGGCATGGAAGGTTTGATCTTGAAATAGATGTGTTTATAAATGCCAGTTGGTCATTTACCCCACATTTTCTGACTAGTGTGTTGACTAGCCTTCCTATTGCCCTATTACCTTATTTAGGGGAGGTCAGGGCAAGATTTCTCCTACTAAAATATTTTGCATTGAAATAACCTTAATTTCACAGTATAATTATTTATTAGTGGAATGTTTACTTAAAATGTTTACTTTATCCTATTTTTTCTGTTTTTTGGTTGCTCAGCTTTCACTTTTTTCATATCCTCCATTTCAGCTTCAAGTGTCACAGGATCACAGATTTAGAAGGGAAAATTTAGAGGTGATCTAATCCAAATTCCTCCTATTGTAAATCAGAAAACTGAGGTCAAGTGACTTGCCCAACATCATAGTAATGTCAATACTGGGATCTAAATCCAAGTACTCTGTATTTAATCATAGTGTTTTTTCCACTATTCTGTGCTGCCTTAATTTAAAGAGTGAAAAATGTCTTACTGATTTTTTCCCACCATAGGATCATAGTTATAAGACTAAAAGGGATCTTAGAGGCACCAAGTTTAATCCTCTAATTTTTACAAATAAGGAAACTGAAATCCATGAAGGTTAAATGACTAGCTCAAGGTCTACTACATGGAGTAAATAAAAAAGAGAGAATGAAACTCTGGTCTTCTTAAAAATAATTAATTTCTTACATTAAATCCCTTTAGAGATATTATTCTTTGCACTGAATCCCAGCAATTCTTCATAATTATTTCCTTTTGTAGCACACCCTTGCTTGTATCAGAGTCAACAAGGTTCTTGAATTATATGTGAACATGTCCGCCCTTATTGTTTTGTTAATTGTATCCAATAAAAATATCACAGCCTTTGTTGTTCATTCCTCTTCCACCTATTTCAGAACCCATTTGCAGTTTTCTTGGCAAAGATACTGGAGTGGTTTATCATTTCCTTCTCCAGCTCATTTTACAGATGAGGGTTAAGTGACTTGTTTAGAAAACCACAGTTCTTAAATATTCAAGGCTGGAGTTGAACTCATGAAGTAGATTCTTCCTGACTCTATCCTTACCACTCTATCTACTGTGCTACCTCACTGCCCCCCATGTAAGAAATATACTAGATAAAATGCTAATGACTCAGACTAAACTTAAAAGTCTGTTTTGGTCAAATATAACAGACTTCTCTACTAGCAGCAATGCAAGGATCCAGAGCAAGGCTGAGGGACTTATGAGAAAGAAAACTAGCCACATTCAGAGGAAGAACTGTGGGAGGAGAAACACAGAGGAAAAACAGCTGCTTGAACACATGGGCTGATGGTGATATTATTGGGGATGGAGATAACTCTAGTCCAACTATCAATAATATGGAATTAGGTCTTGATCAACGATATATGTAAAACCCAGTGGAATTGTGTGTTGGCTAAGGGGGGTTTGTGGGGCTTGGGGGAGAGGGAAAGAACATGAAATATGTAACTAGGGGAAAATATTCAAAATAAAAATTTAAAAAAAAGTCTGTTTTGGGTGCATTTTTTCCTTCTCTCTCTCAGAGCCTAATTTTAAACATTTACTGGGATGCCCCTTTTTAAAGTCCTGCCTGCTTGACCACAAAGATGTCTAAGCAAACCAACCAATTCAGTGGCTGTATTCTGCATCCCTGGCCTCTTCTCCTCCCACAGCAGGGAGGGAATGTTTTCTTCTGTTCCATGGAACCAGGATTTATCATTACAATTAGTGAGAGTTTGGCTGCCTGTTACTGTTTCTGTTTGCAGTATTGTAGTCATTGTGTATATTTGTAGATTGTGCTTTCTTCGCTCTCCTACTCCTTGCCAGTTTTTCCAGCAATTCTTACACAATGGAGTACTTTCCCCCCCACCCCCACCCCCACTCCAAGTACTTTGGTTTGTGCAACACTGGCCTGCTGTGTATGATTGCCTCTGGGTTTTATTTATCTAGTTTTTACCATTCAGTGCCCTTTTTAATACTCCAGTTTCGAGCAATCAGACTTGAGATACAGAGCTATTATCTGCTTGACAAAGAGCTCCATGTCTAGGGATTGCATTTAGTTCTTTGGAAGCATAAGAATTAGGCTGTGTGTAAACTTATGTTTTTCCCCATAAAATATGTATTTCTATTTCTATAATCTTTCTTTTATATTCAAAAATAAAAGTCAGTTGGATGAGGAACATACTGCATTCAATTCAAGTACAGATAGTGTTTTGTGGGTTAAAAATGTCTATTCTTACCATTTTCTTAAAAGGCACTGTGATGTGAGACAGTGAAATCTGAATGTGGAGTCAGGGGTCCTGAGTCCCCCATCCTTTCTCTGCTACTTACACTTTTTGGACTTCCTTGGACAATTGACTTGACCTCCCTAAGCCTCAGTTTCATCATCTGTAAAATGAGGGGTGTTGAACTAGATGATCTCTTTGATCTCTGATAGCTCTGACATCTATTGTCATATGAGAGCAAACAAATAAGGATTATTCCAATGCATGACCAAGTTCCTATGTTTCTTTTTTCAGCTCCCTTCATACAGTAAGACCACAGTAATGGCTTTGATGCAGGGAACAATCCTTGGGTTGACTTTGCAAATACAAGGGAAGTCACTGGGCCAGTTAAGGGAAAATTCAACAATTTAGTGAATTGTTTGTAAGTAATTAGTCAGTTTCATTTGTTCTTCTGCCATTGCAAAGCAGATTACAGGAGCACAAAAGAAAGATGAACTGATGAAATCCAGAGAAATTTCCATTCTGGATGTTCTAACAGACTCCTTGTGTCCAAGCTGTCGTGGAGCCTTCTGAATTCAGTTGCATTGATTATCTCAAGAAGCTGTACCCTGACCCCAACAATATGAAGTGCAAAAGATTAAAATTCCTTGGAGAAAATATATTAATTTATAATCATTTGCTAGTAAAGATTAGAGAAAGAGAGAGAGAAGGAGGGAGAAATATTGCTAGGACACCTAACCAAAAGCCTCTAAGCCGTGTCACGCTTTCTCAGAGCCTTGGCTTAAGCAGAATGTAAAACACTCTTGAGAAGGGAGAAAGTTGTATGTCCTGCCAGAGAGAGAGAGTCTAGAGAGAAAGAGGATGAGCTACTGCTCCATCCCCCTCTTATAAGGCCAATGACATCACTCTTCCTGAATCTCTGATTGGCCAAGCTTAACTTCAGTCCGGTCCTGAGTCTTGACTTCTGGATACATCACACAGGAACTTCTGGAAGTCAGGACTCCAGGTACTCACATGCCACTTTAGTCTCATGACTCACTGCTCTCCTAACTTAATACCCATGCATGGGTAGGAAGTTTTCAGATAGAATAAGGGGGTATATTTTATATTAAATTCACATAGATATCATTAGTCTCTTCAAAAACACAGGATGAAGCACAGCTTAGTAGGTGCTATAGAGGATTCCCCTACCTCCCACCCCCTAAAAATTTTTTTGAGTCCCGGTCCTTCTACTCATAGACCTCATAGACTGGGAGATGAGTCTCTTAGACCCTTACTAGGATCTAGTAAAGAAATTGTTAACAACACGAGGTAACTCTTAAAGTCATAGATTTACTAATCCGACCTTCTTCTGGAGAAGTTAAGCAACAAAACATTCTTAGGTTCATTTTAGCTGGCCTTTACACCATGAAGAGTTGACTAAGTCTTATTTGAGTCCTCTTGGGATGGGGGAATATGAGTTGGATGTAGTCACTACATGAAGCTATGTTTAACATGTGCCTGGGTCATGCATATTCATTGAAGGATTATAGAATCTAGAGGTGAAAGGGAATTTAGTGGGCATCTAGTCTAGGTTCTTAACTTTGGCTCTCTAGACTCCCCAAAAGGATTAAGGGAAAATCTCAGGGGGGTCTGTAAAATTTGATGGAAAATATAATTCATCTTCATTTTCATTAATTTTTCTCCAAAATTGAACAAATCCTCCAGTTATTTAAATATATTCATTTGTGAATGAGTCCTTGGGCTTCACCAGCCTCCCACAGGGGTATATGGCATGAAAGAAATGAAGACTCCACCCTAGACTAAGGCCTCCATTCTAGGAATGAAAGAAGTAAGGCTCCTAGATAGCTCATGTGTTTAGGAGACTGCAGAATCTTTAGGTACCCAGTTTATTGGAATTTCCCAGAAGGTAGACACCTTGCAGAACTTCAATGAAGATTGCCATAGCCATGTTAAAAACAAACAAAAATAGCATTTTTGTTTGTTCATTTATTTAGCAAGCAGACAATCTATGATTCACACTCTGCAAGCTATTATTAATGGGGGGAAAGGCAAATATGACATTCACTGTGATATCAAAGGAAACTACTTTTATAAAAAATTATAAAAGTGATTCTGGGAATAGTCTGAGAGCCCATTTAATATAGTCTTCTCATTCTCCAGCCAAGAAAACAGGCCAAACAAGTTAGTGATGAACCAGAATCCAGATCTCTTAACCTCACCATCCCCCCTTCCCTGCCCCACTTCAAGGCTGTTTCCTAGAGGAAAAAAAAATCAAATCATCTAGGTGTGGTACAGAGGAAAGAGCACAGAAACTCCATTTTAAAGCTCCATTTATAATCCAATGTTCTACAAGCTTTAACATTATTATCTTAGCTTCAAGGACCAAAGGAGTAGAGTTCACTTGTTTGCTTTCATTTTATAACAAATCATTTAATCTAGCATTGAAAAACATAAAAAAAGATTAAATGTGA
Source organism: Gracilinanus agilis (assembly GCF_016433145.1). Taxonomy (NCBI): domain Eukaryota; kingdom Metazoa; phylum Chordata; class Mammalia; order Didelphimorphia; family Didelphidae; genus Gracilinanus; species Gracilinanus agilis. The sequence continues at coordinate 252,407,077 of NC_058134.1, forward strand.
CTAGATGAAAGGTAATCTTCATTATTCATTAACTACCTATAGTACTAATATATGTCTTCTAAGTCATTCATGGCCTAACAGTAATCATGGGGAGAAATTATTCTGGGATTTTAAAATTTCTTTTTTTCTTCCTTCTTTCACAGTTACCTTTTTCCTCCCAATTTATCTGCCTTCGTTACATCTCTCTTTAATGAAAGCAGCTTCTGTGTATTTGCAGGTTGCTCCGTGAAGAGCATTTCTATACATTTCTAAAGTAAATATTCTCTGGTTACATTGAATGCTATATCTATATGCACATATGATATATGCATACTCAATAGTCACGTTTGCATATATAAGTAGATACACATATGCATATATGACTGCATGTGCCTCCTACATATGTATGTATACATGGACACATATATATCTATACACATGTAAAGCTACACGTATATGGAGAAGCATTTATATACTTATACATAGGGTACTCCAGAAGTATAAATATACTTTTAATGCTTCAGTGCTTTAAATTACTCTGAGTTTTTCATAACCTCTGGATATATGTGTGTGTGCATTTGCATTTCTCTGCATGTCCCAACACACATGTATAGTAGCTATCTATGATGTTCCAGCTTTAGGACTAGTGTAGGAATTCTCTCTTCAACTTAGATCCAGATGATGACTTGGTAGTTAAAGACTGGCTGACCTAAATATATAGGTAAGTGCCTTGAAACTGGATTTAAACTTCATGTTTCCTGACTGAGCTCAGTACTCTCCTCCCTCTTGCCTTTCCCTCTCTCATCTTTTATAGCAAACACTTGCCTCCATCTTTTCCATTTCCCTTCTTCCTCCCTTTCCTCCATCCCTTCCTTCCCTTCTGCTACAGATAGAGTTTCAAGTATCAGTTCTCTTAGTTCTTTCTCTGTGTAAACTGTTGGAACTGTGTCTTTCAAAAATCTTCATCAAATTAGTTACTTACTTAGTCCCTTTTAGTGATTATCATGGAACCTTTGTTCATACCCCATTTTGTTCTTCCATGAAATAGGACTATTTTGTATAGATTTCTTCAAATAAAGAGTATACACTGTTTCTCTGTGGTGTGGTATTATTAGTAGCCAGTGTAATCCTTCACACCTCCATATGCTGTTTAAAACTTAAACAATATATCTTCATCAAACCTGTTGGAAGCAGCAAGTCAGAAGAACCCTACCCACATTCAGAGGAAGAACTACAGGAGTGGAAACACAGAAGAAAAACAACCGCTTGAACACATGGGTACATGGGTTGAGGCGGACATGATTGGGGATGTAGACTCGAAACTACCACACCAATGCAACTACCAACAATTTGGAAATAGGTCTTGACTGATCACACATGTTAAAACCAGGGGAAATGTGTGTTGGAAAAGGGGGGGGTGAAGGGGAAAGTAAAAACATGAATCATATAACCATGGAAAATTTTTCTAAAAAATATTTAAATCTAGGGAAAAAAAGAAAAGAACAGTAACCTCATTGTGTAGATGGAGAGATAGAAGAAGCCAAAGATAAACAGTGAATTTCCTAGGGAGACCGACTTTTTCTTCCTTTCTTATCCCTGCAGAGACTTCTTGCTCTCATCTTAACACTAAATTGAAGATATGACACATAAAGATTTCCACTTTGTTGATTATCAGCCAAAGGCATTGCATTCATTTAGCTTTGGCACAATGCCTTGCCTCATTCTGGGCAATTCAAAAACTCAGATTCCTCTATCACTTTAAGGTGCAGGCTACATTGAGGCATATTAGAGGAGGACTGTGACTGAGGATTCTTACATGCTCCACCAGAAACAATTAATGATGTATTCACTTGGTTCAGTGGAAGGAGTGCTAGATATGATGACATCAGAAAGATCTGGGCTCAAATCCCAGCTCTGCCATTACTATTGATATGATCTTGGGCAAATCACTTTATCTCTCTGTGCCTCAGTTTCCTTATCTGCAAAATAAGAAGGTGGAGTTTGATGATCTCTGAGGTCTAGGTCTATGAGTAGATAACCCATATCTCCCTTCTCTCTCTAAATCTATGATTGCCTCAGCCCAGATATAGAAATAGAAATTTTATTATGTCCATTTTTCAGGTGGGGAGACTAAGGACAAAACAGGTAAAATGGGTTTGCCCAGGGTCACCAAGCTAGGCAATGCTTGAACCAAAATCTCTGAACTCTAAATAAAACATTGCTGCCTTTTGGTAAACTGTAATCTCTTAAACTGGAAGGACTGTTTGTCTTATTCCCAGTGTCTAGTACAGTGCCTAGAATTTAGTAGGCACTTTATGAACTATTTTTGTGATCTTGGACGAGTAACTTAACCTCTCTTAACCTCAGTTTCTTCATCTTCAAAATAGAGACAATAATAATACCACCTGTCTTCTAGGGTTGTTATGAAAATCAAATGAAATAACACATGTAAAGCACTTTATAGACTTTAAAGTGCTATAAAGATGTAAGCTAGTATTATAAATGATTATTGTGTGCTTGCTTCAGCAGTTCATATACTTAAATTGTAATGATATATTGAAGATTAACATGGCCCCTTTACAAGGATGACACACTAATTTGTGATGCATTACATTAAAAATTGTAATTTATTTTACCAAAAGATATATTTCACCTATAAAAATCTCAGTGTACTTTTTAGGCTTGGTAGTTGACATTTCTTCAGCATAATTGTTAAGCTTTAGCCTCAAAAAATCAGTGCACATACTTTTTATTATGTTCTCTAATATACTTGTGATGCTACTTTTAAAGCGTATCATTTTCCCAAAGGAATCTGATGACAGTCAAATTACAATGTTTTGTTTTGTTCCCCCCACACACCACCTCCATTTGAATTCTTATTTGTGGTCTATTTTTTACTTGGCTCCACCAAATTTGTCAGCCATTCAACTACAGCATGTTAGATGCTGTATCAAGTATATAAAATTTGCCAGGTCCTTCCCTTAAGGAGTTTTAATTCTCAAGTTGTAGTGTTGTTAACCTCAACATAAATCTTTCTAATGCTGTTCAATAGATTTTAAATATTTATTAGAACACAATGGGATGCCATTTTTTGAGATTTAATATCAAAGAAAATCCTTATCACAGATTCTCAGAGGAAAACTGTTCACATATATTTAATGTAGAAGACATATTTTAAATTCATTTCCAAGGGAGGCAATAAACTCTTATTTTAACATGGAATTTCACATTTTTATTCTGATCTTAACCTCAGTTGTAATCAGAATAGGTAGGATGTTAGGCACCTTGTAGTTTTCTCACTTTTACACAAAGTCTTTTTATAGAAGTGACTATAGACAACTCTATCTTTTTTTGTTTTAGATTGTTGCCACCAGAAATCAATTGAATAAATTCAATAAATTTGCTATTCTCTACAGTGTGACAATACTAAACCTTTCTTTGAAATGAATGGAGAAAGGAACAGTATTTTTAGTTTTTCATCTTTAGCTGCATTTTTTTTTCATTTCTGAACAAGTAGCTGCTTATATAACATTATTTGAGGGATAAGAGACACCTTTGTAAAAATATCTTCATCAATCTTGGTATTTAAATTTCTACCATTAGAAGTTCTTTTATTTCCTTCTAGAAAACTTCTAGAGAAAAATCCCTGTAACAGTAAAATCAAAATCAAAATGACCTCATGTCTCTCTAGGGAGTGTGGTAAAATGACAATTGCATAGGCCAGTGAGAAAGAGGTTTATTTATTTATTATATATATTTATTATATCATTTATTGATGGTTGTTGATTCCCTGTAGGAAAGGAGGGGACAGAAAGAATTTATTAATTACCCATTATGCACAGAAATAATGAACAACATATCTGAAAGAGACATGAGACCAACTCCTATAAACAACTCTCTTCCCATCATTTCCCAGTTGAAGAAACCAAGACCGAAAGAAATGCATTATAAATTGTTCAAAATCCACTTATATAGGAATGTAGTGTGGACTCATAAATGTAGGTAATGTTTTAAGAATTTCTTCCATAGTGTAATTTTGTTATAAATGTCATAATGTCATAATATAATATGTCATGATATGTTATAAATGTAGGTAGTATTTTAAGAATTTCTTCCATAGTGTAGTTTTGTAAGACCAGACTTGGGATATTTTAGAAAACTCATCAATGATTTCATCTCCTTGCTCAATTTCTCCCTGGTCAGATAATAGACATTGATCAGGAGTTAAACTAGGGATTGTAGAAAACATAGAAAATCACTATCATAATCATCGTCATCAATCATCATTTTCACCATCAGCAGCATCTCTCCAGACTGGAAGTACAGTAGCTGTTCCTGGTCTAACACCATCACTTTGATCCTTTGGAACCTTTGATCTGCACGAATAATAACCTAATCTGTTTTTTCTCCTCCTTAAACATTATGATAGCCCTCCTTACTAGGGTTCATGGCAAGGATTATAGGCATCAATTTCTGATTAATCAAAGAGAATGTCTTCTGGGAAGAGGACATTGATTGTAGAAATCATCATTGGAATCTGTTTTCCAGAATTTTATTTTCATACTTTTATTGGGAGTGTCTTAAGCCATTTTATAGATAGTTAGAAAGAAAGATGGTAGGAGGGAATTGGATATAGTGGGAATGGACTGACCTTTGATTTGATAAGTTGGTCATTTTAGTTAGGAGAAAAATAGATTGAAAGTTAGAGGAGAAAATATGTGTCAAGTAAAGTATTTCTCTTCTCTCCCCTCCTCCCCAATTTCCCAGCAATATAGTGGATTGTAATGATAGAAATTTGCCAGCTCTGTTCTTATCTGTCTGGGGAGCCCAGGCAGCAGTGGGTTATTTGATTGGTAAATTCCAAACTCTTGGTATTCCCACAAGCCCCATTGCTACCAAACAATAAGATGAGCATATAGCAATCAGTCCATTTATACCTTGTCCTCCTGATATCTGCTGTTAACAGTGGACCTTGGACTGATACCCTGTGGTAAGGTTGCTAGTTCTTAGGTCCAGCCTCTTGTCCAGGTCGGCCTGAGATGAGTCATCAAGAGCATGTAACAGAGGATGCAGGGACTCTTATTATATCTCAGGGTCTTAACACATCTGATTCATGCAAAGCCTAAATGTTCAGACCCAGATGAAGGCTTGTTTCTCTAATCTTGCAAGCCTGGTTGGCAAGTTATGAAGTTTAACAGGATAGGAAAGAACTTATTCAGCTATAACCTACATCTAATTGCTCCTAATTATATTATGCTTTAAGATTAGTTAATTATCCTTAAAGAAATACCTAGGAATTAATCACTATCTCTATGGAATCACATTAAACTGGATAATACTAATAAAATCATTGATCTAAGATGAGCAGGGGACTACTAAAAAAGGGTAAGAGGTCAAATTACCTCTCATTGGATATCTGTTGCATCTTTAAAGAAAAAAAGAGAAAGGAAGGAAGGAAGAAGCAAAGAAACAAAGAAAGAAACAAAAGAAGGAAGGAAGGAAGTGAATAGGAAGAGAAGTTTGAGAGGAACTAAAGGTTAGTTGTGTTTTGATTGCAAAGGAATTTTTTGTCTGGTAAATCCCTGCTGAAGGTCAGCAAAGCTGGTATTGAATGTACTTGAGTAAACTTGCCCAGAATCACAGTTTTTGGTTTGTTTTTTCTCTTAACTCATTCTCCTTCAGTCCTACCACTAGATTAAAATCTATCAGACCAGACCTCTACCTGTTTGCTTACTGCCTGGGGCTAAATTCCAACCTTTTGTGTTGACAGCTAATATGAAGAATTTAAAGGACAGCCTCAGCCTTGGCTACATATATGCACATTTGTGGTCTTCTACAGAATGATTCTAGGAATGGGTTAAGGACTATGTGATCTAGTAATACTGAAGGGTAGGCTGTGAGAGGTGGATTCTTGTCCTGGATCTACTAGCAACATGGTCAATAGATCACAACAAGCTTCTGGAGTCTAGGGACTGGTTTATTTTTGTCTTCCTACTCCCTGGGCATCGTACAGTACCTAGCACACTGGGTAGAGTTGTTAAATGTGTATTGGATTGAATTAAAATGAACCCAGAAAAATATTTTTTCTTGTGCTTCAATTTCCTAGTCTTCAAAATGACTTATAAGCAAAAAAAGGGGAGATTTGCTATTTGAGCTAAATATTCTGGATTCAAAATAAAATGTTGTTAGCTTTATTTACTTATTTATTAACCTATGAGTTCATTCATAAAGGGAAATATTGTTGAAAACCTTGTTTACTCAAAGAGATCTGCTCATTTTCTGTAATTTATAGTCTTGGAGAGTTTCATTTCATTTCTAATTCATTTCCTTTAGAGATTTGCTTTAGAAAGTTGCCAGGGACATGGAGAAGTTAAATTAACTTGAACCAACGCCTTCTTGTTGATGAGAACCAACGAGAAGCAGAGAGAGCCAGAAGGAACTTTGTGGCTTCATGACATCTCTTTCCTTCTCACAATTTTCCCCTCAGTATAGTTAGCCATATATTAAAAACTTCCTTATGTTCTCACAACCCTTTTCATCAACCCCTCCTTTTCCAAATACAGTCCATTTCTTCAACCATAATACTTATTGTTTAATCTCCATGGACCATAGCATGCCAATAGCCACAATGGAGTTTTCCTGACAAAGATATTGGAATGGTTTGCCATTTCTTTCTCCTGTGAACTAAGGCAAACATGTTAGATGACATGCCCAGGGTCACACATTAAGTGTCTAAACTTGGATTTGAACTTAGGTCTTCCTGACTTCAGTCTAGCACTCTATCCACTGAATCACCTACCTGCTTCCCAACTGTAACATTTGCTTTTTTCTAAGCATGGCTAGGAAACTAAAAGTAGAATAACCTTTAGTTTGACCTGGGGGACATGGAAGAACCCTACCCCTCTCTCATTGTAGCAGAAAGCAATATGAACAACTTAAGTTTGCCCAAAATTTAGAGGCTTTTTCGGAATAAGATGCTAGTGGGCACCCTTCTCCCTGCTGCACTTACCCCCTAAGAATTTAGTAACCAGATTTGGAATCAGCTGAGACCCAAATCCTTCTATAAGAACTCTTGACAAAGGGAGAGAAAATATTTATTTGAGAATGGACATTCTGCAGCTGCAGGTAGTTTTTTCTCAAAACAAACCAAAACAAAGAAAGGACCCTTGAGAGAGATTGAACTAACTTATGCAAATGTGGGATATCTATCCTTATTTTCTAGACTAGATCTAACTGCATGACTAAGGAAGAGAAAGGAAAAGATATTCCCACCTTTTTTTTTTCCTGTGGAGAGGGGATGTCCACTGGGATAGTAGCACATTGTAAATATCTTGAGGCTTTTTCAACTTATTGATTAGTTTTGGCATTTTTCTCTTTTTAATTTTTTTCTTTTTGAAATATGTGTGTGTAAATGTGCATCTGTGTGTATATATATATATACACATATATATGTGTATATATATATACACACATAGAGACACAGATGCACTTGTAGATTCTTGGGGAGAGGAAAGGAGAAATTTTTTGGTGAGGTAAAATTCACTATTTTGTAAAAGTAATGATTTTGAGGTGAATTAGCTACTGAACACTTGGCAAAATATTTTTTAAATAAGCATTTATGAGCTAACTAAACCCAAAGATGACTTCCAACACTGCATTCTGAGGTACAACTAGCCGATTTAAATCTGGGACACTTTTTAGGTAAGATTTAGAAATTAACAACTAATTTATTTCTCACAAAATCCTTTCCTCATTTGACATCTCAGTGTTCCAAAAGAAAATTTAAAACATGGAATGCAAGCTCATTCGCTCAGCACAACCTAGTGGAATAAAATGTTATTTCTGAAATATTATTAGTTATTTAATTTTAACATCAGTTTTCTTAATTTTTTCTTTAAGGATATACATGCAATATTTCATAAAGTGCATTTTGGCTAAGATAGTTCCATATACACAATATGTGCTTAGTATAGGGAACCAATGTTCATATAAATTGAGGAATCCATTTGAAGATGAATCAAATCCCCCAAACAAAAACTTATGATTGTGACACACACAGGCCTAGGCTTTGATGATCTGAAAATTCAGGGGTATCGAGGCTCATTACACCTGAGATTACTGAGAGATCCATTCAGGTAAAGGAAACTCACATTTTTAAGAAATCCTAAAACAGATTAAAATTGTATGAACTTTAAATGAGAAATGAGGTAGAAATAAGAACTGTAGATGAGCAAGTTATGTAAAACACTTTCCAAACTGTAACTTCTTGTATGAATCAAGTGATTATTTTTAGAGTTATTATTATTGGAGCTATAGACATGTCATGCATTTAATGTACTTCACTTTGAAAAGTGATAATCCAGCTCAATATCAATGTGTGAAGTTTGTTTAGATGGACATTTTACGGTTCAGCTGAATTTTCTAATGTCCATTAGGTTATTTATAGAAGTACATTAAAATCGGTGCTGGAGGTAGAGCACAATCAAAACATTAGACCTGGTCACTGCTAGCATTTCTAAAGAAAGACCACCACCTTGTGGAAATCTAAATTTTTACATCTTAATTTAAGGAAATGCAGAGAAATAAAAAATAAAACAATTTTCAAAGTGCTGGTAGTACAATACAATCATCTAAAACTATCTCTTTTAATTCAATTCTCTTTTCATTTATTAAGCACCCACTGTGTGCTAGATCCTGGGAGCAGAGATTACAAACCAAATAAGACGAAATTTAGTTAGAAAAATAAAGTCAATCACTCAGGGGAAAAAGTGTTTATTAAATTCCTCTTATATGTTAGGCAAGATCTCAGGCTCTAGGCTGGGGGTGGGTGGGGAAAAAAAAGGTTAAGAACTGCCCATTCTCTCAGTGAGTATCATTTCCCTGGGGAGATAGCATACAAACAACTCTGAATGAAGAAGATGTATTCAGGAGAAATCGAAGATGATCTCAGAGGGAAGGGAAGAGCATTAAGGGGTGCCAGAAAAAGCTTCATTCAGAAATTACAAATTCAACTTAGAGGAAGATGGAAGGTAGATTTGAAGAGGAAGAGAATTCCATTCATGAAGGTCAGCTAGTGAAAATGGGGAAATGAAGTCTCTTTAAAAAAAAAAATAACCCTTACCATCCATTTTAGAATCAATACTGTGTACTGGTTACAATGGAGAAGAATGATAAGATCAAGGGCAATGGAACTGAAGTGAGTTGCTCAGGGTCACCCAGATAGGAAGTATCTGAGGTCAGATTTGAACCTGAGACCACCTGGCTCTCAATCCACTGAAACACCTATTATCTTGTATAAAGAGCAACAAAGAGATGAGTATCATTGGATCATAGAGGAGATTAAGATGTGATGAGAATAGAAAAGTAGGAAAGAGTCTGGTTATGAAGCCAACTCACACTGAATGGAAACTGGAAGGAAATCCTACAAAGACAAAACATGAGAAAAATTAATGTATTAATCTTATTTTATTTCTTCTACAATGATTGACTTAAATGATTATTTGGGGTGGAAAAACATTCCTTCTCTCCCTTTTTTTATTATACATTAAAAAATAATGTAAAGGGACAGCTAGATAGAATAGCCAAGCCTTGGAGTCAGGAGAACTTGGTTCAAATTTGACCTCAGACACTTTCTAGCTCTGTGACCCTGGGCAAGTTCAGCTTGATTGAATCAGGACTCCCTTAAGGCATAAGATGAACACCTAGCCTAGGATTTAATTTGTTTACTGTATACCTACCCTGAGGGAAGTATGGTTCCATGAACCAACTGTTCCCAAGATTAAGCAAGGATTCAGGACAACTCCAAGAGACTCATGATCAAAAAAAAAAAAAAAAAATGAGATCCACCCGCTGGAGAAAAAACAGATGGTGTCTGAATGCAACATACCATTCTTTACTTTATTTCCTCCATGACTTTTTGTCAGTGTAAGTAATATGTGTCTTTCACAATATGATGAACATGGAAAGATGTATTATATGATAATATATATATACACACAACATAGATCATATTACCTCTCGTTTTGGGGAGAAAAAGGGGTGGAAGGGATTATGAGAATGTGGATTGCAAAATATGACAAAACGAATATTAGAATATTGTATTGATATGTAATCTGGGGGAAAATATTTTTAAAGTCTGAAAAAGGAAACCTGTGTCCTTCCTGATAGACAGCTCCCCTCATGGGTGTGGTTACAGAATACCTTAGTAGAGGTACTTTTCTTGTCAATGAATTTCCTTATGCCAGTAAAATCACAAGCTCAGTCCCTTTCCAGGATTTATTTTTTTGTCTTTTTAGCAAAGGAGTTCTTTTCTCTTTTAGTTAATTGTTTATTTTGGTGTGGGGAAAGGAGGAAAAGTGATTGTTCCTCCAGAAAAAAGTGTCAGTGAAACATTAAAAAAATCAACATACAGAAGAGAATATAAGAAGTGAAAAAGTAAACCCAGACAAGCAAAGTGGTGTTGATTTTCACTTAAAAATTTTACTTGATACTTAAAACCAAGTCGTTGGTGACAGAGATTGAGATATCTTCTTTTTTTGATTCCTCGTATAGAGAAAGTCATGTTTGTCAAATGTTTAATTGAAAATTAAATATAATTAAAAATGAATTTTTTAAAAGTATTTTGATGGATCAGAAAAAAAGAAAAAGGAGCAAATAGTCCCACTGAGTCTACCTTTGTTTCTGTTCATTATGAAATGATAAAGATGTTTTCAGTTATACTAATTTTGGAAGGAGGGGGTTCCATGCCAGTGATGGCAGCAGTGTGGGGATGTCCCTACTGAGAATATTGCCTCTTCCAATTCAGATCAACAGCTTCTCTGAAACTTTTGGAGAGTTGCCTGGGGGATACTGAGTAGTTAAGCTTCTTGCCCAGGGTCAAACAGCTGGCATGTGTCAAGATAACCTAAAGCTGCATTATCCTGACAGAGTCTCATTTCCCATCTACTACTCCACATTACCACTCAGTTCTAATAACAACGACAAAAGCAATAATGCTTATATAGCACTTACTATATGTCAGAGGTATTATGCTAAATGCTTTATATTAATTTTGATCCTTACACCAACCCAGGAAGGGGAGTACTATTGAGCTGGGTGGTTTTTTTTAACGTCTTTTTTCAGATTAGCCTGACTTTTCATGATCCTTTTTGGGGTTTTCTTGACAAAGATACTAGAACAGTTTGCCATTTCCTTCTCTAGCTCATTTTACAGATGGAAAAACTGAGGCAAACTGGATGAAGTGACTTGCCCAGGTTTATGAAAGTGGTTTCCTGTTTCCTTCGCTAACTCATTTTACAGATGGAGAAACTGAAGCAAAGAAGGTGAAGCCCAGATCATAGCTAGTAAGTGTCTGAGGCCAGATTTGAACTCAGAAAGATGAATCTTCCCGTCTTCAGGACTATCCATTGTGCAACCTTGTTACATTTAGATATTGTTTTATAGCATTCAATGTTCTTCACGTTTTACAAATGGGGAAACTGAGGCCTCAAGAGACTCCAAGGACTACACTCCTACATTCTCAATCCTCATTTTTTTCTCTCCACTTCACTAAACTTCCTTCTTAAAATGAGAGTTAGTATTGGTGATATGATTTTTTTTTCTTCACAAGCCATTGTGAGAAAATAAGTATGAAACTACAATTTAGGAGAACAAATATAGATTTAGTGGCTAGGTGGCACAGCGGATAGAGTGCTGGGCCCAGAATCAGAAGACTTATCTTCTTAAGTTGAAATTCAGCTTCAGACACTAGCTGTGTGATGTTGGACAAGTCACTTAACCTTGTTTGTTTTAGTTTCCTCATCTGTAAAATGAGCTGGAGAAGGAGATGGCAAATCCCTGTAGTCTCTTTGCCAAGAAAATCTCAAATGGAGTTAAGAAGTAAGACAACTAAAAAAATTCTTATTCTTGTCTCAGATGATCAGATTTGCCTCTGAGTGAATGTGTTAGGAAAAGATGAATAGACTATTTTTTTCTTCTTTCTACTATTGCCTCTATTTGTAGAAATACTATCTTCAAGAACTGTTCAATTTGTCAGTCTACCCATCTGCAAACATAGCCCACAACCCTTCTGCACTGTAGTGGGTAGCCCCAGTGACTTAATGTGACTGAAAACCATTCATTATCTCTGAAAAGGCTTCTGATTATGAATTTACTGCATTTACCTAGACTGGTCTTTGTAAAACAGACATATAATCTAATGCCAGACCCGAATTCACAGCTCCTGCAGCTTGATGGGAGTTGCTTAAGAACCTCTTATGTTCTCTGAACTGAGACTAACAGCCACCTTAAAAAATATTGGAGTAGGAATTGAGTGGAAGTAAATAAGTAAAATAAAGAAATAGTAAATAAAGAAAATAAGAAATAAAATATAGGAAAAAATAAAGTAAATAAAGGAAAATAAATACACATATTTAAACTGAATGGAAAACACTGATTTTTTAAAAAATGATGATATATTCCAAAGATACATTTGGGAGCTGTTTTAATTTCTCATTGGGAGGTTTGAAGCACTTTCATATCTAGTCTACTTGGCACACATACCGCTAAGCTCTTCCTTCCTCATCTTTGTTCTCTCATTAAATGAAAGCAGCCACAAGAACAACTGGAGGCAAAATTCTAATATTCTTTGATTTGCAGGAAAATTTGGGTTAATGGTTCCATTTCATTCCATTAATTAGTTATATAGTGCTAATCATTAAGGTCTCTCTTTGCCAGTGGTTATAAGTAAAGCATAAATAGATTGAGAAATGATGATTTGACTCATTCTAGCTGCCTTTTAACCATTTGGCCTTCTAGATGATGACTGATGAAATATCTTAATTTAAGTTTGGTGAAAGATATGCCATTAATAGATGCCACAAGGAGAAAAACAGTAGAGAGAAGGTGCATACATTGGAAAGGAGAAGGAGGAAGGCAATGCACAGTTTGGAGGAAGGCAAACTTAAAGTGGAACAAGATGGTATGAGGAAAGTTCCAGTGTCCTGTCCACTAAGGGATACTTGTGGCCCAGTGATCAGATAATTGGATTAAAACCCCTATTCTGATATTTATTGTATTGAGTGAACTTAGGCAAGTCAATAAACTGCAAACATCTGCAAAATGGGAGTTTAGTTGGTACTAGATATGCTGTAGAAGTCCATTCTACTCCTACAACTGTGATCCTGTGATCCACACATTGTCATATGTGTGGAGGAATTGATATATCATCCTCTTTTTCCCAGTGCTTGGTACATATTAAGGGCTTAATAAATGCTGCTGGACTTATCATAATCAATTTGCTGAGCCACTTTTTTTCCTCTCTGATTTTTTTTTTCTATAATGAATGGCTTACTCATTATAGAAATTATGTATCTGTAGCTATGTATTTATGGGTATAGTGTTACTAAATTATTCATATACATATAAATAAATAATATGAATATTCTACAGGAATTTGCAACCCTTTTTAGCATTTAGAAGAATATCCCATAACTCAGATTGGTGTATCCTTACATTTTCTTCCCTTACATTTAGGAAGGTATTTCTCAAGTTTTTACAGCTCCTTCTTTATCCATAAAATGTATATTAGAACTATCAGAAGAAAAAAATTGGGTTGGAGACAAATAATTTTATGTGTGGATTATAAGAATGAAAATATTTGAGTCAGACTGGAGGGTAGGAGTAAAAGTGGGTGATTGTGTTTATTTTTCTAGCCTGTGGGTTGTATTTCAATATACTGGCATTATCTCAAGGCTTAGGAATATGTTCTTTCTCTCTCTCACTTTTTTTTTTTGCATTTGTTATTTGGATTATTCTTGTGGTTGGCATTTGAGACTTCAATCCATAGAAATATGTTAAAGTTAAAAAAAAAGTATTGATCAGACATACTTCTAAACCACTCATCTGGCTATTGTTAACCGTGTATCTACAGTTCTAGCTGTGTATCCCCATGAGCACGGATGTTTGCTGAGAAGTTGAAACTAGATTCAGAGGTTATATCGGTATCTTAAATTGGGGCTTAGGGGAACCTTGAGAGCAGGAATTATCGTTCTCTTTTAGAGTAGGAAGGGAGAAAAATGAAAGAAATAGTACAGGAAGGTGAAATGTGAACAGTGTTCTGATTTGATCTGAAGTCTAATTAAAACTATGGATATTTTAAAAACGTGAAGTGTCCCTTTCTTCTTCAGTATGAAGTATTCATGACTTTAAATACAAAAACAAAACACAACTGGCTACATAAAAATTCAAATTTGCTCAAGAACTGCTGTTCACTTGTTTCAGTGATGTCTCACTCTTCATTACTCCTTTTGGGGTTTTCTTAGCAAAGATACTGGCATGCTTTGCTATGTCCTTCTCCAGCTCATTTTACAAATAAGGATCTGAGGCAAAGAGAATTAAGTGACTTGTCCAGAGTCACACAGCTAGTAACTATCTGAGGTCAGATTTGAACTCAGGAAGATTCCTCTCTCTGACATTAAGCCTAGCACTATATCACCTAGTTGCCTGAACACAAGAATACTATCATAGAAGAAATCTTCTCTTTGCAGTATGAGGCTCTTCAGCAATCCTTTGGAGTACTTCTACCACAAAGTTTATTAATCTGGGGGCTGTGACTTAAAAAAAAAACAATTTCAATATGTTGGTTTCCTTTCAATCCTATGCCTTTTACTTTATGCATTTAAAAACATTATTCTCAGGAGGAGTATGTTGGCTTCACCAGGCCAATTAAAAGAACACTAAAAAAAAAATCTTAAAAGAGGTCCATGACACAGACTCCCCCCACCCCATACTCCACTCTAGAATGTGTTTAAAATGAGCTAATTTATAGGACACTACATCTAGAGGTGGAAAGAATCTGTGAGGACATTTTGCTCAACCACTTCTTTTACCAGGTGAGGAAAAAAAAATTAACTATATTGCTACAGACAGTAAGCCACAGGAGGGAAATTTGAATGCAGATCCCTTGACTTCAGGATCAGTGCAATAGCAACTGTGCCAAGTTGTGTCCCTTGCACATATTTGATTTACATGCAAATTTTCAAAAGTACATCCTTTGGAAAATGCAATATAACTTTGTAAGAGTTTCCCCTCAGATTTTAGAATAGGAATAAATTAAGTTGAAAAGAAACCAAGAGCATTAACATGTTACTGAGAGAGCCATCTGTGGTAGAAGTGTTTTTCTAAACTATAAGAATTATGTGTATATGTCTAAACTCACCCACATACATACATACACATACATGTGTGTTTATATGCATGAATACATATGTATATGTGTGTATATACATATCTTGTGGATAGAATTTCAGTCTGCTTTCCATGTGTTTCAGGGATTCAGGTATATGGCTTTAATGAAAGTCAATTACATTTAAAACACGTTTGTTAAATGCATGTTGCAAAAGTTATTATTTTGCTGGGGATACAATGAACTTTTTATTGGAAAAGCAGCATTGTTAATATCGATCTCTGGATGAAAACATAAAAGAACTGCTCCCAGTGGCTAGACATACTATAATAACATAATAATTCTGATTTCATTTGAATTTTTCTCATCCCTATTAGGATCACTTATATTGATTTGGCAAAGGTTTGTTTTAATTGTCCAGAACCTTTGTTTTCATGAATTTAGGGGACTCACCTATTAGTAAACTGTCTATGCTAATGCAGATCAGCAATTATTCTTCAGAGAATTGTGTTAAGGGCAAATGACTTGCACAGAGTCATACAACCAGTAAATGCTTTCCTGACTCTGAGTCAACTCAGACACACTTCTTCCTGAAAAGCTTCCACTATTAAAAACATTTCTTGAAACTGTTTGTGATAGTGCTAAGTAGGGTGAACAAAAAGACTTCCTGTTTCTGTTTCTGTGTAAATAAGTGATAAAAATTTTTACATTCAGGTTACTGTGAACTCTTCCAAATGAAAGAAGTAATGACATTTAAAATGAGGTCCCCCTTCATCCCTCCTGAAATCAAGTGCATCGACTGAAGGAATTCATGGGGCTCTCAGAATAAAAGTTGTGAACATGATTGTAAATACCTAACTAATGTGCCTGTTACAATTGTGATTCTAGTATCATGTATTGCATAACAAAATTACAAATGATTCACTTTGTTCTTAGAGAACTAGATGTGAGCTACTTTGATGACTAAGCTTATATATCTCCTTATCTTATTCTTCAAAAGAAGGATTCACTCTTAAAATTCATTAGATAAGAGAGTAAATTTTGATTTAATGGGTTCCAGGATTTTATGTTGATTCCATTCCAAAACAAGTGTGTTGGGAAGCACTGAAATTATGGGCACCGCAAATTAATATTGAAAGAAAAGATTTAGCTAAAGACATTGTGAATTTTTTTTTAAAGAAAATCAGACTGAAGATAAAATGAAAATAAGACTGAGCTAGGCTTGGGCTTTGAATTGCATATAACAGATTTTTTTGATATGCAGTTTGGCTGAGCTAATTTTTCTTCTCATCTTTTTATTTTAAAAGTATTGTAATAAATGATATTTTTGGATAAGTGAGGAAGAAGAATAGAGGGAGATATCTAGGTGATGACAAAATTATATGTTAAGAAAAAAGAACAAAAAGCATATAGTACCAAATCACACTGATAGTTTGCATGTTAAATATTCCATCTACCTGTACTAGTTACACTAAGAGAAATGTTGTCTTTTTTTTGTGCTCTTCCAGAATCTGTATCCAATCCATATTTTCCTTTTGGACTTTGCGTGTGTTTGCTTTGCTTTCACTGTCCCCTCCCTGTCTGTACCTTGGTCTTGACTCCATAAAATTTTTTTAGAGTTAGGTGCTTTTTTTGTTGTTTGTTTATTTTTCCTAATTATAGGTAGGCTTGGGAGTTGATGTTATCATCTGAGGGCTGAGAACTCTGAGAGCCCCCTTTCTCCTTCTGATTTAGTTGACCCTTGAGATTCTGATAGCTTAAAGACTTGCTTCAGGTTTAGGTGTGAGTTTTTCATTTCAAAGTGAATTTGATCAGGTCAGGGTTCTAGCCCCAGGTTTAGGCTCAAGTTTTGGGTTTAGCTGTGTACTTGATCCAATCAGACACACCCTTGATTGTCCTGACTTGGAGCTCTTCCCTAAGCTTTAGGCCAAAAGATCAGTACTTAGTACTATCAGCCACCCTAAACTGTGTACTATGTCCTTATCCCAAGCACAGACCAGGATTCCTACCTTTGCTCTGGACCCACATAGATAAACCCTCTTCAGCCCAGACTGCCCTGGGCTAGATCTCTGGGCTTCTCCACAGGTTTGAAATTTCAAGGGGAGTGGGTTAGGTTGTACCACTATTTTCCCTGGCAACATCTCAGGGTCTAAATGTTGACTTGTGCTTAGGTTCTGAACCTGGGACCACAGATGTGGGGTGTTTCTCAGGGGGAGGCTCGCTTTTGGCTTACTCTTCCCTCCTTGCTACAGCCTTTTGCTGGCTCTGCTTTCCTTTCAGCCCAGTGTTCCAGATGTTCTTTGCCTGCCTTTTGGCTTTTTCTTTTCTTGAAAGTTGTTTCACTCTGTCTTGTGAAGAGTGAATCAAACTTTCTTTCTATCAATCAGCAACTTTAAATTGATTAATCAAAAATGTAAGCACCCCTACTTAACACTAAGCAAGAGAATTCATGAATCACTTACTAGAGTAAGCTCATACCTTCAAAGGCTACTGCGACCTCCCATGGGCAGTGCTAGGCAAATTGAAAGTCTACAATTGGTTCCCGTAAAGTGGAGGAAGGGACAGGAAGGGACATGGAAAAGGGATTATAAAAAGTCCAGAATTTCCTGTCTGGTTAGACTACTTCTTTGGAAGACTTCACCTTTTGGATTTTTCCTTGGATCTTCTTCTTCTTGGGAGTTCATCTTTGGAGACTCTGCCTTGGTGAGCTGGGTGAGTAGCTGGTCTACCTTTCCTGGCTTCTGGAGAGATTGGTTCCAAAGAGGCCTTCTTTTCCTGGAGGAAGCTGAAGACACCACCAGGTCCTTTGGCTGAAAATTACGAAGCCCTTCCAAGGCTGAGCCAAACACAGGAGCAACACTTAGTGTGGTAGGTTAGACATTTTTCTATCTCTTCTTACATTTTTCCACTTTCACTCTTAACACCTCTTTGTAAATAAAGCTACTATAAAAGTCATTTTGACTTAAGCTATAATATTTTTAAATCAGTGACCACAATATTACTTTAGAACTTTCATATTAGCATAAAATACACACATTTTATATTCTTAAAGTCTCCTTGTTGGTTCTTTCACTCCTGTATTATTTTTGTGGCAATATTTTAATCTTGGTCAGAGAGGATTCTCATGGTGATGTAATGCTGCTCTGGATTACTACACTATCTTAATCCTATACATTTTAATCTCAGATATTTGCTTTGAATGATAAAAATTACTTATTAGTCTCTATCGTATTGCTATTTGTTGTAAATGAGTGTTATATTTAGAAGGCAAAAAGATAGAACCTAGTTGGTTAGGAGAATGGATGCAATTATATCTAAGATCTCCTTGAAACCATCTACTTCATTATGGAAAATATACATTTATAAAACCGTAACAAAATTTTTTTTCATTCTTAAATTGTGTCAAAATCATTAAAACTTTAAAATGTTATTTTCCAATAGGGAGAGCCTATCAAGATGAAACTACAAATGGGGTAAATGGTTCATGAAAACAATATATAGAGGAAATAATTTATCTTTGGTGTTGTCCCAAATAATTTCTACCTGAACTTTTTTCCTGTATACATTCTTGCATCAAATTTTTCTAGCCTTGCCATGCAAAGAATGAAACTGGTTTGGGATATGGATTCCTGGATAAATAGTGGTATCATAGACAGAAATAATGAAATTAAAAAGAAACACGAGTTGGGTAGAAGACACAAGTTAAGTGGGGAGACTTCAAAGTACTATTGGCATGTCTAAATTGAAATTCTAATTACTGGTGTGGACTCTGTAACTTAGGCTAGGGATGGACATTTGAAAATTATATGTATAGTGCTAGTAATTTGATCCATGTGAATATATCACATTTTTTAAAATTATTTTTATTGTAATGCAAAACACACTTCCATATTGATAAGAGTATACTCATACATAACCAAAGTCCCCAAATAATACCATAAATACATTAATCTGAAAGACAGTATGCTTTGATAGTTTTGATAGATCTGCAGCCATCTGACTCTAACAGTTCTTTCCCTGAAGGTGTATAGCGTTCCCCACCAGGATTGTCCCAGATCATTGCATTGCCAAGAGTAGCCAGATTTCACAGACAATCATCATTCAACATTGCTATCCCTGTGTACAATGTTTCGCCAATTTTGGTTATTTCTTTCTGCATCTGTTCCCACAGATCTTCCCAGCCTTTTCTGAAATTATCTTATAGCACAATAGGTTTCAATCACCAATATGTACTATAATTTGTTCAGCCATTCTCCAGTTGATGGACATCTATCCCCTCAATTTCTAATTTTGCCACTATAAAAAGAGTTGTTATAAATATTTTGTATAAATTAGTTCCTTTCCCCATTTTAAAATAATCTCTTTGATATACAGTAGTGATACTATAGGATCAAAGGGCATGCACAATTTTATAGGCTTTGGGGAATGGTTGGATCAGTTCACAATTCCACCAACAATGCATTAGTGTCCCAATTTTGCTACATCCCCTCCAACATTTATCATTTTCCTTTACTGCCATATAAATAACATTTCTAAGTGCAACAGGATACCAAAGGGAGATACGAATGGAGAAAAATATCACAGTGAAACACCACTGTTAAGAGTTAAGATAGGAAAATGCTATGAA
Organism: Gracilinanus agilis; assembly: GCF_016433145.1. Classification (NCBI taxonomy): domain Eukaryota; kingdom Metazoa; phylum Chordata; class Mammalia; order Didelphimorphia; family Didelphidae; genus Gracilinanus; species Gracilinanus agilis. The sequence continues at coordinate 252,426,846 of NC_058134.1, forward strand.
AAAAAGTTAAAGAAATACAATGAAAGAAAATTGGTAGTGTGATAGTGTCCAACAGGAGAGAGTAGTTGATAGTATAGAATGTTATAATGGAGGATGAGCTCTGATGAAAAGGTCATTACATTTTGTCATTGAGGAGATTGCTGAATCTATCAGTAATGACTTTTGAAAGAACAAGTTTGATAAAGTAATGATGTATAAGCCAAATCATAAGTGATTAGTGAGGATGTTGCGGTCTTGGGTAAGCACAGCTTTCTCAAGAAATTTGTCAGTAGTGGTATAAAAAGGAATAGATATCAATCTAGGACTGATTTTCAAAAAAATATTGTTGTGAGATGGAGGAAAGAGATAAGAAAAGTTTTGACTTGATTAGAAGGCTTCAGAGGAGATTTGTTTGTAATATTTTGTTTTATTTAGTTTTTGTTCAGAAATGGGGAGAATTGTTGCAGATGAATAGAAAGAAGTCAGATAAATGGGATTATTAATTATTTAAAAATATAAAGAATATCAATCATTAAATATGAATGAAGAAAAGGGAGTCTGTCTACTCATGGACCCATGGAAGGCTAAAAGGAGTAAAATCAAGTCAGTCAAGAAGTGACTCAATAAACATTTTAGCTTTGATGAGGTACCTACTCTTGGAGTAAAATTCCCATTTTCTCTGTCAGCAATGGCCTTTTCTAAACTCCCTTCTTCCTTTTTCTGCTTGTAACATTTGGCACTGTTTCTCCTCCCATCCTTTCTAGTTTCTCTCTTCTTTTGACTGTCACTGCCATCAGTATGTAAGGCCATCAATATAATATAACTAAAGTCTATGTAGATCATGGTTTTCCAAAATTAACCTTATCATTTCTAATAGCACAGTAGTATTCCATCGCAATCATAGCCACAACTTGTTTAACCATTCCCTAGTTGATGGGCCTCCCTTCAATTTCCAATTCTCTGCTACTACAAAGATAGTAGTTATAAATATTTAAGAACTTTTCTATATGTCTTCTTCTATCATTAGAATTAGGTCCATGAGGGCAGGAACTCTGTTTTGGAATCCCCAGTGATTGACATAATTCCAGGCACCTAGTAAACACTTGATGAATTCTCTGTGTCTGTCTATCTGTCCATCCATCTGTCTCTCTCTCTCTCTCTCTCTCTCTCTCTCTCTCTCTCTACCTTCTTTCCTTCTTCCTTTCCCCTCTTATTCCCTTCCTCAGACCCTTTCCTTCCTGCCTCTCTTTCCCTTCCTCTATTCCTGTCTTCCTGTCTTCCTACCTTCCTGACAAAATAATTTTCTAAAAGCTCAGGCTTTACTTTTCCTGGTTTCAAGTTTGTTCATTGGCTCATTATAACTAGCTCTAGGATAAAAGGGGAATAAATCTTCAGATTATCTCTTATGGTCCTTCATAGTCTGATTCCAGCCTTATTTTTGAGATATATTTCCCATGTCTCCCCTTCATGAGCTTTGTTCTGCTCCCATTGGCTAACTTGGTATCTCAACTCAGCCTTCCAGCTCTTGCTTCCATGCCTTTGTATAGGCTATCCCACATTCCTCCCCTCCTCTCTTATACCTCTTAGAATCCTTAGCTTAGCTTAGCTCAGATATCATTTTGGGGGAGAATCTCTTCTGACCTTCCTCTACATTAGCAGTTTCTCCCTCCTCAAATTATCATGTGTATTCATTTTGGCTTATATGTTGTAAATCCTAGTAGAATGCTAGTTTCTTAAAGGCAGGGTGACTTAATAATTTTTGTCTCTATGACCTCATTACATCCCAGGTAATACTGAGGAAAGGATAAAGAACTGGTCAAAGCAGGTCCACCCAGGATCAATACCAGCTCTTATTCTTCCTGGCTGTATGACTGTAGGGAAGTCGCTCAATCTCCCAGTTATCTGTGCAATTCTCTAGAATGATCATTTTCAGAGAAGGTACTTAACTGCATTGGTAGAGGGAATTTCATCACCCAGGATTTCTTTATACCAGTGAAATCATCATTCCTGTCCCAGTTCCCTATTTCTATCCCTAGTACCTAGCATAGTGCTTTATACATAGGTACCTTTTTAAAAAAGTGTATTAAATTGATTATCAAACTCTGGTTTACATCATCAGGAGTGATTATCATTTGTATTTTATACTTCTTTGAGTTTAATTTATTTAATAGGCCAAATTTTTAAGACCTTTAAAGATAGAGAAGAAGGAAGTAACATTTATATTGCACTTACTATGTGTTTGGTATTTTGAAAAGAGTTTTATTCATATTATCTCATTTAATCCTCACAAAAACCCTGGGAGATGGGTGCTACTATTATCCCCATTTTAGAGTTGAGGAAACTCTTATGGCAAAAACTGGGGTTAACTTATATATTTTATCTGGGTTCAGAGGAAGGGTGAGTAGGAGCCAGGAATGGGCAATAGGTTGGGACCTTACAAGCTGGGGAAATACAGTTTAATGAATGATTTGGGCAGCGGACAGGAGGGACAGTTGGATCCTAACTGCCACACTGATCCTCCTAGCCAGGGAATCTGTGAAACAAACAAGTGACTGGGTAATACAGGGACAAAAAGATTTATAAACACAGTGTTTTATAATGATTGAGGGTCAGGGATAATGGGAGAGAGGCCACACTGAATCTGACCACTAAAGACCACACGAGGGCTGGGAGAATGGGTTAATGCCTGCACTGCTCTAAACAGACGATTACAGACTAGAAGGGAAATGGGTCTCTCACAGAGTCATATCCACTTCTGCTCCTCTTAATGGTACAGGAAACAGGTCCACAGGAAGGTAAATCCAGGAGTGTTAATCAAGGAGCTTGTCTCAGACTGGGATGTCCACCATCCCAGCTAGATCTTCTTGCTCACTTGCTATTCCCTGGCAGGTCTTCCTTCTTAGTGATAACTCCACACTCCTAGGGCTCTTCACTGGGGCAGGTAAAGGCATTCACACCCTCTCCCTATCTCAGCTTTCCCCAGAGTCCTCAAGGGCAAACAGTTTTCATCCCTTCATTCCATTTAGAATGTCCATGGCTAGCAGCCAAAGCTTTTACCTGCTAAGTCTGCTTTCCTACTTTTAAAATCTATTTCCTATTACAAAACTGAAGCACAAACAAAGGTTATTTGAGTTGCCCAAGATCACACAGCTAGTATCTGAGGCTAGATTTGAATTCAAGGCTCCTAATTCCAAGAATAGCTTTCTAGTGTTAAGATTAAAATTATTTTAAGAAACTTGTTTTGGGTAAGAATATGTTTATTGATAAAGCTAACATTATAATTAATAATGCTATAGGTCAGATGCCCTCTCAAAATACCAAAAACCCTGAACACCCCTTAAGCAGATTTATAAATGATTCTGGAGATAATTAGTCAGCCCTTCCCTGAAACATCCCAAGACATCTGTAATTGCTAGGTAGCTAATTAGGAGGTGGTCCATCATCTATCCACCCCTCCCCATTCCTTGGTGATGGAGGATTTGGGAGGCTGGGACAGAATTCTTGTCTCATTTTTCTATTAAACAAATTCTGTTAGTAGGGAAGACATTCACTGGAATTCCTAAGAACTAAGAAAACTCAAAAAGCAGTAGACTGGAGGGCGTCTGTTATTCAAAACTCTGGCACCTTGACCCTCTCTATTATATAGACATTGACAGGGACCTAATCCTGGGCCCCGGTGAAGTAATTAACTTAGTGTATGAAAAATGAATTCTCACCCTATCCACTGTGCCACCAGCTGCAATAATATCAATATGTTAAATGCATTAATATATCCCACTTAAAAGAGCTTTAAGACTTCAAGGTTTTAGAAACTCAAAATGAAATCTAAATTTGAAATGTGAGTTGTCATTATTTTCCTGAGTGATTCTTTTTACATTTAGTAATAGCTCTGCTTTTTTCTTAGTAGAGTCCTTCTTCTGAAATCCTTTCCTATCATGGCATCAGGAGTCATTCTAGGTTTTCATGAATCTACCTGCTCTTTGATTTCTGACAAACACAAGTGTTTTTGCAGGGAGGAAAAGAGGAAGGTTGATTTTAAAGTGATATAGATATATATAATGTATATATACATGTATGTATGTATGTGTGTAAATTCTATTTAGTGTCTGGGAGTCATTGTGAGTTTCAGAATTTATTTAATATCTAAGTAATGTGATATGAAAATTTAAAATTCTGTTTTTGCTATAGTAGTATAATATATAACCACTAGAGGGCAATACATGAAAATGATTTGAAATAAAAGCTTCAAACTAAGCGTTTGGACTTGGATAGTTTAACTGTATAATATGTCTGCTAGCATGTATGTATATACACACACACACACACACACACACACATTTATTTATTTATTTATTTATTTGTTCATTCATTTATTTTTTGTTTGTTTGTTTGTTTATGCATATACACATTTGTATAATTTGTGTTGCACATACTTATACAAACATTTTCACTTTTGAATAAAGGATTGTATATTTTATTTGAACAAATAGGAATAAATCATTAATCTGTCTGTTTTCAGAAAGTAAAAGTTCAATCTTCCATTCTTCTCAGAATAATTAATTAAGCTCATTAAGATAAAGGGAGAAGCCTTAGAAGTGATTTATCATGACAAAGTAATTGTCAGTTAAGCAGACCAAGTCTTTGTTTTACTTTGTTAATGTAGCAGATACATAAGGACAAGCATCCTTCATTGTTTTTCCATACCTCAGCTCTTGTCTTTATCCCACAGTGTTAGCTCAGTTGCTCCCTATACTACTTACTGTCCAGGTAGACTAATGGTAGTTATTCCTTCTTTTATTTAAAGGAAGGAGACCCTTTCTGCCCACCAGAATGACTGGTTTCCTCATGCTTTTCAGGAGATTTTGCTTAACCTCTCCCCTCCCCAAGGTGATAGTGTGGTCTAGTATTTAACCCTGGGGGAATTACTCATTCACTCAGCTCCTTTCTCTTTTACTCAAATACTTTTCTTGAGAGGTGAAATCAACCTAAGTAAAGCATGGCTTCTGTACCTCAATGATAGGACAATTTAGGTGAAATAGTGGAAGGGGACAGACATACTGTGTCAAGACGGGAAGAATTCAGGGGCAGCTAGGCGGGCTCCGTGGATTGAGAGCTGGGCAGAGATACCTCCCAGGCATGTGATCCTAGTCACATTGCCTAGCCCTTACCACTCCTCTCTCTTGGATCCTTTACATCATATTGATTCTCAAATGGAAGGTAAGAGTTAGGGAAAGAAAAAAAAAAAGAGGGGAAAAGATCAAGATGCACCTGTACTATCAAAGGGTGGTTCAGTTTGTTATTTAGACATTTGCAAACTTACTGCTAACATTTCTCACATCTCTTTTACTTCACCATTTGCCCTTCCAACAAACAATGAGCCAAAAAAGAAAACAACTCAGAACAAGCCCTGACCTATGCATAAAAACTCAAAGTGGGTCAATGACTACTTCTTAGTAGTTATTGATGAGTCAGAGATCTACAGAGATATCTTTTATTTTTAATTTTTATTTAGAACATTTTTCCATGGTTACATGATTCATAATCCCTCCTCCCCTGCTCTCTAGCAGTTCCACTAGGTTATACTTATATCATTGTTGAAAACATATTTCTATGCTATTTGTATTTGCAGTAGAGTGATCTTTTAGCATCAAAACCCTAATTACATCCCTATCGCACTATGTGATTGAGCATATATTTTTCTAATTCATTTCTGGTTCCACAGTTCTTTCTCTCTACAGAGATATCTTCTCAGAGATAGATGCCCTTTGGCAATAGCGCCTTAATTCATGTCAATAATGCAATGTTCAAGACCTAATTCTGCTTTCCTTTTTTAAAATCTCATTGTTATTTGAGTTACTCTACCCATTTTACCAGAAGTATTGCATGATGAGTCAAACTGCTCATGAGAGCATTTCTATTTATACCCTAGCTTATTTCTAAGCACAGACAGGATGTACTCAAACTGCTTGATTCTACTATGTAGACTTAAGACTTATGTTTCATGGGCTATTTTTGACTCTCAAATACCTACTAGAATAATGGAGAATCTTGCTACATGATATATGCTCAAAAAGCAAAAAGCATTTATTCTTTCTCTTTCTCCTTCTCTTGCCAATCGTTATATTCTACTATCCATCAATCTACCCATCTATCCATCTATCTCCTCATCTATTTCTCCATTTATCCATCTACCCACTCACCCATCCAATCCATCTATCCAATCCATTTATCCAATCCATTTATCCAATCCATTTATCCATCCATCTATCTACCTTTCTTTCTTTCTTTCTTTCTTTCTTTCTTTCTTTCTTTCTTTCTTTCTTTCTTTCTTTCTTTCTTTCTTTCTTTCTTTCCTTCTTTCTTTCCTTCTTTCTTTCCTTCTTTCTTTCCTTCTTTCTTCCTTTTTTCCTTCCTTGTTTTTTTCTTTCCTTCTTTTCTTCTATCTGTCTCGCTCTTTCTTTCTCTGTCTCTGTTTCTTTGTCTCTGTCTCGGTCTTTCTGTCTCTCTAGCTGATCCTGAGCAACTCAATCTCTATTTGCCTCAATTTCATCAAATATAAAATGAAGATAATAACAGTAGCTACCTCATATTTTTGCTGTGAGGATCAGATCAGATAATATTTGTTAAGCACTTACCACTGTGCCTGGCATATGTAGTAGGCACCTTATAAGTCCTTATTTATAGAGATCCTGCTCTATAAACCAGAGATTTTCTGAGTGGCCTAGGGTGGTTGTCAGATGCAAAGAAAGAAACAGATTGGAAGCACGGCTTGTTAGCTCAAAGTGCTCCAAGGTACAATGGAGCCAAAAGTTTATTATATAGAAAGTTAAAGATCCCCTTCCCCCAAAAGCCCAAGAAAGTTTCCCATAATTACACAGTGCAGTATTTTTACTATAGTCAAAACAAAAGCCTTAGAAAGAAGCTTCAAGGTGTAGATTAAACCTATGCTAACTATAAACTATATGTGTTATCATTAAGGGAAGTCTGGGACATTTTGTTAGGATGGAAAGCCCCTGTATTTCTCAGCTTTGTTGGTATTAAACAATATTTTTGAGACCTATTAGTTTACTTTAATTCTGGGCAAAATGCCCCTGCTAAGGGTTTGGCCTTGGCTGTACCAAGCAGTTGCATTCCTGGCCAAAGGGGAACAGTATTAACCCTCCTCCTGCTGGATTACTGAGAGCTCAAAGGTTTTTCAATAAGACTATATTGCTTTTTAAAGAAAGGTGTGAATTATGAAAAGGAGTCAAAATAAGAATCTCAGATTTTTATCTCAGATAACCCATTCCAGTCTCAGACCTATTTTATAGGGAGAAAGGTCAACACATGGCTCTGCTGGTCTGTGTTGATCTTTTGATGGGGTTCAGATAAAAATATCTATTTGAGATTATAATTTCTCTTAATGGCTTCCTACATAATTCCCCCTTTTCTTTAAATTAAAATGTTTAGTTCACAGGAAAACTTTGAATAATGAAAGAAGTTATAAATTGGTTATAATCATCAGTTATAGCTGATCTGATAGGATTTGCAGATCACATTGTTTAATTACAGCTCTCTACACTTATTCTCTCCCTTACTCCTTTTTTCCGTCTTTCTTCTTTTCCCCTCTTTCTTCTTTCTGCATTCTTTTCCTCTTTTCTCATATCTATTATCAGATTTACTGTATTTTTTTCTTACCTAAACCCATAGAAGAGCTATAAAACCATATTGGTAACTCTTATACATGGCAAGAGAACTTACTCAAACTTTTAGGTTTCTGTCTTTTTATATGACAGTTAATTTTGAAAGCTCTTTCAGTCCTGTGTCTATAATGAAGATAAAAGGACTTCAGCCGTCACATAGTAGTTAAAGTAAAGAAAAATAAATGGCCTTAGGTGAGTGCATGAATTTTGTCACCTCAACTATAACATCATATTGGGAAAAAACAATAGTAAAAGGATAAAACCAATTAATATGTAGTCCAAAAGACCAAAGGTTGCTGTGAAGAAATCTTGAGCATGATTGGAAATTCTTGCCTCTGTAGGATGCTACAAAATCCTGCAGGAGAGTTTTGACAATTCATAACTATGTGGAGGAATCTTAATAAACAATGTAGGGTTAGAATATGAGTGGATTTGAGACTTCTTGATATTTCACAGTCACCAAAACCCCATCCAGTGGAAGATGATCATGCTATGAGTTGGGGCTCAGGATAAACTGAGGGTACCTGGCAGAGAAGGCTTTACTTTGCTTCATGAACTAGATATCTGTCCTTTAAGAAGTTCACAGGAAGCCAAGAGTCAGAATGACTGTTTGCCTCCAAGTGTGGTAATGAGACTTAAGAATATTTGGAAGCAATCACACATTAGGAAAGCTCCCCTGGGTCAGTTTGTACCTGAGGGAGGACAACAGTGAGTATAGCAAACTGGCAAATCATTTCCCACTTTGACTGTATTTCTTCTGCCACTCTCTCTTGTTTATGGTAACCTGTTACAAAAAAGGAATTAATGGAATCAACTTCCCTTGTTAATTTGTGCTTGTAAAGACAAGGAAGTAACCAATTCTCAAGCAAGGGTTAAAGTAAATCATAACTAGGTATTGTGGATAAAATCCTGGACTTACAGTAAGAGAGACCCAAGTTCAGATTCTTCCTTAGTCACTAAATAACTGTGTGATCTTTGGCAAGCACTTTAACTTCCTTAAACCAGTTTCCATATCTATACAATGGGTTACTAGGAAAAATTATGTGAGATAAGATATGCAAAGCACTTTACAAACAACAAAATATTATATCATTTCTAGCTCTTATCATCATCATCATCATCATCTCATTATTTGGTCCACTGCCCTAAGAAGTAGGAATAAGTCATTTATCCCTAACCAATATATGGTAATATCTTGAGCTTTACTACAGCTGAAGAAAAATTGCTTTTGATAAGTTGTAATTAAAAAAAAAGATAAGAAGGAAATTCAGACAGTTTTTTTTTTCTAAACCCTTACCTTCCATCTTAGAATCAACTGGGTATTGGTTCTAAGGCAGAAGAGTGATAAGGGCTAGGCAATGGGGGTTAAGTGACTTTCCCAGGGTCACACAGCTAGGAAGTGTCAGGTCAGATTTGAATCCAGGACCTCCTGTCTCTGAGCCTGACTCTCAATCCACTGAACCACCCAGATGATCCCCCCCCAGACAGTTTTTGAATCCCTAATTATCTAGAAATGCATTACTAACTTTAGTTTTGGGGAAATATTGAAAAGAGTTCAATGGCACTTCTAACTGTTATTGTATAGACTTGTAGTTCTTTATTGACATGGTGATAAGTTAGTTGTTTATGTTATGTATTGATTGAGATGTTTTGTACATGGTGGACTATAAGACTGAGCCAATAAACATTCATTTTATAGAAACACACATTTTAGTTTAATGCATGAGTCTCCAAGAAAGTATAGAGAGAACAGAGAAAAGAAGCTAAGATAGGATTTATTTATACACATTGCTAACCTATGTGATTCTGATGATGATCCAGCAAAGAAGACTGGGAAAAGATGGTCAGAGGAGGAGAATAACCTGTAGAAAGCAGTTTCGTAGTAATCCAGGTAAGACATAATGAAGGATTGGGCAGTACTGTCAGCTCTAATGGAGAGATTGAGATGGAAGAGGACAGAAAAAAGGCCATTCCATTTGGCAATTGAGAGGTCCTTGGTAACTTTTGGAAAGAGCAATTTTAGTTATTTAGCCCAGAAACAACTGAAAGTTTTAGTTTAATTGTGGATGTTAAGTGCTACTTCAGGAGCTGGCAAAGGAGTGTTAACCTAAAATTAGGATTGTTAACCTCAATTTAAATCCTAATACCTCCTTTAGCAGAAAATAAGATTGCTGACCTTTGCCTAAATAATCCTGCTGAACTGCATTTCATTATTAAAGCGCCACATACCTGCTCTAGGTAATTAGTGACCAAAAGAAGGAGACAGATTAAATGATTAAAATATTTCTTTTTAGACTGCATAGCATGCAGATTTTTTTTCTTTGTTTATCTATATTCACAATCTCTCAATTGTTGTTTTTTTAAACCCTCATCTTCTGTCTTGGAGTCCATACTGTGTATTGGCTCCAAGGCAGAAGAATGGTGAGGGTAAGCAATGGGGGTCAAGTGACTTGCCCAGGGTCACACAGCTGGGAAGTGTCTGAGGCCAGATTTGAACCTAGGGCCTCCTGTCTCTATGCCTGGCTCTTAATCCACTGAGCTATCCAGCTGCCCCCTCAATCTCTCAATTGTTAAGTATTTGGGCTCTCTATTCTCTCTCTTTTATTTCTCTTTCCAACTTTATCTGCTCACCTAAGATTTAATGGTCATCTCTGTACTAATGATTCTCAGATTGATATGTGAAGATTTGGTTTCTCTTCTGAGCTCTAGTTCTGTTTCTTTTTAAATTATTTCCCAAATTACACGTCAATACAATTTTAACGATTGCTTTCTGACATTTTGTAATCCATGTTCGCTCCCTCTCTCCTACCCCCTCCTGTCTCCCCAAGATGACAGGTAACATGATATATGATTATACATATCACATGATACATATTTCCATGTTTCTCACATTTGAAAGAAGACATAGCAATTACACTAGAGAAAAAAATCACGGAGGAAATGAAATAAAGAACTAAAATGCTTAAATTGGCCTTCAGACCCCATCAGTTTCTTCTGTGGCTGTGGATAGTCTTTTCTTTTAATCAGGGTTATCCCAGAGTTGTCCTGAATCCTTGCATTACAGATAAAAGTTAAGTCTTTCCCAGCTGATCCTCATACTTTTTTAGTTATTCTGTACTGTGCCTTCCTGGTTCTCCTCACTTCACTTTCCCCCACTTCTTATGTCTTTCCAGGTTTCATTTCTATTTCACAGACCAACTCTCAACCATTTCTAATTCGATGTCCGGTAGTATCTCAAACTCCACATTCTCAGGGGGGAAAAAAAAGCACAAACACACAAACCAGAAAACACCATTTTAATCTTCAAAATCTGTTTTGCTGAGCTTCTTTATTGTGAAGCATTAGTAGCAGAATGGAATTCAGCAACATTTTAGACCTGGGCCAGCAACCTTACTTCCTGCCAAAAGAGACAGGACTTAAACAGAGGTTAGCAATTTTAATTAGGTTAACACTCCTTTGCCAGGCAGTGAAGTAACATTTAATGTCAGCAATTAAACCTAAAGCTTGTTGTCATGGAGAGCACCACCATCCTTCTAGTCTCTCAGATTCCCAACCTTAACCTCAATGCATCCATCTCGCTTGCCCCCTATATCCAGTCAGATGTCTAGTCTTATTTTTATCTTGACATCTTTAACATCCATCTCCTTCTCTCCCTTCACTCATTCACCACCATAGTTTAGATCTTTAGTTCTTCTCTCAAGGACTACTGAAATACACTACTAGTTCATTTTGCTCACCCTGAGGCTCCCCTTTCCAATTCATCCTTCGCATAGCTCCCAAACAGAATGGCCTGAAAAACACAGATTTTAGGCATACAGTTACTCTCTTCAGTAAATTTCAGCTCCTCTACTCTCCCTCTAAGATAAAAATATAACATCCTCTGCCCACTAAAACACTTGACCATAAACTCCTTTGGTAGGCTTATTGCAGAATACTCCCCCATCCACAGACTTCTTTCCTTTTAAACTGGAAAGGTAATGATACCGTCAGTTTATGGTATAAGAAGACAGAAAACGTAAGGGTGGGGCTATTTTGGAAGGTCTTTGAATGTCAGAGGACCCTTTGGCTAGGAAAGAGAGAGGGGCCATTTGAAGTTGAAAAGGGAGAGAAAAAGAATATCAGAGTCTCACTGTAACTCTTTGCCAGCTTAATGGATTTGATCTGCAAGGAAGAAATAGTGTGCCCTGAGAATTCCTCAAAGAGAGATTTTCCATGAAAGCATAATGTAGTTATCAAGTTAACAATGGAGGAAATGTGCTAAGAATTACTTGTGAGCCAACATTCTTTGTTGTTAACCTTAGTCTAAGCCCTAACACCTGCTTTAGCAGAAAGCAAGCTCACTAACACCTCTTAACTCAAAATAGGTTATGCATCACAAGTTCTATGCCTTCAGATAAGAAGTAATAGTCTCCCACAAACAAAGTAAAATCTCTTCAAGTTGCCATGTCTTCAGTGCATATCCTGTACTTAGAGCAATTTTGACCACTGTTTAACTAAACAAAATTTCCGTATTGTATTCAGAATCTTATGGATGCCTAATGTTCTCTGTAACAGTTCAAAGACCAAGTAGGTTAAGGTAATTATCAACAGTTTGAGGATGAACAAACTATCTTATCTATGATGGTTGGATAATAGAAAAGAACGAATCCAGGAATGTTCATAATGATACTAAAATAGAAAGATCATACCTAGAGGTTAGGGACTAGAACTATAGTTTGAAGAATACTGGGAATTCCTGGTTGAGGGAGCTCCTATCAATATAGATTGGCATTTTGTTTGTAAAATTCAGTCTTTAGAGAGCTAGCTAGAGTGATAAGAAGTCAAATGACTTAGTTGTAATAACTTGCAATTTTTATCTGGTAATCCACAATTTTTATATGTACTTTGGCTTTCTTGGAATGTGATGTTCTCTCTCAGTACACACACACACACATACACACACACACACACACACACACACACACACTCCCATATTCAGACAATGCCATTTCAAGGGACACAAATAGAAATATTACTTTTGGAGTTGAACATCTTTACTTCTGTAATTCTGTCAACCATTAATGTCTAATCTAATCTAATCCTTTTTTATTTGCTAAAAATACTTTTTTTCTTTTAGGAAGGAATGAGTCACAATTGCAGTTATACTTACAATTACTACAGTTACAGTTAAATTTCATTCTCAGATAATAATGCTCATAATATTTTAGAAGGGAATAACATTATTAAACACCTATTATATACCAAGGGCTGTGCTGAGCACTTTACAGATTTCCTTCCTGCTCTTCACAGCAACCCTATAAGTGAAGTGCTATTATTATTTCCCCTTTGAAATGAATCCGATGTTGGATTTGTACTTAGGTTTTCCTGATTTCAGGAAGAGAATTCTTTCCATCGCAACATTGTCTCTTTAGCAACTTGATAATAGCATGCCAGGCTAGGAAAAGCTATAGCATCTCAATTTGGTTTTTAGTTGGAAAGGAATTCAGTGGCCATCTAAATCAAATTTATACCAAGGAGGAATCTTTTCAGGCTAAAATAATGACCCTCCATATAAAGATCACTAGGGAGAAGATCCTTTTACTTCCTGAGAAAGACCAGTTACTTCGGGACATTCTTGTCATTATGTTTTATTTTCTTGCTTGTTTGTTACTAAATCTACCTCTTTTTCATCATCTACTCATTGCTCCTAGTTCTTCCCTTTGGAAACAGAAATCTGAACTGTAATTTTTCTTCCACCTGACAGCCCTTCATATACCTAAACATAGCTGACATATCCTCCCACTAGTCTTCTCTTCTCCAGGCTAACCATCCCTAATTCCTTCAGCCAGTTCTCCTGAAATTATCTCTGTTCTCTTCACCATCTTAGCTGCCCTCCAGCTTATCAGTGCCCTACTTAAATTGTGATGCCCAGATTTGAACATGATATGCCAAATGTGATCTGATGAATAAGGAATGTTAGAGTTATCAACTCCTTATTTTTGGAAACCATGTTTCTTATAATCAAATCCAAGATTGTATTAGTTTTTAGGTGCCGTGTTACACCCATAATTCATATGGAGTTTGGAGCCCACTGAAACCCTATACTCTCCCCACTCCTGTCCCCAGAAACATTAGCTTCTCTACCTAGAACTTAGCAAGTTAATTTTTTTACATATGTAAGTTTTTGCATTTATGCCTAATGAATTTTGTCATATTAGACCTGGGGCTAGTGTCTAAAAATCTGTTCAGTTGCTAATGTTTTCATTCTTTAAAATCTTTATCTCTAAGACATGTTCCAGTTCTAAAATTCTGTAAGTCAGCTTATTGGGTAAAACTCGCTTGCAAACATTGCTCAGACTGCTTTTGAAATGGGTATATATTTGAAATACTACTAAATTATTTTTCTTAATATGTAAGGAAGAGCTATTTAATGTTCCTTAAGGACTTTGCAGAAAACCTTTAGCTTGGTATGAACATTCTATTCAATAAAAGAAAATGCTATCATTTGAGATTATAATTCTTAAACAGTGACCATCAACAAGGGAAAATATGGCAAAGTAGAACTAGAATTTTCCTAAAGTTAGAATTACTTGGGCTCAATTACATAAGTATTGTGACTTTAAACTAGTCTTCTTGCTTCTTAGTCCTCAAGGGAACTCAGTGAGAAAGAGAGCTGTAGAACAGTTGCTAATCTGTGCTGGCAGAGAGTGTCTTCTATCAAGATCTCCCTATGTTGTTCAAACAGGTCTAAATGTGAAACAAAAACATAAAAAAACACAGACATATAAATATTCTCACCCCAGTTTTATATACCTTGGCATAGTAAGTCTCCTATGTTTAAACCAAGGGGTAAGAAGAGGGAAGAAGTCTTAAGAAGGTTAGGTGTTGGTGGAAAAATGATCTAGTCATTTTGGAGAGCAATCTTGATTTATACCCAAAGAGTTATAAAACCATCTATATCTTTTAACCCAGTAATGCCATTATTAACTTTATTTCCCAAGGTGATCACAGGAAGAAGAAAAGAACCTATTCTAAAATATTTATAGCAGTTTTCTTTGTGGTGATAAAGAAGTGAATATTGAAGGGCTACTCATCAATTGGGAATGGCTAAACAAATTGTGGTATATTATTATGATGGCATACTACTGTACCATGAGAAAGGATAAGCAGGTTGATTATGAAAAAAGTGGAAAGACTTGCATGAAATTATGAACAGTGAAACAAGTAGAACCAAGAGAACATTGTATATAGTAACAGCAATATTGTTCAAAGAGGAACTGTGAATGCCTAAGCTATTCTAAGTAATATAATCATTCAAATCAGCTAAGAAAGATCCATAGAAACAAATGCTATCCTCCTCAAAAAGGAAAAAAATTATATATGGAAATATATTTTGTATGGTTCCACATATATATCTATGCTAAGTGTTAGCCTTCTCCAGTGAGGGTTTGGGAAGGAGAGAGGGAGACAACCCAGAACTCAAAATTCAACTAAGTAAATAAAAGGAGAAAAAGGGAGAAAAAGATAGATGAGTAAGGGAGGAGAGAGAGAGAGAATTGTTGACTCTAAATTCTGGGCCCAAGGTAAAAGAGCAGTGGCATTGAAGAGGTGAAGAAGGGTACATAATAAGCCTGAGAGATAACCTTTGAAAAGGCACAAAGATGAGTAATGGCTTGTCAGGTATGAAGGATAATAAGAAGGCTAGTTTGCCCCGATCACAGAAGGCTATTGATGTGTAATAAGCTTAAAGTTATGTGTTATGGGACCAAAGTGGAATGGAGAAAAACACAGGTTTGATGAGCAAAACCATGTTGTTTCCAGAATCAGTGGTGTTGTAGATTTGATTAATATTCTTAGAAGAAGAAAGAAAAGAAGATAAGAGTATGAAGTAAGAAGGAAAGGAAAGGACCCAGGCTGAGAGTAAGATAGGTGTAAAGCCTTGTTTGAAGCTGAGATTTGGGCCATGTTGTTATCAGAGTCAGGATGTCATCCATTCACCAAGCAGTCAAGCATGAGCCATTACTCTGGTTGGTTCCTAAACTGGATTATGTTCTTAAAGTGTTGCTCCAGGCATCTATAAGTGTGACCTGGGACTCATTGGTGGTATTTCCTTTTTAAAAGGGACAGATCCATTTTGAAAAGGAAAGATCTACCATCATTGTTAACAGAACACTCTTTCATATAAGTTCCATCATTCATGTAACTGTTATTTATTTGATGCCTATGAAGTTGGGTATTGGGCCACATTCTGCCTATGCAAAATCAAAAAATATTGTCTCTTTCTTCAATGAACTTATATTCAGTGGGAAGAAACAACATGCACACGTGTAAGTAATGGACAATAAAGATAAGGTCATTTTGAGAAGGGGCAACTGGGACCTGTTGAGGACAAGAAAGGACACATGTATGAGGAGGCATCTGAGCTGAAATTAGAAGAAAGCTACAAGGTGGTAAGAAATGGAGGTGAGAAGGGAATGCATTCCAGGCACGGGGGACAATCATATGTGCAAAGCATGAAGACAAGAGGTGGGGTGTCTTGTTTGAAGAACAAGAAGGGCAGTTTGACTGGGCTGTAGATGTAGAGTACATGAAAAGGAGTAAGTAGCATACAATAAGTCTTAACGGGTGCATCACCCATTGCTGTCCTCCTTTTGGGAGACTTATTATTCCATCTGTAAAAGAATGATGAAGGGAGGCATTCTCTGTGTCCTCCATCAGAAATTGCCACTAGGTAAGGAGATGTCCATCTGTAATTGCAGTATTGCCAAGGACAGCAAAGCTGGCAGGCCCTGAGCAGGTCCTTTGTGTGTTGGGGATTCAATTTGTATTGGCCTACTTTTGTTCTGTGCAGCAAAATCAAGTGTTGTTGGCGTGATGCATCAGGACTTTCCCCCCTGGTGACTGCCTGGGAGGGAAAAGAAACAAATTGGGGAATCCAGTAAAGTCACTGACAAAAGTTCCTACATTGCAAATTTAATTCAAGTCATTCAGTCAGGCAGTAGACAAGTATTTATTGCGTGCTTAATATGTACCAGGCTAAGTGCTAAGTGCCCGTGCTAAGTGCTGCAGGTTTGCAAAGCAAAACAACAAATAAATGGTTCTTGCCCTCAAGATTATTACATATCGTTAGAGGGGAGACAATATGTCAATAACTAGGTTTATACACATATGTACACAGAGATCAAGATGATTTGAAAGAGAAAGAGCCATCTAAGCCAGAGGGGAGTTAGTGGGACAGCACAGTGAAAGTTTCTTGCAGAGGATGAGATTCGAACCTAGTGTTCAAAGACAGCTGGGAAACACAGGTTGCGATTATAAGGCCAGGTATCATAGGCATGGGTACAACTTCTACAAAGGCACAGAGCAGGGGATGGAGGGTCCTGTTCTAGGAACTGCAAATAGCAAGCATTAAAAACATTTATGGTGTATCAGGAACTGTGTGTGGAGTTGGAGGTACAAAGACAACACAGTCTTTAAGAAGCTTACATTGTATTTGAAGGGAACAATATTTACATTTCAAAGCAAGCAGAGTAGAAAGAAAGTTATTTCTGGGGAAGTGGCCCAGATTTTATGTGAAGGTAGCCAACAGTGGCACTCAGGTGTGAGGGCTTTCCCTTAGGCATCCTTTAGCTCTGAGTGGCAAGGATTCTGAGGAGAATAATCAAGGAGATTGTCATACAGATGATATTTTTTAAAATGTCAATGTACTTTTTAATAATTACTTGCTTGTTTTTTAGCACTTTGCTATCCATCTTCTCTCCCACCAACCATTCCCTCCTCCCTGAGATCAGGCAGGTAAAAAATGATAGAGGTGGTACATGTATTACCATGCAATACATATTTCCATGTTCATCATGTTGTGAAAGATACATATCCCACTGGAGAAAATTTCATGAAAAAAAAAATGGTATGCTTCAATTTGTATTTAGATTCTAGGCTAGTGGCCAGCCTTTTTCATCAGGAATATTTTGGAGTTGTCCTGGATCCTTTCATTGCTGATAATCATTAAGTCATTCACAACTGATCATCATACCTTATCGCTGATGCTGTGTACAACTTCTGAAGTTCCTTCTAAACCTAACATTACTGTACATTCTTTTTAATGTAGGGCACAACCTGGTTTATAAGTCTATATACCTCTTTGATTTATTAGATCTTTGCACATGAATCTCGCAGGAGAAATTTTCCATAGTCTCCACCTGGACAATGTCATCACTGAGGAATTTCATGCTTATTGGAGAGGTTCCCATTGGGTCATTTTCAAAAATTAGATGTATCCACATTGTCTTTTTCAGTCTTAATTAGTATTAATGCAAAGTTCTCCATACTTTGGATTATCTAAATTTTACTTATACAGAAATGTTCACTCCATTTTTACTCTGTGCATGTGAAATGTGTTTATGGGTATATATGAAGCTAAAATAAACCAAAAGAAAACAGGGTGGAGAGGCTGAAATTGGAAATCTGACCTCAAAAACTTTTCAAGTTTTCAATGCTAAATCAGATCCATTCTGATTTTCTCATTAGAACTATACTAATATATAATATTGGGAGGATTGTGTGTGTGTGTGTGTGTGTGTGTGAGTGAGTGTGTGTGTGTGTGTTTAAAGACCAGACCAGTGTTATCACTGGAATAGGAAACTGAAAGGAAACCCCTGTCTTCCTACTAATGCATATCAATACCTGTTCTGGAATTTATAATATTAGAGAGATGCCTGAGAAAACTTAAAGCTTAAATGACTTGCCCAACATCATCCTAAACAATATATGTCTGAGGCAGGATCTAAACTCAGGTTCATTGTCCATTTATCTCAGTGCTTCTCTACAAAGTACTTCTGTCCCAATCTTTAAATTGTAGAGGTTAATGAAATATAATTTTAATAAATTATAGTGATGTGGTATACCTCAAATTTTGATAGCATCTGTAAATACTTTTCCTCATTCTTCATTATGAACTGTACATGGTGTTTCAGTTGTTTTTTTCCCTAATGTTTCTCTTAGTATCTGAGATGCTTTTATTGTTTCTGTTTCAATTCTCTGTGTAAATGGGGATTTCTTTCTTGAAGGTTCAGCATGGTACTGCTTTCCTAGCTCCACTTCCACTTAGTTTTATCTAGTATGTTAATCTCCTATTTGATTAAAATAGGTTGATAATGGATGCTATTGCTGGTTCATTATTATGCACAGTGTTTCTTACTGCTTCCTTCCTCCCCCCAAGAGAATAAGGGAAAAGCACACTTTCTTCCCATTTTTCTTTTTGAAAACAGTTTCATTGGTGCTTCTCAAAGAAAAGAGAATTGCCTCCTTATATCTAGATGGAACCTCACATTTGTATATTAATCCTAGTTTATTTTGTTAATTATTTTCGTGAAACATATAATTAACATTATGAATCTGACTTTTTTGGGTGGGGAAAGAGCATAAGCTATTTAATGGCAACAGTAATTGAATCACTAAATCCCTATTTTATTGATACCCATTTGTGTGGAAAATATTAGTTTTCTAGGTTATGAATATGTTTGGAAAATAATAACTGGAATTATGACACAATGAAAAGAACACAGACTCTGGAGCAAAGAGAACCTAGATTCTCTGAAGATTAGTAGCTCTAAGACTTCAGCAAGTGACTTAAAGTCCTTGGTTTACTAATTTATAAAGATGAGAAGATTGACTAAATTAGGAATCCTTAAATTTCGGATGATCTGTGAGCTTTTTTCATTATCTTGAACATTTTATCTCAATATAATTTATTTCCTTTGTAATTTGATGTATTTTATTTGTGCATTTAAAAAACTTTCTACCCACAGATTTCACCAGAATGCCCAAGGGGTCCACAACACATAAATAAAAATATTTAAAAAGCCCTGGTCAACTAAAAAATTAAAAAAGGGAACAAATTAGTGTAGGTCAAGGAGAAACAAAATCATTTGTGGGGGGAGGAATGACATGATTGTCTTAGAGAAACTTTGAGAGCTAAAATGAACAGAAACAATAACTTCAGCAAAAATGCAGGATAAAATAATCCCACAGGGGTCATTAGTGTTTCTGAAGGTCATGAACAAAACCCAGCAGAAAGAGAAAGAAAGGTCATTTTCTAAAGATCCAGAACATAAACTCCTTGGAAATCTATATATCAAAAGACACAAAGGAACTATATGAATATGGTAGAATTTCTTTTCATATGACCAATATGTTCTAAAACTCCTAATGTAAGTTGAAAATTATTCATAATAGTGAATCCATTATTTAATGTTATTTATTATATTAATATACCTAGGCATATATGATATAGGCTCATCAGAGACACCACCATCACTATTCTTGTTCATTGGGAGCCATTATTAATAAATAAATAGCATTAATGAAACAAAGAAAAGCACTGCTTTGGGGAGGAATTGACTTGTTATAAGCAAGAACTCCAGACAAAGACTGATATAAGATATAATATTTGGCACAAAACAAGGTAATTGTTCTTTTCAGAATTCTAATACTTCTAATACTTCTCCGGATTAGAAAAAACTTAATTGGACAAACTGCTTTGAGAATTATGTACTTGTGAAAATTGTGTTTATTTATCATGTAATTAAAATTTTATTTTATGTATTTTTCTTCATTTTTTTGAATGCCAATCAGCTATACCTTCATTCACATGTATTTAGTTTATGCACAATGAGGTCCTCTTGTATAACTACAAATACTCTTTACATGAATAAATTTAGATATAAACAATAGAAGAAATATTAATTTGGCATTGGTTGTCTGAGTCAATATAATAAAAATGGTAATACTTCCTCATTTAATTTAGTTATTTAGTACTACACCAATCAAACTATCAAAGGATTCTTTTATAAAGCTAGAAAAATAAAAATAAAATCCATCTATAAAAAAGATCAAGAATCTCAAGTAAAATAATGAGAAAAATGTGTAAAGCTATATCAGACCTCAAAATATACTTCTTATTAGTAATCATCTAAATTATTAGTGTCAAACTGAAAGAGAAATTCATACTGGCAGCATTTTGACTTAGAAAACTTCAAATTAATATTATCAATAATGTATTATATTTTGTTTATTTCATTTTTTCTTACATTTTAAATTTAATTCCTCACATATTTATATGAGATTCTAAAATACTTCAAGCATTTTAAAGAGGTTCTACACCCCTGATTTAAAACAGTTGGTACTAATTTGGTATAAATCAGTCACTGGAACACATTGTCCACAATATGCAAAAATATTAAATAGGCACAATAATCTAGTGTTTTATGAAATAGAAAAGATCATAGCTATTAGGATAAGAACTCACTATCTGACAAGATCTTCTGGGAAAACTAGAGAGCATTTTGGAAGAAAGTAGGTATAGAGCAGCATCTCACACTATATTCCAAGGTAAACTCCAAATTAGATACATACCTTAGATATAAAGAGTGACATCCCAAAGAAATTAAAGGAACAAGGGAGCAAATGCCTTTGAGATATATGGTTAAGGAAGAGTTCATGACTCACCAAAGGGTAGAGAAAACCACAGAAGAAAAATGGAGAATTTTGATCATTTTATTTGGTTTTATTTCTAAGGTATTTGGAACTGATTCAAGAATAAGATTGATTTCCCAGTTGATAAATGATCAAAGAATATGAACAGCTACTTTTCAGGGGACGAAATTAAAGATATCAATAGCCCCATGAAAAAATGCTCTAAATCACTATTAATTAGAGAAATGCAAACTAAAGCAATTCTGAGGTTTCATCTCATATACTTAGATTGATAGATCTGAACAAAAAAGAAAAATTACAAATGTTGAAAAGTCAGTGGGAAAATAGGTACATTAATACACTATCATTGAAAGTTTGAACTGGTTCAGGCATTCTATAAAACAATTTGGTACTCTACCCCAAAAATTACTAAACTGTGCTTCTAGGGCTACTACTCCTAACTCTGCCTCACAGAAGTCAAAGAAATAAATTAAAAGAACCTACTTGTATGACAACAACAATAACAACAAATACCTATTAACATCTACTATGTGCCTGGCACTGTGCTAAACATTAGGGAGATAAAGAGTAGTAAAAACATTCCCAGTCTTCTGGGAGCTTACAATCTAGTGGGGCACCATTGCAAACAACTGTATAAAAATGAAATATATTCATATAGGTACTTGGAGATAGATAGTCTCCTAGGGAAGGAACTATCATTAAGGAGAGGCTGGAAAAGGCTTCTTGCAAGAATGTGGAATTTTAGCTGAGCCCTGAAAAAATCCAGGGAGCACAGGAGCAGATATGAGAAGGAAGATTTTCCAAAGGTGGGAGCCAGCCAGGGAAAAATACTAGGGGTTGGGAAATGGAATGAAATATCAAAGATGTCATTTGTCCCTGGATCTTAAAGTACATGGAAGAGAGTAAAGCATAAGAAAAATGGAGAAATAGGAAGGAGTTATTACATTATGAGGGGCTTAAAAAAATCAAAGGGAGAGTCAATATTTGATCCTAGAGGTGATAGGGAGTCACTGATGTTTATTTAGGGATAGGATATGGTCAGACTTGGGCTTTAGGGAATTCAATTTAGTATTAGAATGGAGGATGAATTAGTCAAGAGACTTGAGGCAATGAAACCAAATAGAAGAATAGGACAATAGTCCTAATGAGAGGGGTTAAGAAAGACTGAGTTGACAACTTCCAGTTCCAAAAGACTATTGATGGAGAACTCATATTCAGCTACTCTACAGAAAATGAATTATTTAGCTGCAGATTTAAGTAGAAAGCTATTTGATGTAATCATAATACTGACTTTGTCTAATAAGGACTATTAAATATCTTTTAGCCTGAATCTAGCGAGAAACCATGAATTACATATGTATATCAATAATATATACACTAATATATGAAATATTGTTAAACATGTTGAGCTGCATTTTGCTCTACTGAAGTAAGTGCATTAAAAAAAACACCACAGTATGATAGTTATCTATGACTCCATAATTGTCATTAACACTGAGTCAATTTATCACAATTTTATCCCAATTGAGGATAATCATATTCAGAAAATCTTGCAGAAAATCATCTGGGTTGGATTGACTTTTCCCCACTCATATTTTCAATAAGAATAGTTCTTCATGTACTAACATCTTGTTCTAAAAAAGAAGATATTAGGGAGATATATACACACATATATAATAAATATATAGTCACTGGTTTATCTTCTTTTTTTTTCTCTGACTAATAATACAATTCATGAATTTTTGTTTTTTTTTTTAACAATTTCCTCAGATACATTGCAAATTGGTCTCTAGTTGTCTTCTAAATATATTACTTCCTTATGCTGAATTGAGGTCTATGAGCCTCTAAGTTTCTACCTACAGATCTACTTATCTAGCACATATTCCTTTTTCTCTCAACTCAAACAGCTTCTATACTAGTTCTGGTATTAGCAAGGTCTTAGAAAATTCCATTCTGACATAATCGATATCATGATTTTTGAAAAGATAAGAAAGCAAGGGAAAATGCTTTTGCAGAGGTTTGTGATTGACTCTGCTTAGCTGGGTTGGCTCATGCACAGAACTGAATAGAAAAGGTTCCGAAGAATGTAAGGAACGGATTTACAGAGACTCAAAGATTTGGGAGAGGGAATGTTCCTGACTCTTCTGGAGTTCGAAGGGATCTCTTCCTGCCTGGGTTAAAGGACTTTCTGTTGGAAGCCATTGGCCCTGTTCCTGAGACTTCTCCTGTCAACCATCCTGTCTCCGAGGGAGAAATCAGATCCATCTGGATCTCTCCTGTTTCCTTGACCTGATTCCTGTGTTCCATTTCAGCATTATTTAAGAAGCCAACCTGAGCCAAGAGATCTGTCTGTCTGAACCTGAGGTCTAGCCATGTTTGGCTGGACCCTCCAGCGTGACTTTGCCAATCCCTTCACTCAATCCAACCTGTCTATCCAACTGAACTATAGACTTACCAAGTATATTTGGGGGCCCAGTAGTCAGAAAGCTAGATAGGAATTTGGGGTTCAAGGCAGGCAGAGTAGACTAAGGAGTGTTAAGACCAGAAGACAGATCTGCAAGGATCTCACAGATTGGAGGGAGGAGATCACTTTAGTGATATGGGAAAATCCCTGGCCCTCCTTCCTTTCCCTGTGTTGAACTTTGTAATAAACCCATATTCTTTTATAAAAACCCAACTGCAGTCAGATTGCGTTTCAACAGACAATCAGGTGGTGGACCTACCAGACTGACCCACAGCCTGGTAGAGACAGAGCAACATACTTTCCTAGACTACCTTCTATCTAGGACAAGTAAGATACTTATTTCACTTTAGGGGAGGATATACAAACCATGGATTAAATAGTTGATTAAAACATGCAAAGAGCCCCTGGATTCAAAACAATTAAAAATAATTCCTCAAACTAAAAATTAGTATTATGAATATTTTGAGATAGTTTCATTCCCCCAAATAAAAACAAAGCACCCCAGTCTAATTTAAATTAATAAAAAATATTTAAATATCAGATTACAAAAATGTATGCCAACTAGTTAAACATCTTCTTGCTATTGTTTTCTACTTGGTACACCTGAGTTTATATTGCATTCTTTTTATTTTGCTTAAACCTGCTTGTGGCTGCCATTTTCATCAATCAGACTGTCAATGATAAAACATGCTTTTCAAATAATGGTCTTTTGGAATGGACCTCCATTCTTCAGCCTTATAGGCCCTTAGTCTCAGAACTGATATTTTAATATTGAACAGAACAGGACGTTTGCTCAGTCAGTATCGATCTGTGTTAGCTCGCTTTTTATATTCAGCAAATAGCTCTAAGCTATACTATGGAAGGCTTAATGGTCAGGACATTCAAGAATGGCCATTTTCTAAAGAAAATGTGAATTAGATTTTCTTTTCCAAGGTGTTTAAGTGATGGAATGTTTGCCTCTGTCCTCCATTAATGTAGAATATATATTTTTCAAAAATAGTCTATTTTATACATTAGGGTATTTATGCATGTGTATATGAATATGTGTATTTTTTCCTGCAATGTCCATGTTTTCCGTTTTATAAATGAAGATGAAAAGAGAGGTGATAGCCACAAAGTTGAAAGGAAGGGAATGGAAAGAAGAGAAAATCAAAGAATATTTAGAATTGTTATAATTGGAAATTTGAAAATCCCTTTCACTGGCCTTTTTTTTCCATATTTGGCATGATTCTTTACATTAGAAATAGCCTATGAGACTAGCTACTTTTAGAGAAAACATAAAAAAATAGATCAATACAAATGATAAAGGAAGAGGAATTAACTTGATTTGATTGTTTATTTGATTGCAAAGACAAAGAATGAATATGTATTCACATTTTAATCACCATCACCATTCCTTCAAGATTCCTACCCTTCCAAAAATAGCTAGAAACCATAATGAAGGGTTTTCCTTGCTATTTAAGGGGAAGGAAAGCTGTGCTTTTAGTTGTCTCAACCTCTCCCCACAATTAGATTGGTGTAACTTTATACAGTTCTATTACTTCTAAAAAGGAGTAATGCTCTGAGAATAGTAGGTATTGATGGAAACCTAAACTACCAAATGAATCTGCCCTCATCCGAAGGGATAGTAATCACTTTGCCTTCTCCTCACTTTGGGGCTGACTAAGCGAAATGTTGGTAATAGAAACACTATATGTAAGCCCTTTCCTTTAAAGCCAGAATCATAATTTCAGGGAACATTAAAAGGATTTTCCATGATCTGTGAAAATGGGGTACAGAGAGATTTTATGCCATTATGTCTTAAGGAGAGAATGGGACACATTAGTAGAATGTGAGTTACGAAGGATCTGGTTTATTGACTCAAGGGCTCTAATAGCATGTGCTCAGGAAAAAAAAGGATGTTGTTGTTCAGTCATTTTTCAGTTACATCTGACTTTTTGTAACCCCGTTTGGGGTTTTCTTGCAAAGATGCTGGAGTGAGATTTACCATTTCCTTTTCTAATTCATTTTATAGATGAAGAACTAAGGCAAATAGGGTTAAGTGATTTGCCCAGGATCATACAAGCTAGTAAGTATCTGAGACCAGATTTGAACTTATAAAGATTAGTCTTCCTGACTCCAGCCCCAGAACTATCCACTGTACCACTTAGCTGCTCATAGAAATGCATAGTGGCCTCAGTTGTGTTTTGTGGAATAAATTAAGACAAACAATTTAAGTTCTGTTTTTAAATTATATTTGGTAACTGACAGTCAGGATATTGGTGAAGAGTTTTTAAGAGTTACATCTGATTTTGTAGAACCACACTTCTTCAGTAGGAAAAGCCTTTTAATTCTAGTGATTTTTCTCTTCTTTCCTTTTTATCCTATATATCTCTTGCTTTGTTTATATTTGTTTGCATATTTTCATTCCTTGAAGGGCAGAAATTGTCTTTCATATCTTTTTGTACCCCTAGCACTTAGTATAATGCCTGGTACATGATATATGCTTAATAAATGTTTACTTATTGATTAATTGAAAACAAAAACTTTCAAAATGAAGATTGTGTTCCCTTCTAATATCAGGAAGTAGTATATTGAAGTATAATTAACATTCCTGTTTCCATTTTCCCCCCCTCCACTAAAGGGAGATTATAGTTGTCATTAACCATGAAATGTTAATATCTTCTAGCTACAAAAAACGGACACTTCCTATTTCACATGGTACAGGCCATGTCCAGTTCAACAAATTAGGTAACTGTCTCATATGGATAGAGAAGACCTAAAGCCTGGAAAATCTGAATTTTAGTCTTTCCTCAGACACATACTAGCTGTGTGATCATTAGGCAGTCCACTGAACTTCTTATTGGCCCTAGACAACTGTCAAGATTGAGACCTATATAGCACTACCTCTAAGAAACACTTATTGAGCTGTAAGTGTAAAAGATGTAAATTGAGGAATCATAGATATAACCAAGTCACAAGCTATATATTCAAGAAACTTCCAATCCAGCAAAGGAGAGAATATAAAATATAAGCACAGTGGCTATCTAATTAAATCTTAAATGTGTTAAATACTCCTGAAGCATTATAAAATCCTAAGAAAATGGAAGAAATTATTTGCCTCATCTGTCAAAGGAGAAAAAATATAGTAAAACAGTCCAGCTTTACTGAGGAGACATACAAATCACAATATGAAGGGCATTCAGAGACGATGGTAAAAACAGGTCAGGTTCAATGGGTCTCAGTTCCAATTTGTTTCACCCTGCCAGAGCCCTATAGGGAATGGTTCACCCCAACCAGGAAGATCTGCCAGGTTTTTAAAGAGTTATTATCTGGGTCTAGAGGTACTAGGTAATGGGAAAAAGGGAATAAATACCTGAGGACTGGCACTCTTTCATTCTGTGGGGAAAAAGAAGAATTTGGAGAAATTGGCCACCAGTCAATATTATAGCTGGTTCTACCACAAGGTCATTGAGGAATTTTTTTAATTTCTTTTTTTCCCATTTGGTGGGTACCGATACTTGAGTCATTACAGCTTAAGGGTATATATACACACCTACATAACATATATATATATATATAATATATATATATATGTATACATATATATATGTTTTTGATGTGTGTACAGCCAAATATGTTATATATAACCATACATGTCCCAAAAAGTAGACAACATAGAGAGAGATTTCATTATTTTTACCTTAAATGAGAGTCCAGATTTTATTGAGGAGGCAGCTCACTGTAAAAAACAAACAAATAAAAAACCAAACAGTCTGAGCTTTCTGGAACATGTAAATAATTACAAAATGATGAGCCTTCTGACCAGATGGAGGAGGTGGAGAACTGCAAGCTACCTCTCACAGCCAAATGGTCCAAATAGAAGAGAGATCCAGATAGACTGTAGACAAATGAATTATTTGCACTGCAAAAGATATGGTAAAAACTTAATTGTCCAATAGGATCACCCAACTGACCAAACTGATCACTTAGTTGAGGCAAGAAATTCTAAATATTTTATTTCAAACAGTAGTAGAAAGGAGAGTTTGGAGCTATCTCATTTTTCATTGACGTGGTGATGATATAATATATATACAATCAGGATTATAGAAAAAGTAATTTCCATGATCACCTCTTAATTAGTTCAATCTAATTGATATTTACCAAACAAAAATGTTGGGGTGTATATAGCACTTTCATTATTCCATTGAACCTTTCAGTTTAATTCAGCAAGCACTTCTTATCTTGCATCTAGATTATTTAGTTGATAAGGCATGGACTCAAGAAGACATGAATTCAAATTTGGTCTCAGACACTTGCTTTGTGACTCTGAGCAAGTCACTTAATCCTGTTTGCCTCTGTTTCCTTATCTGAAAAATGAGCTGGAAAAGGAAATGGAAAACCATTCTAGTATCTTTGCCAAGAGAACCCCAAAAGGGATAACAAAGAGTGGAGTTGACTTAAAAACCACTGAACAACAATAAAATGTAATAAGTACTAGACAGGGTGCTTGAAGAACAAAAACAAAAAACTAATGTTTCTTATCCTGAAGAAGCTTTCTTTCCTCAGAAAGGATATAACTTGGAGATAAATATGTACACATAAAAAGAGGAAGTATGTTATAGTGGATAATACTAGAGTCATGAAGACCTGAGTTCATCTTACCCAATGAGCTAAGAACTGAAAGAAAATAAGTATTTTAAGAGGCAGAGATAAAGGAGTACATTCGAGTCATGGGGAATACACTTGTAGGGGGATGGAAAATAAAATAGCAAATTCAGTGAAAAGTTGTTAGTCCAGCCTGGTTGAAATAGAGCATGTGTGAGAGTGTTGTAAAGTGTCTGATAAGATACATCGAAGTAAAATTGTGGAATATATGAAAAACTTGCCTAAAAAGGTTGGATTTTATTTTAAAGTTAATAGGGAGCATCTAAAGGAGAGGCCAGGCAATATATTATGATTATTGTTTTTACTGTTCAGTGAGAGTTGGTGAACAGGGAAAAGCTTAGAAGATGGAGAGATGAGTTAGACAGTTGACTGAATTATAGAACCAGATGGTTAAGAAGCCATTAAATTTAATCTCCTCATTTCATCACTGAGTAACTGAGACCCAGAAAGGCAAGGCTAGATGATTTGCTTAGGGTCATATATCTTTGAAATAATTGAGTGCAGAATTTGAACTCAAGTCATTCTGACAAGTTCAGAATTCTTACCAACTGGCCAACCTCCCTTTGATAGCAATATTCCAGTCGAGGTGATAATTGTCTGAATTAGTGTGTTAGTTATGTGAGTAGAAAGAAGAAAACAAAAATTGGAGCTAGAATTGACAAATATTTGGGAATTGATTTAATTTTGGTTGTGATAGTGTCATGCTGAGTGCATTTATCTTAGCTGTTTGGGAGGCTGATGATCTCAGGAAGCTTTTGGGAAAAGGAAGGTATAGAGGCAAAAAAATGATGATTTCTATTTTGAATGCACTGAGTTTGAACCCATAAGTAAACATACTGAGTTTGGGATTCCAAGACCAAAAGTTATCAAGTGTGAAGGGTGGTCAGTAAAATCAAAAGCTGAATCAAAGTCAAGTTCAATTCACAAGGATTTGAGAAGGGATTGGCTAGTGAAGAAATGTTATGAGGATTGCGTTTTTGCTGGGCACTAACTAATAGAAAGGACTCCATATTTTACTTCTGATTGACCTGATTAGGTATTTGGAGGTTTCTACCTGCCCAATATTGATTTGATCATCTCTGTTTAAGTAAGGATTAAGAATCTCAGTGGATTAAAATCAGCTGATCAAACACCAAATCCAGGTATGTTTAGTTAGTAAAATTTCCTCATCATAATGCCCTTGTTGTCAATAAGGGCAGGTCCCAGTTCAGAGCACTGAAGGTCCCTCTCACACTCACTCTTGGTGAGTTGTCCCAGCAACAGCCATCAGTGCAGAGACCCAGACATCTGGGGTCTTCATCAAGATGCTCGTCACTCTGTACACTCAAGCCACTATTTGTTTATGTGCCCGTGGGATTCTAGTGTGGCAGAATTGTACAGCTGCATGCCTGTGTGTGGTAAACTGCTAGAACTGTGATCCTTTGAGGGCTTATGTTCCTTCTGGTCTTTACCCAAGTTCTCCTCACATCAGCAAAAGTTAAAACTTTCCAGAAGCATAATGCTGAAAGAGAAGTTAGAAATAATGTATTTTTATTATTCCTATTGTTGTTTTAGGAGAGACCTTGTTATACCTCAGCAATAGAAAAATAATGGAGTGATGCAAATCCTATTTAGCTTTTAATTTTTTTAATTTTCCAATTGAACCTTGGTAAGTGAAAAAGACTACCTCTTCCTCAGAGACAAAAATACAAACAAGAAAAAGGATAAGAAAAGAAATAAAGAGGTTTTGAGGAAAGAGTTAGGAAAAGTGAGAGAACTCATGAAAGATAGCCATGATTTTTCCAGTAAAGTGTTTATTGTTTGAGAAAAACCATGTTAGGAAAGAACTTGAAAATCAGGTTTAGAATGCTCACTTCTGGCAGTGTGAAAGACTCAATCAGTGAATAGTAAATCGGTTTCTGCCAGGTGATGCAAGGGTGCAGTGAAGATTGCCAGTTATGCAAATTTCTTTCTCTCTTTAAAAAAAATTACTTTGCATTGTAGAATCATCAACTCTGTGTTGGTTCTAAGGCAGAAGAGCAATAAGGGCTAGGCAATAGGGTTGTGACTTGCCTAGGGGCACAGAGTTAGAAAGTTTATGAGGGTGGATTTGAACCCAGGACCTCCCATCTCTAAGCCTGTCTCTCAATCCAATGAGTCACTTAACTGTATGTTATGTGACTTTCTTCACCAGCTTCAATTATTTATAAGCAGAGAAGTATAAAAGGATTATGGCGGGGCAATCCTGGACTGAGAATTAGAAGAGAATCAATGGTAGCTAGAACAAGAGGGCCAGACTGGAATAGAAGTGGCATTACACATTTCTGAATTTAAGAGGAAATATGAATATTTATAGTTTTATGATAGACTTGTGCAGTGCAGTAGCCTTGGATATGGTTTCTCTCAACTCCATCATGATAATTAAGTACCAAAGCTGATAGCTGGGGGAAAATAATATAAGTATATCTGTAATTTATGTTCACTTGAATACGACTCTTAATTCCATTCTGCATGGCATACTCATCAACAAACTTCAAAAATGTAAATGGATCAAATAATTTTAAGTGTGTAATTTTATCCAGTTAAAGTGCTGTATTCAGGGCAGCATAATTATCAATAATTTACTGTCATCGTGGAACCATGTAGCATGTCGTGTATTGCTGTGGTGAGTGCTTATCTAAATATTTGTCGTAGTGCAATTAGTGCTAGTTGTGGAGTCCTGAGACTCAGATTTCAATCTTAAGAGTTCCAAATTCTGGTAAGACCCAGGCAATCTATAAAATGAAACACATCAGAGATGTCAAACTTACCTACTACTCAACACACTCCGGATACACAGATTAAAATGTAATTTGGAAATATTTAACAAAATAAATGAAAGATATAATGGAAAAAAGATCATGTTAGTGTGTGGTTTTTCTCTAAGTCAGTACCCCATCCACAGGGATCCTTATGTGTGGTTTTATGATCTCCTTATATATTATTGCCCTCTTTCCTATCTGAGTTTTACACTATAGGACTAGG
Source organism: Gracilinanus agilis (assembly GCF_016433145.1). NCBI lineage: Eukaryota > Metazoa > Chordata > Mammalia > Didelphimorphia > Didelphidae > Gracilinanus > Gracilinanus agilis. The sequence continues at coordinate 252,458,094 of NC_058134.1, forward strand.
TAACCTCAAAAGTCCCTTCTATCCCCAAAGTTTATTAAGAACTTTTGTGAAAGGCATTCTATGGAAAGGTTCTGAAGGTTAAAGGTAATACCAATGAAAAAAGAGCTTAGTAAAATGAGAAAATTGGATTGGATGACTTCTGAATTCCCTCACAGCTCTGACTATGATGTACTAATAAAGTGATTATAAATATATAAGGCCAAAGTGTGGAAGGGATTAAGCATTTATATAGCAACTACTACATGCCTTGCACTCTACAAATCTCATTTAATCCTAAAAAAGTCCTACAAGGCAGATGATATTACTAGACCTTTTTCACATCTGGGGAAACTGAGAAAGAGATTAAATGACTTGCACAGAACTACAGACTGATTGAAGTGATTGAGACTTGTTTTGAATTCAGATTGTCTTTATTCCAGACCCAGCACTCAATCCATTTGCACGATCTAGCTTCCTCTAATCACCTACATATCATAGTGATAGATAATGTGAATTTTCAGGGTGTCAGGTACTATATAGCATTTCATAAGTAGGCTTAACGGCGATAAGAACAGAAAGGTAACCCCCCACACAAAGTTTTGAATGCTATTTCTCAAGGTTAAGTTTTGTTAATAAGGGTTTAAAGATTCACTACAAAGTAGAAAGATCTCTGTTCTTGGAATTCACATTTACTCATAGTACTGCTGAGACATGTCATCTCATATTTCTGAGGCTTAATTTCTTCATCTGTAAAATAGGGATAATAATACCTCACAGTTGAGAAAATCAAATGAGATAAATGTAAAATGCTTTTCAGGACTTAAAGTACTATATAAATGCTAATCATCATCATTATTACTCAAAAATCTTAGTTAACTTTCTGCATAAGATTCGGCTGACATATTTCTTTTTTTGATGACTAAGTAAAATCTTCCTTGACCAAGATGTACTTTGGGATCTTTTGGCCACTTTGTTATAGAGACTGAAATCCCCAAATTGATGGATTTATATCAAATAAACTTTTAATGAAATTAATATAATCTGTTTATGTCCTTTCCTTTATTCATATCCTTTTTGTTATTAACTTTCAAATAGGCCAAGATTGGTTTACTTATATCATCTTCTGGGTTTCTCATTTTTATTTTTCAGGTTTGTACATTTGTATTAATTTAGATAGATGCTCTAAAAAGTCAGTATGGAAAGAACTAAATCAGGAATAAATTCCACATAAGAAATGAGTCATTTCTTATGTGTTAAATAATACCATTCTTTGCTATTTTATATTGGACAAGTTCAGAGCCTACCAAATCTTTTCTCTAAGAAAGTATACATGCAGTCATGTGTGTATAAGCTTCCAGATAAACTTCATTTTGTTACTTATTTCATTTCCTGTGCTTGAACTATATATGCTGTTTGCTGTCCTCACCTTTCCCTCTATTTCCATTGAGGTCACTGAATATCACACTATATTTCAAATTAATTTAGAGAAAGTTAATATGTTCTTTGAAATAATTCTCTACCTTTTCATCCTTTTTATATTTTTAATAGAAGAATATTTTTTCGTGACTATTTCTTTACATATTATTAGTATAAACACTCCAACATAAGATGATCAAATGCCCCCAAAATAATATTCCTTCTTGCCTTTGGGTACTCAGTTCAATTCAGTTATTTATCTGCCTAACCAAGGAGAACTTGGGATCCATCATCCAATTTAGTGAAAAATTCCTGTTTTTTCCTGGTTTTATTTATGGTGAAAATGTCAATATTGATAAAAATAAATTTTCTCTATTTATATATCTTTTCTTTGAGTATTGGAGAAAGGACCCTATGTTTTAGCAGGGGCCCTGACATTTGAAATAGCTAAATTAATTTCATAGATGGTCCCAAAATTATTTCATAGTTTCGTCCTTGTTTTATTCTCCACTACTCTGGCATCATTACCATAGTAGTAGGTGGGAACTATACAGAATTGATAGTCATTTTAAAATGTTCTTTATTTTCTGGGTTGCTAAACCAAAAGACAAAAAGATTACATCCTGTCACTCATTCTAATTATTTAGACTGGTCCTCAAAAAGAATACTCCATCTACTATCAGAACTATGCCATAATGCATTTCAGCATGGTAGAGTTTGTTAGAGCTTGAGTCATGTCCACACTGTAATGCAGTATCAGTGTTGGATGTTCATAAAGAAGACATAAAAGTAAAAAAAAAAAACAACATAAAACTAACCAGTATGAGTTCTGAGAACTATATACACACACATGAATTTCTGAATATTAAACACAACTTCTTCAAGGATATGTGATTTTATTAATATAAGGTACTTCTCCCCAGTGTAGGACAGTCACCTTGTCTACGTTGGTCATTTTCTATAGTTTCTATAGCCAAAGATAATCATCACTTTGGATCCAGCTTGATAATTAGTTTCTCCAAACTTAAGTAGTCTGGTCGTTGGCCAACAGATGCAAAGTCTCTCACTGGACTCTTTTTGATCCTCTCCAGTTTGGCAGGTCTAGCATAGCCTTTGGAATTAGACCAGGATGAAGCATTGGCATAGGATATCAAAACTTAATGATAACAGTTTACCTTGAGTGACCCTTCAAGCTAGGAAAAGTATCATAATTATTGGGATAGGATACTAGCTTTAGAGCTAAGTGAGGGATCTTAGATGCCATCTAGTCATCCATTTGTTTTATATATGAGAAAACAAAAGCCCAGATAGGTTAAATTACTTGTTTAAGATGTGGTTAATATATTCAGTGATCTTTCTTCTTCCTCAGACTGGCTTCCTGAGAGTTTGTTTGAAGAGGCTTTGAATTATCTCCCAACATACTTTCTCACCCTATATATTACTAGAAAATTTTCCTTTTGAATTTCATCCTTTTGGATTAAAAGTCCTGTGCTTCTTTCTATGAGTCTTCTGTTAAAATGCATATATACTTGGGAAGGGTAATATTATTAGCAACTTGTATCCATTAGTACTTTTCAACCTGAACACAACTTTATGTAGTGTTTTAGAGTGCTTTTGTAGCAAAAGCCCATGAGATAGCTAATGAAAGTGTAATTATCCCCATTTTACAGATGGGAAAACCAGCTCAGACAAGTTAAAGAACTTGCTCAAAGTTATACACTATGTGATGAAAACAGTCAAGTTCAGGCCTTTGAACTGCATATTCAATATTCTTTCCATAACATTTCATTGGCTCATGATTTAATATGTAGTAACCGAGCAGCACTTAATGCAGAAATAAATCAATGAATTAATCAGCAAATGTTTATTAAATTCCAGTTAGGCATCAAGCACTTTGCTGGAGGCTTATGGAAAATACAGGAGAGGTATAAGGCAGAGTCACTGAACTCATTGAACTCAAGAGTTTAAAGTTGAATTGGAGGGATGGTGTGAACAATAGCAAACACTATTTGGTAAAAATTCCAAAGAGACAAATTTAAGCTTGCCATCAGGAGGAAAGGCTTTCTAACAATTAAAGCTTTCTGTTGTTCATATAGGTCCTTTAAAAAGTGGTATGTTGGTCCTCCTTGGAATTATTAGAGAAGAGACTGAATAATCACTTGTAGTTGTGTTACAGTAATGATTTTTTGTGTGTGTACTATTTGGAAGGAGCAGTATGGTTCAGTAGATAGAGCACTGACTTTGGGATAAGGAAAATTTATTTTCATGAATTCAGATCTAGCATCAGATAGTTGCAAGCTATGTGACCCTGGGCAAGTTACTTAACCTGTTTGCCTCAGTTTCCTCATCTGTAAAATGACCTGGAAAATAAAATCATAAACCACTTTGGTATTTTTGTCAAGAAAGTCAGAAGTCATGAAGAGTCAGAAACAATTGAAATGATTGAAAAAATAAACCATAGATTTTAAGACATCACTTTGGAGATTTCGTACAACTTTCAAATTCAGTGATTCTAAGTGAAGTGTGACTATTAAAAATCCTGAGAGACTGAGTTCTGGATAAGAAATCAATCCATTGATCAGGCTAGCAATGATCATTAAATTAATTGATCATTGATTTCTCTCATTGATTAAAGCAAAAAAATTCATCCTCGTGAATTTATTACAATTTTGGAAGCTTGTTATTCAACCCTTCCCTAGACATCTTAAGACATCCTTAATTGGTGAAGAGCTAATGAGGAAGTGGTCTACCATTCTCTTACTTCCTCCCTAATTCCTTCCTTCATGATAGAAAACCACATGTCTGGTCCTAAGATCAGATTCTGTCTGGGTGAAGAGTGTCAATGTCCATTTACTCCAGTGGAGACTTTAAGACTAGTTCTTGCTGCTTGCAGACTATCTGGTCCAAGCTAGTTTTTATTTACCATACTCTTGCTTTTCAATCACCTTACACCCTACAATGGGAGATACTCTAGGCTGCAAGCATTGCTTGAATTTGTTTGGAATGAAGAAATGAGTAAAGAGATTTGAAGGACAAACGTGAGTCTCAATTCAATATATTAGAAATAAATCTCTTCTTGCAAGAATTTTGTTTTCCGTTTCAAGAATCATCACTGTAAAAGAACAGAAAATGTCAGTACCATGTATTAGCCCATCTCTTTACCCTTGCGGGGTGTATAGGTGTTAGGGGAGGATGTGAAGAGGCAAAAAAAAAAAGAAAAGAAAATTATCAAAAGTTTTTATTTCTTTAAGTGCAGAAGGCAAATTTATATCTTTTGCTACATTATTTTACCCAATCATGGCTCTATTTCTAGTCAGGTTTTTAATGTCATATATATATTGCATCAACCTTTAAGCCTCCTGTTTTTTTTAATCTATTTTCGTTTGGTGTGATCTATTGCATTGAATTCCATCTTCATAATGAGAAAGACCTGACATCAAATCCTACATCCTATACACACTGACTGGGTGAGCCTGGGCACATGACCTAAACTTTTAGGGTCTCAGATAATTCTCTAAGACTCTAAGTTGCAGAATATTAGCTGATCTGCATTGGTAGAGAGAATTTTCTCATCTAAAACTCCTAACACTCATAAAAATTATAGGTTCAAACCAAAGAGGTTTCATTTTATGTCCCTTGGAACTGGGGAAAAATTAAGTCATTCTAATTATGGGGTACAACAGTGAGATCAGCAGAGGTAGGGTCACTGTGCCTATACGTGTGATCATATCTGCCAATCCATTTCATCCTTTTCCTCCCAAATGGGACAAAATGTTCAGTACAGGGAGAACTAGATAAACAACATTGAATCTAATTTAAAACATTATAATTGCATTTGTGTGGTGTCTTGATTCTTTTCCGCAGTATCCCTTCTCTCATTTCTTTTCAATGATGCTATGTTCTATTTATTTAGTTTAGTTTTATATTTATTTTATTTTAATAGCAAATTTACACATAAGTTTTGCAAATTTATATGATTCATGTTGGCTCCCTTCTGTCCTCCCCCTCATGGAGTTGATAAGCAATTCAATCTGGGTTGTACATATTATCACTCAAAACATATTTTCATATTATTCATTTTTTCAAGTGAGTAATCTCATAAAACCAAAACCCCAAATCATATACCCAAATAAAGAAGTTATAAATCATATGTTTTCTTCTGCATTTATATTTAAACAGTTCTTTCTCTAGAGGTGGATAGCATTCTTTTTCATTAGTCCCTCAGAATTGGGCTGGATCATTATATTGCTGTTAGTGTGGCTATATTTTTAGAATGAACTCATTATTTTCAAAAAGATACTTATTGTGTTAATGTAAATCATAATAAATTAATGGAAACATGTTTCTACAAGTTATTTTTTGTTAGCATTTTTATTTAGGAGGTATCAGAATTCTACTGTAAATAAAACTTTTACCTGTGCACTTTCTTCATGGAGAAGATACAAAAACAAAGGATTTTATTATGGTTAATAGGGAAGTTCCTCGGGGAGAAAAGAAGGTCTAACTGAACTTTTTTCCAGGAATTTCAATGGCATTTGTCTTTGATCATATTCATGAAACCATTTTTATGTCCTGAACGTATTTCTAGAACTAGCAATAGGGATAAGTAACTTAGGCATCCTCCACCATGTAAGTGAGTAAAAGGAAGGAAACTTTTAAACATATATGTGTATATATATATATATATACATATATATATACATACATACATACATATTTTAATGCTGAAAAATTGTGAATTCTGTATTTTGTGATCAGTCAAGTCAAATGTATTGTTGTGCCACTGTATAAAGTCTGTCAGACAGTAATGCCCCGGGGGCACAATTTTCAAACCTTGCCTACAGCACACACATGCCTCCAGCTAACATTATATGAGAAAAGATAAATCTGTGACCAGAGGAGTAGTTTGAAGAAATAGAAAAACTGAACAACAGTCAAAAGGAAGAAGAAAAATATTTTTGGTATGGCTATCACCATGAGGCAAAAGGATGGTGTGATTTATTCACTTGTCCAAGTAAGCATTAATAATCAAGAGTTAGTTTTCAGTAGAAGTAATTGTGTGAGAGGACAGAAGAGGACTAAGAACATATATTAATCATTAACTAAACATTTATTTTAAGTGTCATTTTATGTTTATCTTAAGAGCGCTACTTATTTTTTGGTTGTTTGGTTTTCTTAGTAATCACAGTGATAAAGAAGAAATTCCTCCAAAAGGAATTTTAATAGTGCCTAGGATATTGTTATTTTAGTTGGGTCCAACTCTTTGTGACTTCATTTCGGTTTTTCTTGGCAAAGAGCCTAGAGTGGTTTGCCATTTGCTTCTCAAGCTCATTTTAGAGGGGAGGAAACTGAGGGTTAAATGACTTGCCCAGGGTCACATAGCTAGAAAGTATCAGGCCAAACTTAAACTCAAGAAGCTGAGGGATACTTAATGAGAAACTAATTCAGGTTCCCCCAGTTCATTTACGTAATCCTTATTCGTCCAGCTATATGAACAGAAAGTTAGAATGATTTGGAGGAGAGGGTACCAAAAAGAAAAACATGTGGAAAAGGATTTTAAAAAGTTAAAAAGAGAGAAAAGGCAAAAGACAAAATGAAATGGAATTTTGTGATATTTATTAAGAATGCTTTTTTTAGAAGTATGGAACATACATGCTTAAAAATCTCTTTTTGGGGATCTCCTATAGAATAATATTAATTTTAGAGAGGTTAGAAATATATATCTCAAAGACAGAAAAATATACCACATAGTTTCTGGAAAACTCATTCTATTTAAGATAAGAAGAAAGGTAGATAATTCCCAGTTGGAGGCTGCTAGATCCTTGCTAACATATGTTGGATTTTTAAAAGTAGAGATTGAGTTTAGGGTGGAGCACATTCTAGTTACATTTTGCAACTTTTATGACCATGGTGGAAAAATGCCATGTACAAAAAATCATTAATTAATTTTTTAAAAATAAAGAAACAGTAAAATGCCATGATCGCCTGTAGAAAGAAAGAGAAAAGCTCACAAAATGTCTTTTGAGTTCATGGCAATATTTAGCAGCTTGGGAACAGGACTTGTTTGTCTTTCAAAATAAGCAGTCAGTTAGAAACTGCTTTCAAATATATATGCTCATTAAGCAACTGGCTTTTTTTATGCCATCTCAAAATGTTGGCAAAAATTAAAAAGTATAAAACTTGTACAAGTGCAAGATGTGGGTGGACGTAACTCGAAAACAATTTAAGTGAAAAGTTTGAGTAGTTGGGCAACTCATTATTAGTCAGCATACTATGAAGTGCCAGAAGAAGTAAGAGAGATAAAGTGTCCAAATCTAGGTGACTGATAGTTCTGCAGGACTCTGATGTGATGGGACCACATCTGGAGTATGTCCTGTGTATGTCATAGTCTAAGGATTCATTGATGAGCTGGAGCACTTCCAAAGGAGATTTCAGCAAGTACCCATTAAGAATCTAGTGTGGATAAAATGCTGGACACTAAGCATTTCAGATATATACAAAATCTAGATAAAATATCATCCCTATTCTTATTTTATATAATATGTGTATGTATACACACACACACACACACACACACACATACACATACACACATTGAGATGATCTGGTGAAGTGAGTACTGAATCTGGAATTAGGAAGATTATAATTCACATTTTATTTTAGAAATATATTGGTTGTATGACCATGGACAAGTCACTTAACTTTTCTCAATTATAATTTCATCATATGTAAAATGGGAGTGTACTAGCATTTGCCTAGGGATGGATGGTAGTCAGGAAAATCTGAGTTCATCTATGACCTCAAACTTTTACTAGCTATATGACACACTGGGCAAGTCACTTTACCTCTGTTTACTTCAGTTTCCTCAGTTGTAGAGTGAGGATAATAATTACATCTACTTTCCATAGCATGAATATAAAATGAGATATTTTTAAAGTGCTTAATAAGGACCTGGCACCTAGTTGTTACTACTACTACTACTGCTACTACTACTTAACTCAAAGGTAAAAAATAGGTAATGGACACCTAGGTGGCAGAGTAAATAGAGTACTGGCTCTGGAGCCAGGAACCCCTATCTTCTTGAATTCAAATATGGCCTCAGATACTTACTAGCTATGTGATCCTGGAAAAGTGACAACCTTGATTGTCTCAATTTTCTCATCTGTAAAATGAGTTGGAGAAGGAAATAATGCAGCCCTCCAGTATTTTTGCCAAGAAAACCCTAAATGGGTCATGATGAGTTGGACACAATTAAAAAAAATTACTGGATAAAACAAAAAAGAAATGTAATAATAAATAGTAATATAATTAAAAGGTAAAAATAAAGGATGTTGTGAGAATCAAGTGAGATAACTTATGTTAAGTTCATCTTTTTATTTTTTAACTTAAAATTTTTCTTTCAATTACATGTAGAACAATTTTTGACAATTTTTTTCTGACATTTTATGATCAGATTCTTTCTTTCTTTCCCTCATTTCTCCCCCATTCCTAAGGTGGTAAACAGTCTGATATAGGTTATTCCAGTGTTTTATGTATTACATATTTCCACACTCTTCATGCTATGACAGAAGACACATATCACACATAAAATAAAAAATGCTTGAAGGAAATAAAGTGAAAGATGGCATGCTTTTTCTGTATCCAGATTCCAGCAGTTCCTTATGTTGTTAATCTTAAAATGTATGGGTGGGGGGAGTGCTATGTGTGGAGTGTCCCAAAAGCCTATTTAAAAAACATTAATATTTTACTTTTTGCCAATTACATGTGAAAACAGTTTTAATCCTTTGTCTTTCTTTTATAGTTTTGAGAACTAATTTCTCTCCCAGTCCCTCTCATTAAGAAGACAGGCAATTTGATAAACTTTATACTTGTTCAATCACGTAAAACATATTTCCATATTAGTCCTATTGTCAAAGAAAACAGAAAAAAAAGAAATTTAAAAAATAGTGTGATTTGATCTTCATTCAGATTTCATCACTTCTCTAAAAGTGGATAATACTTTCACCATAAGCCCTTCAGAACTACCTTAGATAATTCTATTGCTGAGAATAGTTGTCATTCACAGTTGATCACTGTACAGTATTGCATTTACTGTATATGAGTCTTCTGGTTGGTTCTGTTCACTTCACTATGTATCAGTTCATCTAAGTCTTCTTAGATTGTTTTCTGAAAGTTTCCTGCTTGTCATTTATTCTAGCAAAGTAGTATTCCATCACATCCCATTTTTATTTAAACATGAATGAGGCTGTAATAGACTAAATTGTTTTCAGCAAAAAAAAAAAATTCTACTAAACCTTTAGGACCTTCTATACATACCAGCTATTACTATTATCTGGTAGTGGAATATAACACAGATCATTGTATTTGCCTCTTTTTTCATTTATATAGTTAACTCAATCAGATGTTTCCTTTACCAAAGATGAACAGTGTCTCCGCTACAACCTTTAGTCTTAGAGACTTGCCAGAGGGCTCTGACAGGTGATACAGCCAGTATTTTTCAAAAACATCACTTGAACCCAGGTCTTCTTGCTTCAAAGGTCTGCTGTCTCTCTACTGCGCCACACCCTCTTTAAAAGGGCGACTCCAACAAGAGATGATGATAAAAATCACAAAAATAGACATAACAGTTTAAATGTACAAAATGCTTCATCTGCTCCTTTGATCCTTTCAACAAACAGCACTCAGTGCCATGTGCCATGGATAATACTATCCCAAATGAAGAAGGAAATTGAGGCTAGGGAAAGGCTAAGTGATTGGTAGTTAGTCATGTTGCTAGAGAGTGTGGCAAGGAGAGTGATGATAAAACCTCGAGGGCCATGTGTCTGGAAGAACAATGCTCTCTCCGTTACCCCAAACTATATTATGATAAGTATAACAACAACAGCAAAAAAAAAAAGTATAACTGTGAAGATGAGGTCTAAGGGAGATTTCATGATAAAAGTGACCTTTGAGCATAAGAAAGAGTTAGAAGACCCCAAATGTGATTGTGAAGAGTCAGACATGACTGAAACAACTAAATAACATAAGAAACATCCTTCATGTGACTATCAGAAATTTGATAACATGTGAGGCATGGATTGAAAGGGGAATCACAGAAAGGGTGGATATATAAGAAAAAGCATTCATGTGCCCAGCACGATAACAAGGGATTTGAAAATATTGCTATTTTTCTCACAATAACCCCAGAAGGAATGGGATATTATTGTTCCTATTTTACATTTGAGGCAACTGAGATGGACAGATTAACTAATTTGGCTAACATCAAACAACTTCTTATTTTACATTTATCCCTATGGCATTTAATCTGTTTGAATTCTGACTTTGCTCTAGGGTGACAAGATCTTTTTAGAGGCTGAAAACATCATCCAAAGTGTGAGCTCTCCCGCCAAGCACTGTGTCATTTTAAAATTTGATGAACATGCCATCTATGCCTTTATCCAAGGCACTGTTGAAAGTGTTCAACAACATAGTACAAAACATAGATTTCTAGGGATTTCTACTGGAAACTTTCTGCCATTCTAGGATTGCACCATTATCTTTTATTCTTTAAGTCTAGTAATTAAACCCAGTTTAAAAGATATATCCCAATCATATATAGTCTGTATCTCTCAATATTCTTCATAAATAATATGAAATACCTAGTTACAGCTTTTAATAAAATCTGCATAAGTTATATCAAGATGGTTTCCCTTATCTACTGGTTTAGTAATCTTGTCAAAAAAAGAAATGAGGTTTGGTTTTGGAGACCTGTTCTTGATGAAACAATGTTGACTTTCTATAACTGTTGCTCCTCTTTCTAGATAATTGCCACAATCATTTGAAGGATCTATTATAGAAAAGTTACTTAACTAAAGTTTGCAGACTGAGTTCTCTTTGCTTTTTTGAAAATCGAGATGACATTTTCCATTCTCCAATTTTATACTATCTCTCTTTTCCCACAATATTTCATATATCTCTCATATTGTCTCCAAAATAAAATTAGCCTATTCTTTCAATACATGGGGATATGGATCATGTGGGCCAGGTATTTCACATCTGTTATAAGGGTTTTCAAACCCTTATAGATTATTGGTATGTTATGGTATTACCAATACTAGTGTCTAAGGTATTACCAATACTACTATGGTAGTACCAATACTAGTGTGGACAGGCTGTTGGTTTGACTTTTGAGAAAGATGGCTTTTCAGAGCAGTTCAAAGAATTCCAGCTCAGGCCAATATATAAAAATATAATTTTATTATGGGTGAAAAACTAAAGGAAGGGATAGTAAAAGGAAACAGGTAGAAAGGAAATTCTTATAATATATAAGTCCCTAAACTAATAAATCTTACTAAAACTGCCCAACCAAACCTGATCCGCAAGGACTATCTTCTTCCTCAGAGTGGAGGCTATCCTCTCTTCCTAATTTATCTAAAATCTCAAAACACTTATCTAACTATCCTATCCTAAATTATAAATTTATAAATGAGAAAAATAAATTAGGTTTCTCTTCTTTGATGTCTGGTTGAAAAATACAGCTTAGAATCTACACAGCCTTTTCCACTCACACAGCAATCCTGCTGGGCTTGCACTGGTATTTGACCCAACAATCTCCTTCACTTGTTCAAGCTGATAGATGAATTTTAGATGTGAAAAACTGAGATTTTTCCAACTTTGCTGAGCAATTCTTAGGACCTCCTTTCAGAAGAGGGTCAGCCCAGAGAGTGAGTCTATTGTGTTAGCTGTCTCTCAGCGAACCTTGGGAAAATTATTTTACCCATAATCCATCTCTGAGATTCTACTCAGATTTGAAGAAACCCAACTTATAACTCTCTCTTATATCTTATCATACTACTAAACTCTATTTCCTAATGAACTCTTAATAATTAACAAATAATTCTCTACACATCTATTGGAGAAGCAAGTTCTCCCTTACTATCTCTTTACTTATTTTGAGTGCCAACAGTTTATTAGTCAATTTTGTTCTTCAATTTCTAGTATGAAAGCCATTCGTCTTGGTAAATCCTTGGCAATGATGATGGAAATGAAATAAGAACTGAGCATCCTTGTATACACACCCTTTGTTGTCCATTATCATGGTTATATCTATCTCAAACAAATGTTCTATACATTATTTGATCCTCTTCTTTTCTCAGTGTTGCTAAAACATCCCTCCTTATTGTCCTTAGCTTCCTTCACGAACCCACTTATTCTGAGTCCTAGTATTCCTGACTTGTATGTCTCTTTCTGCATATTGTGTCCATCTTCTCTATGTTAAAAGGTTAGTGGGTTAGTGGCATGGATAAGTCCATTGGAGGCAAAGTTGGTCATTACTCTTATCCAAGTTAAATCGATTGCAATTGTTTTATTTATAGTGTTTTCCTTATATTAATTTTTTCTAATTTTTGTTTCATACTGGCTATGATTAACACTATGGTGGGATGTTGGCATATCTCAAACAAGTAGGTACAGTATGCCTAAAATTAGGATAAGCAGTTTGGATTTTCCTATGATATTCAGAGATCTCGCTTTCATTGCATGATTGAACTGTACAACTTGAAGGGATCTATTTTATAGCTGAACACTACTGCCTTAAGTTAATTCTACTCTCAAGGTAGCAGAAATAGATAGAAATCTAATTTCCCAAGGTAATGACTCTAGGCTTGAAGGCAGTGACCTCCACACTTTGTTATTGTTGCATTGTTTTTCAGTTGTTTCCAACTCTTCACCACCTTATTTGGGATATTCTTGACAATTTGTATACATATCATCTCTTTTATATGTTATGTCTATATGTGTTGTGTAATAATAATTATATTTTTATCAAATTTACCCCAAAATTGAAGTTTAACAGTGAGATAAAATTGAAGTAATATTTTATCCCAGAGCCAGAAGAGAACCACTGCCTTTTATTGAGAAGGGTTGTGACATGCAACAACTTCCATTTTAGGAAAGTCACTTGGGGTACCTTTTTGGAAGATTCATTTTAGTGGAGGAAAATTCAAGACAGAACAGAAAGATGCATTAGGAATCTCTTGCAATATTCCAGAAAGCTAGGTCTATGTGAACTAGGGTTTTAACTGTTTGAGTAGAGATCCAAGATATTTGAAAAAAAATTTAAATAACAGTTTTTGGCAACTGATTGAATAAGTGAGGGGAGCAAGACTGAGAATTAGAAGAAGACACCAAGCCTGGATAATCTGGATAGTGAAGAATGGTGGTATGCCCTAACAGAAACATAGAAGTTCTTAATAGTAGAGAGGGTTTGAAGGGTAAGCTAATATAATAAAATCTATGATCCCAACCATCCATGTCCTCTAATCTTGTGAAACTCACTCTATCTCCTCGAAACAAAAGGAGAGGGAGGCGATTCTTGCACATCTTCCACTGCTCTAGCATAGTCTCTCCTCCCTCTCCTTGTTGTGCCTGTGAGGCAATCTAGGTATAAATGGGAATATCCTGGGAAGTTGGAGGAAAGGGTTTTGGATTTTGTTTGAGTACCTTCTGGCACCCTGTCTACATTATAGTGTAACTGCTCTGAAGAGCGAGGGACTAGTGGAGAAATAGAGAATTTGGGAACGTGCACTTCCAAAGGTCAAGAAATGGGGAAATGATTTGGATTAGAGACAGAGTGATTATTTTAGAGATAGACCAAGCAACATGGAGGATAGGGTGCAATCCATTTTCTCCACCACCAAATATCTTGGATGGTGTACTTCTTTGGATCATATCGTGGGCATTCAGGGCTAGTGTCCCATATTGGGAACAGATGAGGTAAACCTCAGATCTTTTTAGAATTTTAGTCTTATGTTTTCTACTTCTGTGGCAGCAGTGAGGATAATTAAGGAAGAATGCCTTAGGACTACTTTCATCTCCTCATTTTCTTAAATGGTCATCAGAGATGCATAGAAGAAATAATAACAGCAACAATAGTTGAAGCCCATGGCACAACGGAAAGAATTCTGTTTTTAGAGTCAGAGGACCTGGCTTCAAATCCAGCTGCTGCCATTCACTACCTGTGTAAACTTGGGCTATAGTCATGGCTCTTAAGAGACTCAGTTTCCTTATGTGTTAAATGAAGGGTTAAGATTAAATGGCCTCTGAGGTTGCTCCAAGCTCTAAACCCATCAACTGAGAGATCTCTATTGCTTTTTTCAGATTGCCTTACTTATATTGCTTCATTTGAGTGTCACAAAATTCTATTAGATATTACGATTATTATTATCCCTATTTTACAGGGGAGGAAATTGAGCCTTAGAGAAATGAAGTGTTGCCATGATTAAGCTGATATTTATTAGGACACAGCTAGTGGCAGAGGCAGTTATTCTTGACAATCAAGTCCTACCTCTCTTAAAAATGAATGCTTTGTAGTTGTCTTTTCATGAAAATCTGGGTTAAATTTATAGCATGTGTGAGTGTGTGTATACACAGGCCTACACAAAAGTGTGCACACATATATGCTATCATTAACCCTAGTTAATGAATAAGGAATAACATACTGTTATTTGTCTACACTATAGGATAAAAGCCATAATTTATATATATATTCCACACACACACACACACACACATATATATATATATATATATATATATATTTTGTTATTATTCAATCATTTCCAATTCTTCATAAACTTAATAGAGGTTTTCTTGGCAAAGATAATAGAGTGGTTTGCCATTTTCTTCTCCAGATCATTTTATAGATGAGAAGATTGAGACATAAAGAGTTAAGTGACTTGCCTAGGGTCACACAGCTAGTAAGTGTCTGATAACAGATTTGAATTCTGGAAGATGAGTCTTCCTAACTTCAAGTCCATTACTCTATCCACTGAACCACCAAATGTCCTTGTGTGTATCTACATGTGTGTATGCACCCCCCATGTATACACAGACATATATGTTCATATATAAAATTAGAATTCTGTTTTTAAACATTCTAGATTCTTTCAAAATATTTTTTCATTGTACCATGTTGCCATATATGCATTCAAAGTAATGGAAAAACAGATGTTTTGAGTTAAGATTTGAATCGCAAATTTTTATTGAATTAAGTGAGTAACTATTGAAAAACACACTTTTTTGTCACACATTGTTCCCATTTCAATCTTGACATGAGAGGCCTAGCTGAAGAGACTGTGTTTTTAAAGTCAAAATAAGCATGCCTCTTGGTTTGAGATTTTTCAAAGCTGTTATAAAAATTATTGTGTTGTTTTGAACTTATATATATTTTCTGCATGCAGGCAGGGGATATTTTGGACAAACTGAAAGCTGCATGAGAATATAGAAAATAGCTTAGAGCAAAAGATACTTGGAGTTATACTAGTTAGAAATTTACATTCTCATGCTTATCAGGAGATTTTTAGAGTTATGCCCCGAGCATGCATTTTTCAAAAAGACTATTTATAAGACTAGGTAGCAAAGTGGTTAAATGGTGTGGCTAAGGATTCAGGAAGTCCTGGGTTCAAATAGTGAGTCATGAATAAGTTAAATAAATTCACTTAGTTTCAAACAACCCTCTAATACTACTGTAGTCAGTCAATCAACAGGAATTTATTTGTTATCTACTAAGAGTTAGTACCTATTCTAAGTTCTAAGGATAACACAGTTCTTGCCCTCCAGGAGCATATATTCAATTGGAGGAGATAACATGCAGATAATCATGTACCTATAAGATATATAGGGATAAAATGGAAGATAATGTCAGGGAGTCTGGACTTGCAGTGGGCAGAACTGGGAAAGACCCCCTGCCAGAAGGTGGGATTTAAGCTTGAGTATTGAGGACAGGAGATGGAAGTGAGTGAAGCAGTTGTTTATGACCATCATCAGTGTTAACACTGAAAGTTCCCTTCACTGCTGAAATCATAGGTTTGGAATAAAAAAAATATTACTATTGTTGTTGTGGTTAGCTAAATTACATATGACATTATAAGATTTATTGAAGTACTTTGAATATTTGATCATCACAAAAATATAAAATTCTACAGAGATTATGTCTGTGTTTCAAATTCATATTCTAGAGCTCAGTTGGTTTGCCTGAGTTGCTTAAAGTCATGCAGTAAGTGGAGATATAATTCAAATCATTTTCAAGGCCCTTTTTATGGGGAGACTTGAAGAAGGAAAATGTGGATCTGTGAAAGAGAAGCAAAGAATTAGCAGAATACAAGATAGGAGGCAGAGGAAGGTTCTCAGATGGAGGGGGAGAAAGAAGGATAAAAGGAAAAAAGAAAGACTATGTCTCCAAGGTAGTACTTTGCATGTCTCACTTTTAAAATTTCTGTAACTAGCTTTATGTAATTTGAGAAAACAATCTTCTTTCACTTCTGACAATTGATACAGAAGAAAAAATGAGCTCTAGAGTGAAGGACCTGGGTTCAAATCAACACTTCTGAAATTTTCTATTACTGTGACCCTGGCAAAATCAATTAACTTCCCTGGACCTAAGTTTCCTCATTGGTATCTTCCAGTTCTACTTCCATGGTTCTTTGGACAGGTGAACAGGCTATATAGTCTTTAGAACTTGATTACTAATGAATAGGTAGTCATTGTGGGATAGACGATAAGACTTTCTTTATTGTGGATAAATTTCTAAGGGAGAAATACTGTATTTCAGATATCCTTCTCTTTTTGTGTCAAAGCAAAGAAAATTTCAAATTTTATTCTCATTTATTTTGGGTTAAGAGGTGACAGTAGGGTTTAGATGAGAAATGCTAGCTTTCCTTCTTGTTGAATTGCCAGTTGCTACAAAAATATCAAAAAAGTTAAGTTCAGATGCCATGTTGTAGATCTCAGATGAAAGATCATTTGTATCTATATTTCAGCCATAAGAAATTTCCACATTAATTGGAGGTCAAAGAAGTAACAGGTTGACTTAAGTAGGGCCTCATTGGGTGATATAATCAGAATTTCATGAAATTGATCACCAGTCAAAACATTTAGGAAGTTCTTTTGCCTTTTGGTATAAGGAGACTAAAAAGGAGTGGGCCATTCTTCTGAATCATTTTAGATGGTTCAGTAGATAAGAATACTTGATAGGGAGTTAGGAAATTCAGCCTCAGACACTTATTATTTTTGGGAACTTGGACAAGCCCTTTTACCTTTACCTACCTCATTTCTGAAATGAGGAAAATGATAGCACCTATTTCTCAGGATGTTGCAGAGATAAAATGTTATATTTGTAAATCTTATAGAGATTGTTCTTCATGAATCATGTAACCATGGAAAAATATTCTTAATAAATAAATAATTTAAAAGATTGTTCTTATCCTTATTCTTATTCTTACTCTTATTATTCTTTTCTCTTACAAATAAGGCCTCTGCCTTATATGTTTTTCTGCCATTGTTTCATCATTTATCCTATAAGCTCATGTTTACATGGTGCTTTTCAAGTGATAATAGTTCTCTGAACTGGATAACGCAATAATTCAATGATTATTCCCTTTTACAGATTTGGGAAATGAAGTTTAAAGTAATTGTGACTTAGTCACTTGACCAACAAATGACAAATCAAGGCTTGAAGCCAGTCTCCTGACTAAAATTTTTCATTTTACCACACAAGAAGAATCCCATTGGTCCAGAAGCTTGAGAATTTTTATGTAAAATATATTTCTTACCTGTATAAATAAAAATCTAGGTGGCAAGGCTTTGCTTTGGGGATTAACAGAGTTTGGAGGCTGACAATTAGCCATAGTGAGATGGATTCTCCAATATGGAATATACAGTACTGGTTTACCAAGTACTAATAGAACACTTGCAACCTTTGTTTTTTCCCCTTGCCATTGCCTTGATACATTTTAGGAAGAAGTTCAGTCCAATTTAAGGAACATTTATTAAATCTTTACTCAGCGCCAGACACTGCTTGGTTCTGGGAGATACAAAGGCAAAAATAAAAATCATCAAGGAGCTTACTAGCTGCTCTTTGTTGAGAGGTAGATTTATAAAAAAAAATTTATAAATTTTATAATAAAAAACCTTTATAAAAATCAAAGAAGCAAAATGTGGTTTTAAATTAGACTGTTTTGTTCATCCAGAGTAAAGGACAGATTCTATGCAAATTAAAAAAATGGCTATCAGGACTGGGCCTTTGATTTCTTCTATAAGGAACTCATAGTGAGACAATTCACTTTATTAGTGACAGCCAATAGCTATGAAATTTATAATTTTAAAGAGCCACGTAGACTTTTAAGCTAAAAGACTTCTTACAGGGTTATACAACCAATGTGAGTCAGACGTAGAGCTTGAAACCAAGGACAGATTTCTATCCACCATGCCTTGCTAACACACCTACACCCATACCCCCACACCACACATGCATCCATCCCACTTACAGAGATTACAAAGTACTTAATATATACATTCTTTGTCATCTGGGGTTCACAACAATCTTGTGAAGTAGTTACTAAAGAATTCCTCATTCCCATTCTTGTCTTCTTGTCTTCAGTTCTGGCACTCTATGAGGAGCTCTTTATTCTGTGATAAAGATCCCTCCCTCCCTAAATTAATTTTCCTACATTCTGCTTATTAATTTTGCACACGCCTACTCATCCAAGAAGCTTACCTGTGCTGTGGTGATTAACTAACAGTGAACCAAATAAGTGTCATCTTGTCATAAACTGAGAAAATATGGTAGAATGTTTTCTATTTTGAAAGTTTTGGATCCTTAGATTTATTAAAACTGGGCATGTGTTCTTAGCATATGATGACAAAAAGTGGCCAAGAAGGCTATGAAATGAGCAAGGTCAGAGTTGTTTAAGCAGTGTAGAGATGTTTCATTATCATAAACCTTTTTGGCCAACAGGACAACCATACACATGTTTTGGGTGACATTACATTTGTTAGGATCTGAGTTCTCTATTAAAAAGAGTGAGTGAAAAAATGATGGCTTGAGCAATGAAATATGAGTACATTATACAGTTAAAGCAATGACCATGGATTGTTTAACTTTAATTCAAGTAATAGCAATGACTTGGTATCAGAAAGGTAGAGGCAGTATGGCATACTACCCTAGGAAGCTGAACATGAAGTCATGTACTCAGAATCTTTCTTTAACATTTTCCCCCTGTTCATTTACTGGATTGCTACCTTGTTTGGGTTTTTGGTGTCCCAGACAATGAGAATAATTAAATTTATTTTATCTCTTATACTTAATTCCTATTTTAGAGAGGTTGTTGTGATAACTATCATGAGGATAGGTGGCAATGTCTGGCCCTCTTTCCTATTGTGTACCTTCTTGCCTCTTAAAGACTAGTTATGTGACAGATGTCAAATACATTAATTCCCTATGCCCTGAAACTCCTTCTGGTGCCCTGAGATTTACCGAGTGGATAAAAGATGCTGTTTTCATGATGGTAGTTATCACATCCTCATTGTTGTCCACTCATTTCAGTCATGTCCAATTCTTTTTTTTTTTTTTTAACCTCATTCAAGGTTTTCTTGGCAAAGAGACTGGAGTGGTTTTCCATGTTCTTTTCCAGATCATTTTACTGTTGAGGAAACTGAGGCAAATAGGATAAAGTTACCTGATATATGATGTATTAAAAAACTGTAGTTGCTACTATTTCAAATTTCTTGATCCTCTAGATTGGATAGACTCATGCATAAATCATTGTCTCCCTCCCAAACTTGTCTTCTTTTAGTCGCCACCTTGGAAAATGTGTAAATGGAGCATTTATTTTTGCCATTTAAAGGTGCCAAGTAATTTGAATAAGATCTGTAATGTTTTTTCTACAGGCTGAATGCACTATGGGTTAACTTGAGTGTTGGGAACATTGCTTGTTGTGCAGGACACTTGTATGAAAGACGCATTTTGGAATTTTAAGAAAGCTTCTTTACTCAAGATACTAATGTCTAAGAAATCCCCTCAAACAAGTTACAAGGGTTTTTGTCTTGGGTTTGTGGAAGATTTATGGGAAAACCTGAATAAGACTTGGACAGGATGAGGAGAGGTGGGGTTGTTATCTGTGTTGATGGAGAGGCTATTCACATCAAAGACATCATGGATCCTTCAAGGTACAAAGTTTTAAGCTTGTATATATACCTGAAGTTTGATTTCTGAAGGAAAATATTAATTTGTTATTGTTATACTTATATATCTCAGCATCAGGGTTTCTTAACTTGGGGACCTTGAACTTAAAAAAAATAGTTTATAAATGCATTACAGTACCACTGATTTGTCTTGTAATTCCATATGTTTTGGTTTACTTAAATAAATTGGCACTTAAAAATCTAATTCTGAGATGAACATAGACTACCAAGGGGGTACAATGCACACACACACAATCAATCTCTCTGTCTTTCTCTCTCTCTCTCTCTCTCTCTCTCTCTCTCTCTCTCTCTCTCTCTCTCTCTCTCTCTGTCTGTCTCTGTCTCTCTGTCTTTCATGTTTAAAGTAAAGGCAAATTAAATTAGTGATCATTCTTAGTGTCATAGATTTAGAGGTGGGCAGAAGCAAAGATATTTCAACCCCCACATCAAGTAGGTTAGACTTTTGAGATCCAAAGAATGGAAGTGACTTGTCCAGGGTCAAACAAGCCAGAAGTGACAGGGAAATGATTAGATGGTAAAGGGAGAGAATGAAATACAATCTTAGCTTTAAAAAGTTTTTGATGCTTAGAAGTGAGAAAGACAGAAACTCACTTTGTGTGTGTATGGATATTGTATTGATAAGCATCTTAAATATTTTATAAGGTTACTTAACTGCTATATGTAACTGTTTTCAACCTATTTTGATTTAATTTGTGCTAGAAATAATGACTACAAAGACATTTTTTTAAAGCTTTATGGGGAAAATAATACAAAGATCTTGCCATTAAAGAACAGGAAACAATGGAAGAAAGAACAAGGCGTTTCCAGGAATAGAATGGATACAAATCATTTGTTGTTATTCACTGCTTTAAATATAGTAGGAAGTATGCTTCGGGCTAGTCAGAAGAGGTCCTCTGTACTACACTATGCATGCCTGCCTGAACTGAAACTGTATGTTATTGGTTAACCAGGATGTTTAGCATAATCACTCTGCTAGACTGTGGTGGAGGGAGGTGATTATCACTGAGAACAGATGGGCAGGTCCAAAGCATTGCCAGATTCTGAAAAGCTCCATTTATCCTTGGTTCTAGCTTTCTTTCCCTCCGTGCTCCTCATTTTATGTCTATGTGTATGTGGGGTGGATTTGTCATTTATTTATGTTTTTGCATGTTCCAAAGAACTAGTTGAACTAAAGATCACTGCCTGGTGACCTTCCAGATGAGCTCTGAGACGTAGGAGTGAGGGATTCAAAATGCTCTTGCGGTGAGAATATCTGGAAGGATGGGGCAGATTTCATTTTACACTGTAGCGTCCCTAAATGCATGAGAGGATTTATCTGTATGCTCAGTGTTCTGCTCTGCATCTGGAGCTCCTTGTGGATTGTGCTGTCTGTAGGATCAGAAATGATTTTCTCGGATATGAACACCGTTCCTGGCTCCCCTAAAGTGCATCCTCCTAACGGGACCCGGTTTTATACTTTTCAAGTAAGTGTGCTTTATTAGTTTCAGTCCTTAGGAAGTTGAAATGAAGTTTAAAAAAAAAAACAACTAATAAAGGAAAGCAGAAAAGGATGGGAAACTGCTTAGTGTGAAGTTGCAGAAAAAGGGATTTGAAATTGATTGTGATCAAGACAGTTCACTTGATTCAACATAATAGCCTTCTGTTTCTCACTGAATGAATATTAAAATGACAAGCACTTTAACTGATTCAAAGCAGGATTGCATTTTTTATCTGCCAGATTATTTTGCTCAAAAGCTTATTAGAAGTGATTTGTTTTGTAATATCAACCATTGACATGTTGTAGACCCCAGGGAGGAGTGTTTAATAGGCACTTTCTTACAAATTGCAAAGCAAGTAGGAGAAAAAGTCTATTTTGAAACTTTGTAAACTATTCATTAGCCTTGGTGAATGCCCTGACCTTACTAACACCTTCCCTGATGCTTTACATTAATTATGATCAGTGGCTAACCCAGTGGACAGTGATACTGGGTTTATGGAGATTTCCTTTTTTTTCCCCCCAGCAAGATAGATGCTCATTGAGCCAAAGGCTTTGTTATCAAAGGGTCAAAGTGATTTATAGGAGTCTGAAATTCAAAGCTGTCACCCACTGTCTGTATATCAGGAGTATTTGCATTTACAAGTCAGCAGCCTGCTTAAAAGGGAAACCTGTCTCAAAACCCAATGAACCCTCTTTCTTCTTCCCGGAGTTGGATCTTTCAGAATTGGGGTTTTCATCCCAAGTTAGACAGAACGTTACTTTAGAAGCAGCTTTCCCTCTTCTCCTCTCCCCTTCCTCCACTTAGTTTAGTTTAGTAGTTGTCAACAAGAAGTGAAATATGTGAGTCTAGAGACAGCATAACTTGTAGTCACAGCGCGCGAGTGAGAACATTTCAGATTGTGAAATAAAGACTAGAAAAGCACATGTCTCCCTTCTTATTCCCACTGTGCTTCACAAAACTGTGAGCCCTGGATATAATTATTCTTTGCCCCTCCACCCCTATGGCTATATCCCCACTTTCCCTTTCGGTACTACTATTTTTAATCCTGCTCTGCTTGCTGGCTTTACACTGATGTCTGCTGATAGTGGAAGCCTGTACTGTTGGAGTGTATATTCTCTCCAGTCCCTGTGGTGATGGGCAGAGCATGGCAGTGATTCAGAGAGGCAGGTGCCCTGGGGCTCACTGGCCTCACAAGGACCGCTTCCTGCTCCATGCTCTGAGATATGAGCCCTGTTTGCAATATCCTGTATTTGAGATCTTCGCCACTTTCTTCAGCATCTTTCATCTCAAGTTTAAGTTTCTGGATGCTCAGTCATCACGCAGCCTTGTCACTGGGACTTGTCAGTTTTTTTTGGGGGGGGGGGATGGGAGGAGGGATATCATATTGAATATAACATTTTAAACCTGACTCCTAAGTTGTTGTTGTTGTTGTTTCCTGGAACAAATTCATTCCAAATATCAAGGATTTCATAGCTAGGACTCAAGTGGGCAAGAATCTGTTCTTTTGCTTTGTTCTGTTTGCATATGAATTGGTGGAAGTTCCCTTTGGAATTAGAGACTGGCCATTTGGGGGTGGGGTGGGTCTAGGTGGGAGTGTGGGGGAGTTGCTCCTTGAACAGTATGTGCTTGGATAAGTCCACTGCTTTGATTCTGACAAAAACAAAGACCTATAATTTTCTTCCTTTTGTTTCTTTATTCTCTGTGGTTAGTTTGCCACAGGAAATTTCACTGTGGTGCTGTAAAAAGAAAGAGGATACTGGTATAGTGGCATAGACCAAGTAACTATATTTAACCTCAAAGGTACTGTTGAAACAGTATTTTGCTGGGTTTAAAGTGACGTTTTTCAATTCAGAGGGTTGAGCTAAAAACCTTAGAGAAATTTTCCATTAAGAATTTGGGGAGAAACTTTGGTCTTAAATTTTTTTTTCCTGTTCAAATCTAACACAGAAATTGTCTTTTGCAATCAGCCAAAGTTGGTGAGTAAAGATAATAATACTGTGCTTCAGTTCTCTGTGATTGAATGCTCAGAATATCTTTCTGTTCTTTAGATGAAGTCGCCCTTTCTTGAAACTAAAGAATAATATTTAGATCATCTTTCTTATAGAACAGAAAAATTTAAAGTGAAACAGGTGAGGAATTGATATTTCCTAAAACCATATATATATTTTAAATTACATTTCTGTTTTTACTCAGACATTTTAACATAAAAGCTTTTAGGCAAATTAAGTTTGATACTTCATTCTAATTTCATGTAATCCTCATTCTGAATCAGTGTTTTCTTATTCATTTGTGAGTTCTCATGGAATTATTACTTTTTTGATAATTTTATAAATGTATGATGGCAGCATGAAGATTGCTTATATTCTCCTCAGGGTTTCCTAGGATCATAAATTCTGATGAGCTCTGATTTGTACAGTTGTCTTCACTGAATTGCTTATCATGGGTTTAAAGGGAAAAAATGTACTTGGGCTTTCATACTTAGATTTTTATTAATCAAAGCTATTAAAATGAATGTAAGAATGAGTTTATGCCATGTAGAATTGTAGAGTAGAACTGTAACTCGGAATTATCTCATATTGGGCAAAAACTTTTTGAGAAGACAAGAGGTACATCAGAATAGAATGTGACTCATGATTTAGCTGTGTGTGTGTGTGTGTGTGTGTGTGTGTGTGTGTGTGTGTGTGGTCTCAGCCCCTCCCTCTAGGTGTTTGTTGTGTGCCCCTGAGTAGGTTGCCTGGGAAAGCAGGCTCTCAGAGAGGGGTACCACAACAATGGAACTCAGAGAGGGGCAGCAATCTGAAATTAAGTGGACATTTGGGATCCCATTTCACAGGATGATGGAAGACTGAGAGCTGAGTGGCAGCTGGTCTCTGGATGAGGAGGAAATGTACCTTCCAAAGTCTATGCCCCAGGACAAACCTCCATTGTTCAGTCCTTCTTATATCGCCACATAGAACAAGAAGACATCTTTGAGATTATGTTCTACATGTATTCAGATTTGTGGAGATTTTTCCTAACTGAAAAGAAAATAGATTTGGAGAAAATTGAGACAAATATTATGATAAAGTAAATATGCCTTAATTTTATGCATGGGAAATGAAGGGCCAGAAGTTAAATTTTATGTATTTTGTTCCATTGGTTCTTTTGTGTTTTCCATGATGGTAATGGGTTTAATTATCTGATAAACTTACTAGCAAAAAGATGTTTTTGTATGTTAATAAGAGTTACCATTCCCAGGGATATTTGCATTTCATCTAGGATTTCTGAGAGTCTCAGTATCTCTGACTAAATCAATAAGTCCCCAATTCTAGGACAGAATACTGAAAAAAATACATTTTCAGTTGAGATCCAAGTTATACCACTAAGAAGACAATTTCAGTTACTTAAGAGTCTTCATGCTCCAAAGGGACCATACATTAAATTAATGTTCTTACCATGCATGAAAAGGAGTCTTATTTTCATAGTTTGGACTTCTACACAATTTATAAATCAAGTGGTTAAAACATTAAAAATCTACTGTTAGAAAAAAAATAATACATACTTTATTTCTGGCCATGATAACATTCTCTCCTGTATAATCATATCCATTAATACTCCATAATTCCCCAATACCTCACTGATATGGATACTTTCACTTATGATATAGAACTCAGCTCATTCATGAACTACCATCCCATGTAATTCAAGTTCCTTTCCTTCTGTAATCCCAATATAACAAATTCACCTCAGCATTCCTGTAGCCTTCCTTATACTCTTTTGACAAGGACAGAACGCCAGTAGGACTTGAGGGGTTGTCCATTGCTTGGTAATTCCCTATTTTCATTAGACAACTGGACAATCTCTACCCATCAACCCAGTCACATTTATGGCGTCCTGGAAACACTATAATCACATGCTACTAGTGTAAAAATCCACAGGAAAAGAAATGGAGGAAATTTGTTTGCTCAGCATTAAGACTTTGTGCCTAATCTTTGGACCTTTCAGAACATATAATGTGAAGTATTTAGGAAGCAAAAGCTGTCTGACTTTTGTGGTAGATCAGTTCCTATGGAAGCAAATTCTAGGATCTTATCATGATTTATGGTTTTCCCTCCTAGAGTGTTCCTTTATAAGTCCTAATGGTCCTCATAAGCCCTTATAAAAATCCTTCCCCTTCCCTAACAGGTCACGAACCTTGATTGGTATACAATATTCTCTGTTGGTCATTAAGCTTATATATAGCCAAAGAGTCAAGGTGGGGAATTGCAATAGCTAGGTTAATCCTACTTACTCAGTTTATAATTTACTTTTAGTTGTTTATTTTTTTTTTTATTCTGACCATTTTTACAAGAAACCTGGTCTGCAGGAAAGACCTTTAGTAAAAAAAAAAGAGGTAGACCTGTTTTGGCATTGCATTCCTTAGAGATGTAAACACTATGGAGAGCAATCAGTTTTCTTCTGTGATCAATCTGTTTCTAGTCTGAATGAAAACAAGAAAATTCTATGCAACTAGTAGTCTTGGGGACTTTCTTGGAGCCACTGAGAGATCAGGTTCACATAGCCAGAATAATTGAAGTTCGTTGCTTAATCCGGATCCTTGTGATTGGGGCCATCCCTCTAATCCAGCAGACTACATTGCCTAATTGTGTCTAATATATGCTAGTTAAATATGGAGGGTTGATGGGCAAATGTGACAATGATTCTGATGGTTTGAGAAAGCATGACAGGATAGTGGTCTGAAGGGAATATCCTCAAGTTGTTGCTCAGACATTTCAACTATGTCTGATTCTTTGTGACCCCATATGGGGCTTTTATTGGCAAAGATACTGGAGCGATTTGCCATTTCATTCTCCAGCTCATTATACAGATGAGGAAACTGAGGCCAAAAGATGAAGTGATTTGATCAAGTTTATATATCTAGCTAAAAGTCCGAGGCCAGATTTGAACTTGGGTCTTCCTGACGTTAGAACCTGTGCTCTATCCATTGTGCTACCTCACTGCCCAAGTATCCTCATAGGTTATTGATAAGAATATTGATAATAGCTAACACTTAAATTATATACATATTTAACTTTAATAAAAATTTACATATGTACATTTATAAACATGCATTAATATATAAATAAATATATTTCAATATACTTTCTTTTCTTTGCAGTCCTATATATTTTATATATTTAAAATATCATTAAGTAGATGTTCATAGGATTTATCAGAGCATTATAGGAATCATCAACAACAACAACAACATATTAATCCTTGTCTAAACCAATTTTCCTGTTTTACAAATGAGAAAATTCATGTCCGGAGAAGTTAAGGGATCACATATGGCAGAAGTTGGATTTGAACCTAGTCTTCTAACTTTAGGTTCGTTCCCCTTTTCCAATGCCTCTCTTGTTTTCGTTTAGTAGAAGCATTTCACTTAATTTTTATTGCTGTAATTGCTTACCAGAGGGAAAGGAAATACCTTCAGCAACCAAAACACAGAAAACAAAATGAAACAACTTAATCCCTGGAATTATACCTGAGGGAAGGAAATCTGATAAAGAAAGTTCTCTCTCAGATAGATGCAATTCCCCATTAATGTGCATTCAATGGTAATTAATGAGGAATAAGGGAATTCTGCAATAAGGGATGACTACTGTTGTAGGAGAAGAACATTTCCCCACAGCAGTTGTATGTTCCTGGCTTCCCAATGTAGAATGTACATCACATATAAACAATAAATTGGTATTGAATTATGTCCCATAGGCTAGATTGTCATATTGTAGGTAACCATTAATGAAGCTGATGACCTCCTCTAAATTCCTTGATATCTCTCTTTCTCTCTCTGTCTCTTGTCTCTATCTTTGTCTCTCTCCCTCTCTCTCTCCTCTTCCTCCCTCTCTCTCCTCTCTTTATATATATAGATTATATATGGGTATGTTTATATGTGCGTATATATGCATGTGTGTATCTATCTACATATTATTTTCTTACGTACTTATTTCTTTAAGATAGAATCTAAACTCATCGAAGATAATAATTGCTTTCATTTTTGTCTTTGTGTTCACAGTGGCTAGGTACATAGTAGATATCTATTCATTGATTTCCTAGCCTCTACTTTTGGATGATCTCTTGTTCTTGGACTTTTGTGATATTAATTTGTCTTGGCTCTTGTTCCTGTTCATCTTGATTGCATATTCTGAGCCTTTTGTTCTTGAAACTCAAGATGCAGCGTACCCACTGCCCCAGCAATTATATGATGATAAAATAATGTTTTATATATAGTAACCTGGTATCCTAAATGCCAAAGGGTGTGTTCTACATTCTAAACAATTAACTCATGAATGTTTTTTTGGAGTATATAACCCAGTTGTAAGTTAGATATTGCAAAAGAAGATGGGAGCACATGTGGCAATGAAAGTGACTGTCGGGAAAAGGCAAATAATTATTCCAAAGAGCCAGTTACATTGGTGTTAAGATCATGGAATCCCCAAAACCTAGATCAGTGACTTGTCAGGTTTGTTGAAATTACCTGAATTGAATAGAGTCAACAATAGTAATATCTTTTTTGTTTTGTTTTGTTTTGTCATGAGAGATAAAAGCGTGGGTTTTTCTTTCTTTCGGGGTCTGAGTGGACAGGAATTGTCATTGTGTTTTGAGCAGATTTTTGCAAAGGTCAGCAATCCATTTGAAATGAAGACTCTAGATTGTAATCAGCTAACTTTCCCCTATATGTTTTAATTTTTTATTATATTAATTCTGTGACCCTGTTTGCCTCATGTTCCTCATTTGTAAAATTATCAGTTGAAGGAAACAGTAGGCCACCTCCAGTGTCTTTGTCAAGAAAATCCCTAATGAGGTCACAAAGAGTCAGATAACTGCCAAATGACTGCACATACATACATACACACACACACACACACACACACACACATATATATATTTGTACACATATTCACACATGCATGCACCTGCATATGAATTCAAAGGCACATGGAAGACTTTATAAATTCCTATACATGCAAATGTGGCACATGGACCCTGACTTTGACAAATATTACTTCTGTGACCCGGAGCAAGCCACTTCATCTCTATGTGTTTCAAGAAACGCTTTCTGGCTTACCTATTCATACATACCATTGTGATCGAGATGTGCTAGAAAAAATTCCCTACCATTCACCATGCTGTTGAAATCATTATGGGTGACATGCAGAAAATCTCTGTTACAGAGAAGGCTGAGCCCACTGGATTGATTGAGCTCAGTTTTAAACTACTATAGAACCAAAGCTGATTGGAGATCTAGATTGGATCATCAATATAGAGTTTCTGAGATAAGGGAGGGGTGCACCAGCCTGTCTGGGGGGGAGGGTTGAACCAACTCAGGTGAGAAACAGAATTATTTAAAACTTCTGAACCTATCAGCATTGGGATGTGGAGTGATTAGACTTCCATCCTGGGAGAGATAGCAGGACCAGCTCTCAAAACAGCAATAACAAAATGAATCCATCTTACATATAATTTCACAATGTATATTTTTCTTAATAGATTTTATTTTTTCCAATTCCATGTAAAAACAATTTTAACATTCATTTTTTAAAATTGAATTTTAAGTTATCTTTCTTGCTTCCCTACGCCCCCATTGAAAAGGCAAGAAATTTGCTAGAAATTATACATGTGTAATTCTATAGAACACATTTCCATATTAGCCATGTTGCTAAAGAAATCAGACAAAAAACTCAGAAAAAATAAACTTTTTAAAAGTCTGCTTCATGCAGGCAATGTGTGTCTTCTTTAACAACATGATGAAAATGGAAATATGTATTCTATGATAATACGTGTACAACCTATATCATATTGCCTGTCTTCTTGGAGAGGAGAGGGAGGAGAGAGAAGGCAGGGGAAAGAGAGAGAGACAGAGAGAGAGACAGAGAGACAGAGAGAGAGAGAGAGAACAGATTGCAAGATATCATAAAGCAAATATTTACAAATTGTATTGACATACAGTCTGAAAAAATATTATTAATAAAAGAAAAAGTATGCTTCAACCTGCATTTAGACTCCACCAGTCTTTCTCTGGAAAAGCCCTTTGGGAATCATCTTGGGTCATTGTATTGTTCAGAATAGCGAAGTCATTCACAGTTGGCTGTACAATATTACTGTTACTGAATACATTGTTTTCCTGCTTCTGCTTACTTCACTATACTATGTAACTTTTTTTAAGAACACAAGGATGTAGACTCAGATAAGTATATGAGATTCCTGAAGGACTCCCTATCCTTTCTCTAAGAGATTACACGCTTTTATACAAATCCTATTTTGCCTATTACATGGATGATCTAAGTTCAAATATGACTGCAGATACTCTCTGTGTGACACTAGTCCAGTCTCATCCTCTGTTTGCTCAACTGTAAAATGGGGAAAATAATAACAGCATCTGTGTGACAGGGTTGTTATGAGGATCAAAAGAGATTGTATTTGTAAAGCACTTGGCAGAGTTCCTGGCACATAGTAGGTAATACTGTTTTTTTTTTTTTGGTGTTTTTTTGTGGGCATACATATACACAAATATATATACATATATATATATGTATATATATACATATTTTTTTATTGTTGATACTTCTTTTTTGAAGTAGACCAATGCCATCATGAGGGTGATGTCCTGAATTATTTGTATGTTGTGTAAACATGTATATATACATACATGTATACATACGTGTGATATATCTATGTATTCCTTGCTCCTATTTCAAAAATGTTCTTTTTGTTGTTATGTGAGCCCTTTTTTGGTAGTATAGTGTTTGGTAAAATGCTCCTGGTTTAATGCACATCCTGTTTCATAGTAAGATAATGCTTCACTTGTTTCTAGGTGATAAGGACATAGATCCAGAATTTGAAAGGGTATTTAGCAGTCATCTAGTATAGTTCCCTCATTTTACAGATGAAGAGACCGAGCTATAGAGTTGCCCAAAGTCAAAGAAATGACCAATAATGGAGTTGTTTGTTCATTTGAAATTTCTCAAGGTCACCACAATCCACTTCTTAACTTTAAATTCTTTTTCTTTAAATCCACAAGTACACTTCTATGGGCTTTTACAGCCAATATTTTAATGGAAATTTTAAGTCCTAGTAATTACTGCTATTATGTTTCCTTGTTACAAAGGAACTCAGCTTAAAAATGTTGACTAACCCCAAATTTCAGTCCCTCCTGTGATATTTTCTTTAATTTGATAAATGCATTTTTAATATTACTATTTGTGTCTTAATTATTACTTATTTCTTCAGGCTTAAAGTGTTGAATGTGTAGACAAAGTGAAAACCACCAGTTTATGGAACTAATAAATTTCAAGAGTGAATACAAAATATCAGCAGATTTTGAGGGGAACCAAGTACTTTATATGCTGAGCATTTAGCACATTAAGTGGGTTTTTAAAAGAGGTTTGTATTTTTGTTAGCAAACAACAATAAATATTGCTTCCAACAGATCTGTTAGAAAGCAAGGCAGCACCTTAAAGACAGGCAGCATGTTAACACTGTTGTGGAGAGGACCATGACGCTGCCTGAGTTGGAATTTGAAAGGACATCATAAAGCAGAGTTGGGCAAAGTCCAGCAGAAAAAAAATCTGGGCAACCTTACAAGGAAATGGATAATGTCAGAGTCCCTGTAACAAAAATATATTTAGCAAAAGCATGACTGATATTGGTGGAACCCAGAGGGTAGAAAGTGAACCAGATAAAATCAAAAGAAAAGTGACCTACATCTAAATTGGTCCTCAAAGTTGTACCCCTGCGGTGGCATATTTATTATCTGGAGTGTGCTGTTATTCATTGTTTTCTTCTGTTTTCATTATTCTATTCAAATAACATCCATTAGGATTCTTGGGATTTATTGATCTTGGAATTACACATGTGATAAAAGAAGTTATGCTTTTTATTTATTTTTCATTTCATATTTCTAATGGGAAAAATAGAAATCCTTGATGATTAGGTTAAAGTTACAAAATGCTTTAAATGTTATTTATTATGTAGAGATATAGTTTGGTTTAGTTGATAAAGAGCTGGTCTTGGTGTAGGGAAGATCTAGGTTCATGCCCTACTTTTGACATGCACTGTCTTTAGGATTGCTATTAACAAACCCCTAAGGAATCCAGGCAACATAATAAGGTGGGGAAAAAAGGTTGTAGATCTTTTATTAGTAAAGGGAGTTTCTTTACAGGGAATTGCCTTGAAAAATGAAATCTCATGGTATCCCTAAGATGGTTATTTCTCCAATTTTTAATGCTTTAGGGGGCAAATTAAGCATATGTATGGAATTTTATTAATATGAGGATTCTTGGTATTGAAACTCATGCATTTCAATTTCTCTAATTTATACTCTTTAAAATGTTTTAGGGAATATATAGTACATTATTTCTTGGTTTCTAATGCATTTTAGTATTAAAAGGATTTCAGTTCTTCATTCAATGAACTTGAACTGAGAACAGTTATTTCTGTTCTTCATTCAATGAACTTGAACCGAGAACAGTTATTTCAGTTGATATTTATTTATTTAAAAAAAACCCCTTAACCCCCCCCCCCCATAAGAAATGACAGCCAAGGTAATCATCATCAAAAAAAAACTTGGGAAGACATGTGAAGTGATGCAAAGTGAACTGAGCAGAACCAGGAGAACATTTTAACAACAATAATGTATGATGATCAACTATAAATGACTTAACTGTAATCAATAAGGCAAAAATCCAGGACAACTCCAAGGGACTCATGACAAAAAAGACATCAATTGCCAAAGAAGAAACAGATGGAATCTGAATGCAGACTGAAATATACCATTCTTCATTTTATTTCCTCAATGAATTTTTCTTAGCGGAAGCAATATGTGTCTTGTTTCACAACACGATGAACATCGTAATATACATTATATGCTAGTATATGTGCAACCTTTATCACAGTGATGGTGAACCTTTTAGTGATGGAGTGCCAGGCTTTGCCTCCACCCCAACTCCCAGAAATTGTGTGCTGTCTCTCTCCCCCCAATTTAGTGTTGGGCCCCCCCCCCCGACACCACACACACACACACACACACACACACACACACACACACACACAGAGGAGGGAGGAAGTGCTTCCATTGGGCTGCTGGGAGAAGAGGTGGGTAAAGTGAGGAATGTCCCCAATGAGTGTAGAGAGAGGGAGGGGAGTGGATCCAGCTCTTCCCTCCCCTCCAGCTCTGCCACCTGTGAACTGCCCACCTTACCTATTGTGTTCTCCCATTGGACTGCTGGACAGAGGGTGTGGGTGAAGTGGAAAAATGTAATCAGACATGGTGGAGAGGGGGAGAGGATCAGCTCTACCTTTCTAGTAACAAATTCAGGGGTAGAGAAGGGGTGGCCATGTGCCCGCCAAGAGCACTCTGTGTGCCAAAGATGGCACCCGTCCGTAGGTTCACTGCGTTATCATATTACCTGCCTTCTTAGGCGGAAGAATCTAAGGGAGTGAGAGAACAAGAATTGCAAAATGTCAGAAAACAAATGTTTAAAATTCTATTGGCAGGCAATCTGGAAAAAATAAACATTTCAAAGAACAGAAAAAAAAAAAAACCCTTTACCTTCTTTCTTAGAATTTATACTAAGTATTGGTTCCAAGGCATAAGAAAGGTAAGGGATAAGCAATTGAGATTAAATAACTTGGTCAGGGTCACACAGCTAGGAAATATAT
This sequence comes from Gracilinanus agilis, assembly GCF_016433145.1. Taxonomy (NCBI): domain Eukaryota; kingdom Metazoa; phylum Chordata; class Mammalia; order Didelphimorphia; family Didelphidae; genus Gracilinanus; species Gracilinanus agilis. The sequence goes on from NC_058134.1 coordinate 252,491,666, forward strand.
GAGTTCAAAGTTGAACTCAGGACTTTGATCTCCCTATTTGGCTCTCTATCTATTGAGCCACCAGCTGCCCTGATAATCATTATTTTAAAATGATTAAACATAAAAGGTCACAGGTCCAGATAAAAATGTATCCTTTCATCATCTTAAAAATGTAGAATCTTTTGACAGACTAAATCACTGCCTAGAATCCCTTGACTTCATTGAATCTAGACTTCCTTGGTCAGCTTATTTTGAGTCTAGAACAATTATAATGTGAGTGACCTAAATCACCAGTTGAAGCATCAAACTCGTTCTCACTGCGTGCTAATTTTTCAGTGTCCTATGGATTCATACATACACACAGTGTAAATGTGCCTTTAGAAACAGATGGTCTGATTTTTCCAGCTGAGGTGAAAAGGAATGCAATCAGCCCTACATAAATTCACTGTTGGAGAACATCTGCAGTGGGATTGTCTAGAATTAGCAAAGGGAATAGTGCAACAGCATGTCCTGGACATGAAGTCATAAAGGTGTAGGTTAAGTCATAATTGGTCACTGAAAAGAATGAGACTTGTTAGAAAGTAGTTGTGGATTCTGTTTACTGGCTGTGTTCTCTGCAATGTGAACACAAAATGGGATTTCTCATAATGTAGCTATCCATAAAAAAATCTCAAGATCCCTCTATCTGCATTCAGGACATGGATAGAATTTTCCCCAGTCTTTTAGTCACAGGAGAGCAAAAAATGGGGAAATCTCTTTCCTATTGAGTCTCTCATTTTTTCCCCTCCAGGTTTCTCCAGTTATATTTGCCTTTGTTTCTCTACCAAGTTGGGACTTATCCTTCTATAGCAGTGGTTCCCAAACTTTTTTGGCCTACCACCCCCTTTCCAGAAAAAAATATTACTTAGCCCCCTGGAAATTATGAAACTATTTATTGAACTCAGAATAGAATGTAATACAAAAAAAAGTGTGGCTATCACCGTGTCCCTGGATTGCTGCAGCACCCAGCTGGGGGCAGTAGTGTCCACTTTGGGAATCACTGCTCTATAGAATTTGTACATATTTCCAGATGTGGAATTTAGACTTTAATATATCATTGCTCTTCAACTTTGGATAGGAGTCTTCAGGTAATTATGATTGTGAAGAATTTACACATAGCTGAAATAAATCATTGTCAGGCAAGCCTTTTCTTCCTGGGGCAGATATATTTGTTTTCTTGATATAGCATATCATCCTCAACTAGCTTGATTTATTTTGGTATCCTAGTCTACAGTGTACCATAGGGAAAGTGAAGGAAGCTATTGGAAGTAAGAACAGTATTAGCAGGCTTAGCTATCAACTTTTAATCATCAAAAGAGAAAACTCGGGGAAAAATGAAAACAAACTTCTAAGTTATACCAAAGATCACATACTTAAGAAAGTCATAAAGTGAGGAGAAAAGCATACGTTTTAAAAGAAGTTAATTTTTAAAATGATTTAAAATATAAAATAAATTTTTTATAAGACAAGTCCATCTGGAAAGTCTCCATATATACTCTATGTGTGACACTGCAAAATCATGCCATCTCTCAATACTGTAGGCAACTCTCTGAGAGTAAGGTGCAGAAAACATGGCATTCTACATTGTTAGAGGGAGTTTTCTGATGATTCCTCAAAAATGACAGAACAACAATAGCTAGTAGCTTTAGAAGGTTTGCAAAGTACTTCACAAACATTGTGTTATTTTTTTCTCACAACAATCTTTACAAGTATGTGCTATTATTCTCCTCTTTTAACAGATGAAGAAACCAAAGTAGAGATAAGTTAAATGGCTTTTCCAGAGTCATCTTCATTGTTGTTGTTCAGTAATTTCCAACTCTTCAGGACTCCATGGACCATGGCATGCCAGTGCCTTCCTTCCTCCATTCTGTAAAAACTATCCAAAGTCATGTTTTTTGCTTTTATGTCATTATCTAATCATCTCATATACCATTCCGGTCTCCGTTTGCTTTCAGTATTCCTCAACATCAAGGTTTGTTTCAGTGACTCCTATTCCAGGGTCACCTAGTTATGAATTGTCTAAGGCCAGATTTGAAAACATGTTTATATGTATTGCATATGTACGTATAGATGTGAGTATATATATGTATAATGTATGTGTATTTACATAAATATATGAAATACCACAAAACAGCTCATTCTCTGGTCATGCCAGCTGTACTGGGTTTTACTGTACATTTATCTATACAGAATTCTAATGTTGATTATTATCTTGAGGGTTATTAGTGCTACTCTTTTCAGCAAAATATGCAGCATGCTTACATATTTTTTGTTGGGAAAATTTTTGATTAATTAGCTGTTATCTGTAAAACATCTGTATTGGATGTTCCTTAATAGCTCTGCTAGACAGTGGGCACATTTTACTGAGTATATGATGCTTTTAACTGAAATCATATTTCACTTAAGAACATAGAATACCAGAAGAATGCTCCCAATCCAAAACTTTATTAAATCAAATCCTAATCCTTCCTGGTTTGACATTCCCTAAATAGAGATTTAAGGGTAATGTTCCATGCCTCTCCCTTTTAAGTGCATTTATGTAATTTATTACCAAGCCACAATTTGCTCTTGCCAGTATTTATGGTCATTTTTTTGTTTTTATTCTATTCTTCATTAAACCTTGTGAAAATTTGAAAACCAATCCAAAATATATAAAAGTCATCCCAGAAACCATTATGAGAAAAACTTTTTTTAAAGCTGTGAAACTGTATATATTTACTTGACTCTCAGCAATCTCATCTGTGCATTTATATTAGTAGAACTCAAAATCCAGGTGCATAGCTAGTTCTCTGTGCAGGTCTTGCCTATTCTATTCCATAAATCTTTATAGAAAATCTGCTCACAGAGCATTTGGGCCTACCCTTGATTCTTTGACTATTTTATGTTGATCAGAGAAACATTCAGACTATCCCCTTCCCATCTCTTGGACTTGTCATATCAGAAGTGCAACTAATATTCTGGTCATAATTATTCTTACAGATATTCTTTGCTCCTCAACAAGGAAGTATTACTAGTAGCATTCTGTTTTCTGTTTCCATCCCTTTTAGGCGTCTGCCATTGTGATTATTCTGAAGTTGAGAATTTGCATTTTGCATGAAAATATGACTGATGACCTTCTGCTGTAATTAGGATATTGAGATATTGAGTTCATGAAGATGTGATGAAATTTCCCAAATGCAATCAATTATGAGAGGGAGGGAGGGAGGGAGGGAGAGAGAGAGAGAGAGAGAGAGAGAGAGAGAGAGAGAGA